>NC_088331.1:37415000-37732500 GCF_036884655.1 Musa acuminata AAA Group | reverse complement strand
TTTGCGTAGGAGATGAGGGAGCCTTGGATCACCTCGGCGCTCAGATCCTTGGCTCTCGGAGATAACTCGCTTGCAGAAGCCAGAAAGGGAGGCAGAGAGCCGCGGCGTCCTCCTTCAATGTCTGGTATCCCTCTTATATTCCAAAACTGTGATTCGACTATGCTTTAATTTCCAGTATGAAATTAACTAGGGTTTGAACTATACCTTTTTGTTCCTTGTTTACGACCCCCTGTTTTAGCAATTCCAGGATCCAATTGTTGTGATTTACTACCTGTGGAAGAAGGCGATGGTTGACTCGGTGGACTTAATTGGATTCGAACATCCCACGAGTTTGTGGTCTTTAGCAGGAGGCAATCATAGCATATATCTATATGGTCATTGCCAACCTCAAGCTGTTTACAGATGCATGCATGCATGGAGTCTTGAGACACCTAAGGTTATTACTGGTACAGAAGAAGAAACAAGCAAACAAGGATTTCATACACAACAAGCTGCTGTCGAATGGCTATGTACCACCATCTCATGAGCCATTGGCTAGTCGTCCTCTGTATCAGCCTCGCCCGCTGTTATCCGTTCGAGCTCTCTAGCTACCTCCGCCATCTCAGGCCTCTTCTCGGGCGACTGCTCGCAGCACCACAGCGCAAGCTTCAGCAACATGATCATCCCGCTCGTCGCCCTCTTCTGCACCAGCATCTCCGCGTCGAACACCTCCCCCGTCCACTCCTCCCGCACCGCGCGGTTCACCCAGTGGCACAACTCGACGCTGCGCACCCCGCCCGGCCTCGAGTTCGCCGCCACCCTCCCGGTTATGAGCTCCAGGAGGAGGCAACCGTAGCTCCAGACGTCGGTCTTCCTCGACATGCTGCGGTTGAGCTGGTACTCCGGCGACTTGTAGCACACCATCCTGTGGACCGCGAGCGAAGCGGGGATCAGAGGAGCGAGCCCGTGGTCGCAGACCAATGGCTTGTCGTTCTCGTCGAGGAGAACGTTTGTTGCCTTTAGGTTGCCATGGGGGACACTGCTTCTCATGTTCAGGTGCAGGAACTCCATCGCCTGAGCCACTCCTTGTGCCACTTGCAACCTCGAGCTCCATGTGAATGGAGTTCTGTCAGCTCTTCTTCGTCCTCCTGTTTCGTATGGCTTCGTGGAGAGATCAGCAATATTCCCATGGATGCGATCGAACAGGTTGCCATGGCATGAGTAGTTCGAGATCACAAGCTTCTCGGTGCTGGAGTAGTAGTAGCCGAGCAAAGGCAACAGATTCGGGTGCTCCATGGCGGAGAGTGATCTCATCTGCTTCAGGAATTCTTCCTTGGTAACTGGGCCGATGCCTCTCAGCCTCTTCACCACCACCATCCTAGCGCCATCGAGCATCGCCTTGTAGCAACTCCCGAAGCTCCCCTTGCCCAGTCCCTCCGCCGAGGCTTTCAAAAGCTCGTCGATACCGAACCCACCTCCATCCGTCGCAAACGTGATCTTCCCCGGCTCTTGCACCACTGCGTCCTCCTCCTCATCGCAACGCATGCCTTCCCCCTTCTCGATGATTTCAACAGCAACAGCAGTAGGAGGAGGAGGAGGAGGAGGGTTCTCCTTCCCCGTCTCCTTAGCTTTTAATCGCCTGCAGAAGGCGTAGATGGTCCACAGCAAAATGAACAACACAAGAGCATCCACGATCACGAAGATAGTCACAAGCAGCGTCTTCAGCTGGCTGTCGGCGGCCACCACGCGGCCGAATGTCAGCAGCAGGACCAGGGGCAGGTGGTGATGGTGGTGAGCTGAGTGCATGGAGAGTTGCTTAGAAGCTGCAAGTTGGTTCTTCTTGGAGGAGGGGTGTTAAAAGAAATAGATGGAGTTCGAGCTCAGCTTATATGGAAGAATATGCTCTCTGAGATCATCTGCTTCCATCCTCGGGAGACAAAAACTAGGCAATGGTTTCCGAGTCCTGAAGAAACTTTCTGAGAAAACAAGGGAGTGGGACAATTTATTCTCTCAGATAGAATGATATAATATGCGAGATGCGATGATGTTCTTCTTGTTTGTCAGTAATGTCGTACCATCTAGAATTCTTTTGTTAGATATCTGTTCTTGAAGTTATCTAAGTCCTTGATATTTGTGACAGACAAATTTCTTCTCTTCTTGTCTTACTCTGATGGATGTACGTGTCTGATAAAGAGATGCAGCCCAATGAAATATCTGTGTTCTCTCTCTTGTCCGTTCAAGATTAAGCTTTGGATGGAAGAGGTTGTGAAGCTTCATATGGCGATCCATGGAAATAGTACGTTAGAATGAATCTGACATCTGCATACCTCTGCCTACATGTTGTTCAGAAGCAAACATCATGTGGCAATTGTACCCTTTTATCCAATGTCGAAACCATTGTTAGATTGTAAGCTCATAAGTCACTGTTTCAGCACTCTCAGTTCTTAAAGAACATCAGATATCATACCAGATTGGCATGGCAAGAGAAAAATGAGCTTGTACAGCAAGCAAGATTGTTGCTCGATCAGGCTTCTAAACAGCCAATGTTAGCTTAGTGTTTAGCAAGAGGTACTAAGCAATCAATCACATAATGTGTATTCCTCATCTACAATAAATTGCAGCTCAGAACAGCCTTTCTTCTAGAACTCATAGAAGCTGTGTCTCTGAGGTAACATCATCTCATCCCTGGGGATCCTTGAGTACACACTGGAATAGCCCTTCCTGCACCTGCCATGGCTGCTGGCCTCCACCTGCGCCAGGAACACAGCACAAACCGGCCTGTGATCCGAGAACCTCGACTCCCCCCTGAAGTACTGCAGCTGCTCTATGCCCTCGCCATACCACAGAATCCGATCGCACCTGCATCGCAAGGCAGCAACTTATTCCCTCTTCCGCAGCAATCGCCGAAGAAGAAGAAGAAGAAGAAGAAGGAAAGGTTAACTACCATGCAGGTGTTCGACGCTTCTTCTTGGACTTGGTCGTCTCCCCGGCGTATGCGTCGGAGTTGTACGAGTACTTGTACGTGGGAGCGAAGTAGATCTTCCCTTCCTTCCACCCGTCGAACACCCTTCCTGCTTCTCGCTCCATCTTCAACTGTTCATCGTCAGTTCAAGAGTAAGCAGGTCATGTGTGCTGCAGATCGATAAGATTGAGGTATGATTCCATGCCTGATCCCTTCCGAGAAGAGAATCCCAGTCATTGTCCTCCAGCAGTGTTGTTGCTTCGTTGTAGCTCAGCGCAATCCGGTAGTTCAAGTCTCCGAGCCACAGTATGCGACTTCAGCAGATGGAAACGTACAAGCTCAGTGAGGAAGGGAAGATTTAAGGCTACATGATTAGCTACCGTATGATTCGTACTCGTGTTCGAGGATCTTCTCGGGGATTCGACTTCCCGGGATCTTGCAGACCCTAGGGAACTGCGTGCTCTTGAGGATCTCGGAAACATCTGCGTTCCTCTTCAGTTCGTCGCCCTCCTTCTCGCCCGACGTCAAGTGGCTGCAGACGAAGCAGAAGCTCGTCCGGTGCAACGACATGCTCATCGCGATGCAGCCCTGAAACATGCACTTCCCCTGTTAGCAGCCGCCGATGGCTTCATATCCGTGCCGGTGACGCTGCGAAACCTTGAAACTTCACCTTGTTGCCGAGGCAGCCCATGATTCCTCTCCCGACGGTCGCCACCCTGAGGTGGCCGACGTCCGGCACCAGCTCGCTGCGAACCCATACCGAGAGGAAGATGCCCACCATCTGCTTGCTGGCGACGAGGGAATAGTTGGCGTCGCGCCGGGCTTCGGGGCTGACGACATGGGACATGGGGTGGCAGTAGTACTCGTCGTCGGAGCCTGAGTCGGTGCTGTCGATGAACTCCCTTAACTTCCTCGCCCTTCGCCGGATGCCGCTGGCGGTCTCGGGTCTGCAGTTGCAAGTCTTGACGAGGGCGCCGTCGACGCGGCAGTTCTTGCCGATGGCTTTGAGGGAAGAAGGCTTTTGGAAGAGGTGGCTGCTGCTCGACTTGCAATCCTTGCCGAGCTTTGCGCCATTCCAGGTGTCGGAGGAGTCGTCGTGCTTGTCGCTGGGCTTGTTGAGGGCGTGGCTGATGAGAGCCAGCCATTTTGTGGCCGGCTCGTTGTCCTCGATCACCAACACGTTCCCTGCATTTAGAGGAACTATTTCCTGAAACCTGCAAAGGGATCCAAATCATTAGAACCATTTCATGGCTGAGCCACAAATCTAAAGAAGAGATTCTTACCCTAACACATAGATATCAGCTGATCCTTCTACTTGGAGGAAATCTTCGAGATTGAGGCCATTGTTTGGAGACCTTCCCCCTACATTCCATGTCCCAACAAACACCCTGCACCATGAGAATTCTTGGAACTTGAGACATAAAACAGAGAGGAACACAACACCACCACATGTTTGATGGATTGCGTCTAATCCTACCGGTACTCCTCCACTCGACCACCAGATTTCCTTCTGGGTTTCTCCAAGATGGACAGGTTGAGGCCTTCGATTCTTGAGCTCGTGTGCCTACCTGAGAAATTATAGACAAAATCTTGAGTTGTAGATCCTGTTTCATCGGGACATCTGAAATGCCCATCGAGTGCACACCTGAAAGGCTTTTCCTCACGATTGGATACGCCTCAAGTAGATTTGTCCTTGAAATGTACCTGCTCTCCAAATCTTTGTTCCGAACAGCAGAAGAAGAAGAAGAAGAAGATGAAGATGAAGAAGAAGAAGAAGAAGAAGAACGCATTAAAATCGCAAAACTGAATGCAGTAAATGCAAGAAAAAAAGAGAGTTCAAGATCGTCTTACCGAAGACGATCTCCGCTCGTGGGAATATTTCTCCATCGGAGCCTCTCTTGTTCTTCCCTTTTCTACTGAATATGCTTGGTAAGATGGACTGCGACACCAACCATCCTAAATGAGTGTATCCTTTCCAAGAACATGTGCAGCTTCTGGTGAGAGAAGGGTTACCTTTTTCTTCTTGTCGTTCTTGGCAGAATCGTCGGATGTTCTGGACTTCGTCATGTCGTCGTCACGGAGCTCGTCGAATGGCATCCAACTCAGAAGCGCATCTGGTTTCCGGATGCGCCCATCTCTGGTGCATCAAGATTCGAAGACAAAAGGGAGAGAGATGGGAAGGGAGGAACGACGAGAAGGCTGCTCGTTGGAGAGAGCCTCCTACTTCGTGGTTTGCCGTTCTGGCATTTCAACAAACACTCCTGCATCCACTTTTAGGTACCGAAACCGGTGGAGGACGAGACCTGGTCTTCTCCTCCGTTCTCGCAGCACGTACATGGACGGGGGGCGGGAGAACAGAAGGAAGCTAATTGTGGCACGTCGTATGAATGACTCGATGCCTTCTGACCAACAAAATTTACGACACAAGGTCAAGTGCCCGTATGCTAAATTTTGACACGTTTCGTTCATCCTTATGTTGTAAGTGCTATAATCAAACCTGAGGATATGGGGTGATGAGGGTAATAATTACGATAAGACTTGCGTGACACCCGTTGACGTCCCGCTCCCTTGTTAGTCTGACACCACGTGACTGACACAGGTTATAACGCCAACCGAGGCCCATTAACGACCGCTCAGGTTCGACTCTGCACGCTACGCCGATAGCGATGTCAGATGTCATCAGAAGGTACGATCCTACCTCCTGTGGGCAGGCACATCAGGTAACACCGAACTCCCCTATAAATACCCTTGCACTCTAAACGAAAAGGGGGAGAACAACATAGATAACAACCCCACTACGATTATTCACTGACTTGATCGTCGGAGGGGTCCGGTCGAGCTCTCCCGTCCCAACCTGTGTGTAGGGACGAAGGCGAGGCGTTTCTCTCCGGGCGCGTTGGCTAGGAACCCCCTCCCGAAGGAATCGGCGACCCATCATTGGGACCCGAACCAAGCCGCGTTGGCCCCGAGGTCACGGCTAAAAAGTTGTTTACACCAGCATAATGGTGCTAGAAGGAGGGCCATCGATGTCAAGGGATCGCCAGGCCGACTCGGTCGAAACCGCAGTCGAGGGGGCGCATCCGGTCAGGGTTCCAGGGGAACATCCCCCGCGGACAGGTCCCCGTAGCGAACACCGCCGTCGCAACTTCAGAGCGCTATTGGCGAATCTTCAACGACCAGGACTTGTTACCGCCCGACGCCCCCTCCACCGAACCACCGCCCGTCTCGTCCAAAGCCTTTCTCAACCTCACCCATCAGGTCCAAATTATAACAGGTATGATACAGTCCATTATTCCACTCGTCTCAGGAACGCTGCACCCCCCGGCCGCCGAACCGATGCGACAGCAAGAGTCGCCTGCTCAGGCTCAGGCGCAGCCCCTGGAGCTTCCCACTTCGCCTCGGGTCCCGTCGTCCCTGCTCACGGATCGAGTCACGACGGACCGGAGGGGCCACGCCCAACCCGAGGCCTTTCCTTCGGCCTCGACTGACTCCCTGCGAGCCCAATTGCTCCTTGTCAGTCAACGGCTTGACAAGGTACAGAAAGAGGTCCGCAGGTCGAGAAGAGAGCTGGGGAGGACATACATCAGGGATCCCCATTCGTCCCCGAAATACGGGATCAGACGGTCCCACATAACTTTTGTCTCCCCTCCCTCGACACGTACGATGGCTCCACCGACCCAGCGGACCACGTAGCCGCCTTCCGCACCCAAATGGAACCGTATGAAACTTCTGACGCTCTGATGTGCAGGGCGTTCCCCACAACACTAAGGGGACCAGCCCGCACGTGGTACGACGGCTTGAGGACCGGGACCATCGCCTCATTCGACCAGCTCGCTAGAGACTTCGAGCTCAACTTCCTAGCCAGCGCACGACCGAAATCGTCCGTTGCCTTGCTTCTCGAACTACACCAGAGGGAGGACGAGTCCCTCTCCCACTTTGTGAACCGTTTTGCCACGCAGATCCGGGGATTATCCGACATTCACCCCTCTCTATTGATGCAAGCATTCATGACAGGACTATGACCTTCCCGATTCTTTTGGTCCCTCGTTGAGAGACCCCCCTCCGCGGTACCGGAGATGCTTCAGTGGGCAAACCAGTTCATCGCGGTTGAGGCTTGGATGGCCGGAAATCAGGAAAAGCACACGAGGGTTAGACCGGAACCGGCTCGCGGGCAACAGACTGCCGCGACTAGGCACAGGCTAGACCAATTCGACCTACCCGCTCCGAGGCCTCCTCTGCCCCCCCCCCTAGGCGCATCTCGAATGGAGATATTTCTCCAGATAAAGGAGAGAGGGTTACTCAAGGCTCCCGTTCCGATGAAAAACTCGTGAGAGTTCGCCGACCAATCCAAGCATTGCCGCTTTCACAGGCAAAACGGGCACGACACCGAAGACTGCCGCGAACTGAAGCGGCAGATCGAGGAGCTCGTCCGCGGGGGACACCTCAGTCGGTACATTCGACATAACGGGGAGTCCTCGCCTCTCCCGGAGGGCCCCGTGGAGCACCACATCGATGTCATCACCGGAGGACCAGTGGCTAGGGGAACCAGTATGTCGGGGAGAAAGGCATACGCTCGTTCCGCCAGGATCGACGCTCCCCAACGTGGTCCCGACCCCAAGATCGCATTCCCTCCCGAGGACGTCAAGCCACCGGAGCACGACGATGCGCTTGTGATAATGGCTCGAATCGCTAACGCCCAGGTGAGGAGAATCATGATCGACACCGGGAGCTCGGTCGACGTGCTTTATCTGGACGCCTTCCAGAAGCTGGGGTTAACCAAAGAATCCCTAAAGCCTATCTGCTCGGCGCTCACGGGGTTCACCGGCGATTCTGTCTCGCCATTGGGGACTGTTACCTTGCCCCTCACCTTGGGAGCGCCGCCCCAAATAAAGACGGTGATGTCCACCTTCTTGGTGGTAGATCTTCCTGCTGCCTACAATGCCATCCTCGGTCGCCCCACCCTCAACAAAATCAGAGCCGTGGTCTCCGCCTATCATCAAACGGTGAAGTTTCCTACCCCCACCGGGACATGCGAAGTTTGGGGAAGCCCCCGAGAGTCCAGACGATGCTACTTGACGGCGGTCTCGCTGCACAAAAAGGCGAGGACCGACCAGCCTCTTGAAGACCCGAGAGAAGAGAAGCGGCCGACACCACACCCGGAGCCGATGGTGCCCACTTGCGACGTGCCATTGATGGAGGATCGCCCGGATCGGACGGTCCAGGTCAGGTCGAAACTCCCCGGGCAAGAGCAAGAGTAGCTCGTTGGTTTCTTACAGGAGAACGCCGATGTCTTCGCCTGGTTGCCATCCGATATGACCGGCGTCGACCTTGAGACCGCCCAGCATCACCTGAATATATCACTTGACACCCGACCGGTAAAACAGAAACCATGATGACAAGCCCTCGATAGGCAGCTCGCCGTCCGTGAAGAGGTGGAGCGTCTGTTAGCAGCTGGCTTCATCGAGGAAATCAAGTACCCGCGATGGCTATCTAATGTAGTGCTGGTGAAAAAATCTAATGGGAAATGGAGGATGTGCGTTGACTATACGAGTCTCAATCGGGCATGCTCGAAAGACTGCTATCCCCTCCCAAGAATCGATCAGCTGGTCGACGCGATAGCCGGGCACGCTCGCCTGTCGTTCATGGACGCCTTCTCCGGCTACAACCAGATCAGAATGGCGCCTGAAGACCAAGAACACATGACTTTCATCACCGATCTGGGGGTGTATTTCTACAAAGTCATGCCGTTTGGGCTCAAGAACGCAGGCGCCACCTACCAAAGGGCCGTGAACAAAATGTTTGCCACTCAAATCGGGCGGAACGTCGAAGTCTACGTCGACGACATGATCGTCAAAAGTCGCATGGCGGCAGACCACCTGACCAACCTGGCCGAAACATTCTCTACACTCCGGAAGTATGGCCTGCGTCTAAACCCGGCAAAGTGCGCTTTCGGCGTTAGTTCGGGAAGGTTCCTCAAATTCATCATGCATGAAAGAGGAATCGACATGAATCCAGAAAAGGTTTAGGCGGTCATCAATATGCAGGCCCCTCGAACAGTCAAGGACCTGCAACGACTAAACGAACGGCTTGCTGCCTTATCCTGATTTCTGTCCCGGTCCGGTGATCGTTGCCTCCCCTTCTTCCGGGCGTTAAAAAACCCCAAGGACTTCCGGTGGACGGTGCAATGTGAAGAGGCTTTTGGACAAGTCAAGCGTCACCTGGCCAACCTTCCCCGCCTTGCTTCGGTCATTCTCGGGGAAAAGCTCAGCGTTTACTTAGCCGCCTCCCAGCACGCGGTCAACTCCGTCCTAACCAGAGAAGTTTCCGGGGAACAACTACCAGTCTACTACGTCAGCCACGTCCTGAACAGACCCGAGGAGCGGTATCCGCCACTCGAAAAGCTCGCTTTGGCGCTCGTGCTGGCATCTCGGAAATTACGCCCTTACTTCCAGGCTCACACGATTGAGGTAATCACTGACCAGCCGCTTCGACAGGTTTTGTCTAAGTTTGATGTCGCAGGTCGACTCCTCAAGTGGTCGGTAGAGCTCGGAGAGTTTGACATACATTACATTCCAAGGACTGCCATCAAGACCCAGTCCGTAGCCGACTTCATCACGGAACTGGCCGATGGCAGGAATGGAAGCCCCGAGTAAACAAAGGAGCCGTGGGACTTGCATGTGGATGGCTCGGCTACCTCCAGCAGCGCCAGCACGGGGTTGGTACTCTTAGCTCCCGACGGACGCTCGTTCGAATGCTCCCTCCGCTTCGGGTTCCGGGCCACCAACAATGAAGCCGAATACGAGGCGCTCCTAGTGGGACTCAAGCTGGCCCTTGAAATGCAGGTGGACGTCATCCACATCTTCACTGACTCGCAGCTCGTCGCCGAGCAACTTAGCCGTGGGTACGAAGCTAGGGAACCAACCATGGCAGGGTACTTGGTAGAGGTAAAAAGCCTAGCCTCCAACTTCTCCCGCTTCACATTATCCAAGGTGCCGAGGAACCAAAATGAACGAGCCGACGAATTGGCGAAGATGGCTTCGGGATTGGACCATGGAAACCGCTCCGGGGTCGAAGATCTCCCATTCCGCACCATCTCAGTTTTGTCTGTAGCTCCGGCCGAAGCGCGCACCACGTGGGTATAGGAGATGCTGCTCTTCAAACGCAACGGGGTCCTTCCCGACGACGAAGCCGCGGCGCGCCGCATTCGCCGAACGCAAGCATAGTATTCCGAGGTGAATGGACGGCTCTACAAACGGTCCTTCTCACAGCCCTTGCTACGATGCCTCGAGCCTAGCAAAGCGAAGGCAGTCCTCGCCGAGGTCCACGAGGGGATCTGCGGGGAGCATATTGTTGCTCAAACCTTGGCCTACAAAATCCTTCGTCAAGGATACTACTGACCCACCATGTCCCAAGACGCTAGAACCTACGTGCAGCGGTGCGGGCCCTGCCTGTGGCACGTCCGAACGCCCAGGCAGCCGGCGGTCCCCCTGTCCCCCATCGACTGCGCATGGCCATTCGCTCAGTGGGGATTGGACCTCCTCGGCCCTTTTACACCGGCCTCGGGGGAACGATGATACATCGTCGTGGGCGTGGATTACTTCACCAAATGGACCGAAGCCAAGCCACTAGCGACGATCACGGAATGACAAGTGGAGAAATTCGTTTGGAAAAACATCGTGACTCGATTTGGCTTGCCAGAGGCCATCATCATGGATAATGGATCCCAGTTCACCAGTGCTCAGTTCCAGGAGTTCTGCGCGAGCTACGGGATTCAGCTGAGGTTCAGCTCTGTGGCCCATCCCCAGACAAATGGGTTAGCCGAAGTCACTAACCAATCTATTCTAAATGGACTTAAGAGGAGAGTGTCAGCGACCTAGTCAGCTTGGGTGGACGAGCTCCCCAGTATTCTATGGTCCTTGCGAACCACCCCTAAGGCCGCGACCGGAGAATCCCCCTACAGCCTCTCATTTGGGACCGAGGCTGTCTTGCCTCCCGAGATGGTTTTCCCCACCCTGAGGACGGTAAGCTATGACGAACAAGTTTCGACCCAGGGACTGCGAGCCGATCTCATTCTGCTCGAGGAGCGGCGCGCTAATGTGCACCTAAAAGATCTCTCCTATAAAAGGGTCATCGCTAGAATTTGTAACCGCAAGGTGCGGCCTCGGCCAATTAAGTTGGATGATCTGGTCTTACGCAGGGTCGAGGTTAGCGACCCGACCCGAGCACGTGGGAAGTTAGCTCCCAATTGGGAAGGCCCTTATCGGGTGATCGAAGTCGTTAGGGTCGGAGCGTACCGACTCGCGACGATGCAAGGCCATGCTTTGCCAAAAACTTGGAACTCACAAAACCTCAAAAGGTTTTTTCCGCAATGAGTTGAGACGTAACAAAAGCGGGAGTTACGTTAACAAAAGCTAGTACAAACACAACGTGTTAGGCAAACCACAAGACAAACGAGCGCGATGAATGAAAACAGTCATATCATTTTCAGGGAGCGCATTACATTTCACACCCAAACAACAAAAAGGGGGGAAAGGAAAAAACATGTATAGACGAGTCTACATTTATTCCTCTGGAGCGTCGGGGCTATCGTCAAAAGGGACTTCGTCCGGCATGTCGACGTCCATGTCCTCGGGGAAGGAGTCGAAAGGATCCTCTACGACCTCCAGGTCGGGGTGGCGCGCCTTAAAGCGGGCGAGGGCAATCCGGTACCCATACTCGTATGAAACCCGCCTGGTCCGAACAAGGCCAAGTTGAAAGCCCGAGGATGCTTTGTAGTCCTCGATCAATTTCTTGTCCTTCTCTGGTCTCTGGCGAATCTCGACGGATAGGGCCTCGGCAGCCCCCCGCGCTTCAGCGCGCGACTCCTCCAGCCGACGAATCAGCTTGACCGACTCCCCCCTTGCCGAACGAGCCTCGGCCACCGACGCCTTCAGATGCATCTGAAGCTCCTTATTCTTCTCCTCGGACGCCTTGAGCTCCGACCGGAGGTGCGTCGCCTCTGTGTCCAAATCTGAGGCGCGCTGCTCGGCTGCCACGACCACCTCAGGAGCCGCCCCGGCTCGGACCTCCTCCACCTGCTTCCGGAGGTTGGCATTGCGGTCGCTCAAGAGGTCAACGACTCGCCCCGCGTCGCGAACGCGGTCCATCAGCGCCGCGGCATAGTGAGTGCCCTGCAGACAAACGGGTCAGAACGAGAGCTATCCAAACACACGCAACCGAACCAGCGGAACGACACTCACCCATAGCAGCGACTTAGCCGACCTGACAAGAAGAACCTCTGAGGGCAAAGTATACAGATCCCGAGCTATGTCGGGATGAAGCCCTCCGCGGACAAACCCGGCCGTGGAATCCCCATCGGCCCACACCCGGCTGCCCCGGGAAAGGTATTCCCAACGGGCCATCAGCGGGTCGGAGGGCTCGCCCGGAGAAAGATCACCCATTGCGCGCGCCTGGTAGGGCTCGTCCTCCCCCCGGGCTTGGAGGCGGCAAAGCTCGCGGACGGAGGGCTCTCGAGGGGCCTTCCCCGCCACATCCCTGCTTGTGTCGGCTTCGCCCCGCCCGAGGCTTTTCTTGGCGCGTCTGGTCGGTATAACGACAGCCCCCGCCGGCTGGGCCGATGACCCCCTAGAGGCTTTTGCCGAGGAGGTCTTCGCCTTCTTCCGAGGCCGACTAGCCTCAACGTCCACTGGGGCCTCCCTCGAGCCAGCCCTCGCCTCGGCCGGCGAATGTGTGGACGGGGCCATCGAGGTCTTCCCCCCACGAAGGTCTTGGAGAACCACCATCTCTGCGCGAAAACACCAACATTGGTCAGCTGGCAAATTGATCCCTAAAGTAAACCCTAAAGCTACCCCTCAGGGCATACCTCGAGGCATCGGGCTAAGACCCGCCTCGACCAACTATTGCTCGGACATATTCCGGATGGCTCTTGAGGCTGGGAGGATTTCTTTAAGCCTCTGGAGCTCTCGGTGCTCCCCATCATCCAGACCTGGGGCGGTGTTGTCTATCACGTGCGCCGCCCATCGAAGCCTGAACCCCCAGTCCTCCGAGCGACTGACGAAAAAGAAACACCCCTTCCATCCCTTATTACTGGAAGGAGCCCCACTCACTCGGAAGCCCGCTCGGGCGGACAGATAGTAGCCCCCCGACCCTTTGGAAAGCCGGAAACAAGAAAGGAAGAGGGATTGAGTTGGGGTGATATTAGCATAGTAACACTCCCCCAGGAACGCCACCAGATAGCGCCAAGAGTTGGGCGCCATCTGAGACGGGGAGATACGCCACCATGAGATACATGAAGTTATGATGGGGTGCAACGGGAGGCGTAACCCGGCCTCAAAAGCATCAAGGGTAAGGGTGAAACCCCTGGGAATCAGATCGTACACCCGTTGGCCGGGCTCGGGGGCATGGAGGGCGAACTCCTCCGGGATGCCATAGAGGTCCCGGAGACGACTGAGCGACGACTCGCTCACAATGGAGTCGAGGTCGTGCGGCCACATCAGGGCCTCAAGGGCCCGGGTCGCCTTCTCGTCGGAAGATGAGTTGGGGTTCGACACAACCGCCGTTTGCTCGTCTTTAGCCAGGGAAGAGGGTGAAGAGGTAGGGGAAGAAGACACCATCCTTACTGACCTTTTGGAAAAGAAGAAGAGCGATTGGCGCAAACGAAAATGGTGGAGTATGGAGCGACAGAATAGAAACAAGGAGACATTCGAGGGGCTAGCCACACACTATAGACAAAATCCCACCAAAAACAGCGACCCTTTCTCTTCTCAGGCACGTCACATCGGGATGACACAAACATCATTCCGTCATAAATGCAGCTTGACAGAGCGACTGACAGGCGCGTTACACGTGGCACCAACGAGCTTGAGTCGCCGGTCTTCTCGAAAACTAGCGATTCATGAAAAGGTTCGACCCTTGACTTCCAAACAGACCGAAGGGTACTCAACCACCAGCACCTCCCGCAACCCAGCGTAACAGATCCAATCGAAGCAACTCCTCGGCAGTAGCCACCTGTGTCGTGCTCTTCGGCCTCATGACGCCCGAAACCATGCCTGCACGACCCGTTCGCCCAAGTTCGTCTCCTCGGTAGCAGCCACCTGTGTCGTGCTCTTCGGCCTCATGACGCCCGAAACCACGCTTGCGCGGCCTGTTCGCCCGAGTTCAGCTCCTCGGCAGCAGCCACCTGTGTCGTGCTCTTCAGCCTCATGACGCCCGAAACCACGCCTGCACGGCCTGTTCGCTCGAGTTCAGCTCCTCGGCAGTGGCCACCCGTATCGTGCTCTTCGGCCTCATGATGCCCGAAACCACGCCCGCACGGCCCGTTCGCCCGAGTTCAGCTCCTCGGCAGCGGCCGCCTGTGTCGTGCTCTTCGGCCTCATGACGTTCGAAACCGCGCCCACACAACCTACTCGCCCGAGGGGGCTACCTCCCCGACGGTCGAACCCAATCCGACCTGCAAGTCGTTCTTCGAGGTTCCTCGGCCATTCACTACCAAGCGTCGTGACGGCTCACCCGACCTTCCTCGATTGCCAAGCACTACGAGTTTCACGCCCAGGGTGGCGTACCGGCCTTCGGCCAATGAAGAAAGTTCTTTAAAGCTGAAGCCATGCCTCAGACCCCCCCATTACGGCAACTGACACATAGCTTCCTTTAGGGGGGGGGGAGAATGATGAGGGTAATAATTATGATAAGACTTGCGTGACACCCGCTGACGCCCCGCTCCCCTGTTAGTCTGACACCGCGTGACTGACACGGGTCGTAACGCCAACCGAGGCCCATTAATGATCGCTCAGGTTCGACTCCGCATGCTACGGCGATAGCGATGTCAGACGTCATCAGAAGGTACGATCCTACCTCCTGCGGGCAGGCACATCAGGTAACACCGAACTCCCCTATAAATACCCTTGCACTCTAAACGAAAAGGGGGGGGAACAACATAGATAACAACCCCACTACGATTATTCATTGACTTGATCGTCGGAGGGATCGGGTCGAGCTCTCCCGTCCCGACTTGTGTGCAGGGGCGAAGGCGAGGCGTTTCTCTCTGGGCGCGTTGGCAAGGAACCCCCTCCCGAAGGAATCGACGACCCGTCATCCGGACCCGAACCAAGCCGCGTCGGCCCTGAGGTCACGACTAAAAAGTTGTTTACACCAACACGGGGCTAACGTATTTAGTTATCTATACATTTCTATATTTTCAAAAGTTAAATTAAAATTATAATTTTTATAGATAAAATAGTTAATCTTATTTTTTTAATATTATCGATACCGATTTACTATTGAATGCATATGGTATTTCTATCAAGAGAGTTAATGATGTAAAAAGAAATAAAATTAAATATTTAGAATCCTAATATATTTTTTTTAAATATAAAATTAAAATATTAAAAATAATTTAATTATTAAAAATAATATATAATTAGTTTATTTATAACTTATTATATATTATGATATTATATTCTTATAAAAAAAATTTATTATATTATTATATTCATAGACTCATACTATCTATCTATTGTGAAATCTTGTATCTGTATTTATATCTATGATCACGATAATACGACGAAAGTGATGATTAGTAATGCCCACTTAGAAGAAGACGGTGATGATAAGAGACATTTAGGATATTAAAGAAAAAAATGATGATAATATCTTTTAAAAGAATTTTATATATATATATATATATATATATATATATATATATATATATATATATATATGGCGGGCGGTTAGAAGTCAAAAACACCAAACACCTCTGCCCGGGAGAACAATAAGCATGAAATGTAATGAGAAATCTGCTCGCTTTCGCCTCCCGACGCTTCTCCAGTCCCGCTTCCTTCCTCGGTCTCTTCACCTCTCTACGCCTCCGTATCGACGCCGGTCTGCCTCCTTCGTTGCCCCTCGCATTCCATTCCTCTGGCCGTCGCACACGATTCCACACTTTCCTGTCCGCAAGAACGCGACCCAGCATAGCAGAATCATCCCCCACTGCATCAGCCACTCGAGTCAAGGGCCGTCTCGCCGACCGTTGCCTCAGTTCCTACCGCGCGCAGGATGCCCTTCGCATGCTCGACGAAATTCCCCGTCCGTACTTCGCTTCATGGAACCGCTCGAACCCGGTTACGGCTTTTTATGAGATGCGTTCTTCGGGCTTCCGGCCGGATCAGGTCGCGTACGGGAAGGTGGTCTCGGCTTGCGCCGCGTCCCGCAACCTGGATTTGGCCGAGCAGGTCTATGCTCTGGTGATAAAGGACGGCTTTTGCTCGGATGGATACGTTTGTTCTGGACTGATCGACCTCTTCTCGAAGCATGGCCGTCTCGATGATGCTCTAGGCGTTTTCTGGGAGGGCGCTACTACCAACGTTGTTTGTTGGAATGCTATCATAGCAGGGGCGGTCTGGAATGAGGAGAATTCGATTGCTTTGGACCTTTTTCCTCAGATGGTGAACGGGTTTTGCATGCCAAATCTCTTTACTCTGTCGAGCATTTTACGTGCTTGTGCTGCTTCTGGGAGACTGGATTCAGGTAAAGGAATACATGCGTGGGTGATTAAACATGGTGCTGGACCTGACGTTGTTGTCACAACTGCTGTTGTCGACATGTATGCGAAATGTGGGGATATGGATGCGGCCATGAAAGAATTCTCGCGGATGCTTGTTCGCAATGTGGTTTCCTGGACAGCAATTATTTCTGGTTTCGTTCAAAAGGAAGAGGTTGGCGATGCTTTGATGCTTTTCAAACAAATGTTAGGTTCGGGTGTGGAGATTAACAAGTACACTATGACCAGTGTGCTCCTTGCCTGCTCTAAATTATCAACGGTGGAAGAGACAGACCAAATTCATTGCTTGATTACGAAAATAGGGTTGTGTACTGATCCTGTGGTGAAAGGTGCCCTGCTCAGCACTTATGCAAAACTTGGAAATGTTCAATCATCTGAAAGGATTTTTGAGGAGACAGATACATTGAGAAGTCCTACCACTTGGTCAGCTATGGTCTGTGGCCTTGTACAAAACGAATGCTTGTTGAGATCACTGCAGCTGTTCTGCAGGATGTTCAGTGAAGGTCTTAGACCTGACAATAAATGCTGCTCTGTTGTTCTTAGCGTAGTTGACTGTACAGATTTTGGAAGTCAGATACACTCTTACGCCATAAAAGATGGGTCTGTGCATGATGTTCTTGTTGGGAGTGCACTTTTTACCATGTACTCCAAATGTGGTAGCTTAGAAGATAGCTGTAAATTTTTCATCAGAATGCAGGATAGAGACAGAGCTTCATGGGCATCTATGATCTCCGGATTTGCAGGACGTGGTCATACTAATGAAGCATTCCAGTTGTTCAGAGATATGATACTCGAACATATCGTGCCCGATGAAATGACTATATCCTCCATTCTTGTGGCATGCAATGATGGACGGTTCTTGGTGAAAGGCAAAGAGCTTCATGGGCATACTCTTCGTATTGGACTCAGGATCGACCCACCTCTTGGTAGTGCTCTAGTCTCGATGTATTTGAAATGTAAAAATCTAGCATCTGCCAAAAGAGTCTTTGATGTGGTCTTGCAGAAAGATCAGATCATATGGTCTTCCTTGGTCTCAGGCTATGCCACAAATGGTTACAGTGACGAGGCACTCAAGGAACTAACACACATGGTTGCTGCAGGTATTGACCTTGATCGGTTTACTTGCTCATCGGTTCTTTGGGTATGTGCGAATTTATGGAGACCGAGTTTGGGTGAGCAATTGCATGCCCGCGCTATTAGAGCAGGCACAATATCTTATAATTCAGTCAGTAGTGCACTATTGACATTATATGCAAAATGTGGTAGAATTGATGATTCTCATAGAGTATTTGATGAAACTGAATACCCTGATTTAGTTATGTGGACATCCATGATTGATGCATATGCTCGGCATGGGAGCGGTGTTGAAGCTCTGGAAATGTTTGAACTGATGAAAGAAAATGGAATCAGACCTGATTCTGTGACATTTGTTAGTGTCTTATCTGCCTGTAGTCGGAATGGTTTAGTGGAAAAAGGCCTTTTCCATTTCGATTCTATGAGCTCTGACTATGGGATTGAACCAAAAACTCATCACTTTGCTTGTATGGTTGACTTACTTGGTCGATCCGGAAGGCTCAAAGAAGCTGCAGATTTAATTGGTAGGATGCCTATTGAACCTGATTTACTAGTATGGAGTACATTGCTTGGTGCTTGCAAAGTCCATGGTGATGTTCAGTTGGGAAAGTTAGCTGCAGAGAAAGTTCTTGAACTGGAACCTAAAGACTCTGGAACTATTATTTCTTTGTCGAACATCTCTGCAGATGTGGGGAACTGGGAAGATGTTTTGAGGATTAGAAACTCAATGAAGGGAGGTAGTTTGAAGAAGGAACCTGGATGGAGTATAACATAAAGGATCTGACTGTTTATATTCTAATTCCATGAGAGAAGGTTCACTCGATTGTTATTCTTGATCAATTTTTGCATGTTCTGACATCAATGAAATTGTGTTGGAAGGTATTTTCAGTAACATGGAACAGACATATATGAAATCAGTGGTGACCATAATGACATGGTCATTTATTTATTTTGGAGGGGGAGAAGGGAAGAGGGATTCTGGTGAGGCTTTCTAAGAACTTATTCAACATATTCACAAAAACGATGCAAACTTTTATTCCCTTTCTCTCATAGTTTAAAGAAATTAATTTATATTAAATAGCTCACATGACGTTCACTCAATTGACTCGAACATGAGATCTCATATCGCAATAATATACTGTCATCCTTTCTCCCATAGAACAATTTGCCGCGGCCGCACAAAACCATATTCCATATCAACCCAAACAAAGTGTCTTTCGAGTGCTGCAAAGAATTTCTAAGCTGACAGCCCCTACGATCGACCATACAACACTGCAGTCATTGACAAAAGAGATGGATGGTCTGACTCAGTCACATCCAACGTTGCTGCAATCGGCAATCAATACTTACAGCAGATGCGATGTGGGGAAAAGAACAAGCGTTATTGCATACTGTTCGAACAAAACGGAGGGCGGCAGATAAATCGATCCACAAATGCAACCGCCATTTCAAGCTTTCGACCGCTGCTTGTCTTCCGGGAGAGAGTGTTATTTTATCCACCGATTCTTGCAATTCTCATGTTTCAGAACATCTCCCAGCAGAGGCCGATTCCTCTGCCAGAGAAGGAACAATCAAAGGAAACACCTGTTCCAATTCTCACAAAAAAAAAAAAAAAAAACTGATCGACAAATTGTCAGTGAAATTTTGGGTTGCAGAACTTCGGACAAAATGATTCTTTATATCTTCAATAAATTTTTTAACAGAAAATACCTACAGAATCGGACCCCAATCGAGAATAACCTCGTTTGTATAGAAAACAACCCTCCGTTATTTGATTGCCACCGTAAAAAAAAAAAAAATGTACCCAGGCTAAGATGAGCAAAAGCTCAAGAAGAAATGCCAAAGACATCTGTGTCCTCTCGCACACGACCACCACGCTGATGAATTGAGCAGAGCAGTGGTGATGATAGTTTGAGGGCATGTAAACATGAAAACTGCCTCTTGGAATCTTAGAACAGACTTATATTGCATGCCGAGAACTAGGTAAAGGTAATAGACATGGCATATGATTGAAGAAGAGTAAGTGCTTGCTCTGCAACTGCACGGTTCCTTGCCTGCCTCACCCACTCGATGACAACTTCCTCTGCTTCACTGCCACGAACCCCTCCTTCCAAGACATCTGCTGCCTCCACAAAATTACCGTCTACCAACAAACTCTCAACTTTGCTGATGACAGGCTCGATTCCATCTCCGGATTGTTCTTTCATCTGAGAACATAGGAGAGCAGCAGATTCAAGTGTTAAATAGGGTAATGTATCAAGATCGTAGGCACAAAGAGTGTCTCATTGTTGTCACATCAAATCACGATAAGACCACAATGCAAGTGCGAGAAACCATGAAACTGACCTTTATTGAAGATGCAACATGAGCTACCATATGAGCTAAGATACCACCACCGCCAGCTGGAATAAGGCTGAAATGCCGCAGGGTACCCTTCAGGGATTCAAACTGCGATGAAAGAAGAATGTGAATGGCTATGTAAAGCAATTGAAGTATCAAATCTTGAGATGTGGTGTGCACTCAATTTATGAGGTATAGAATAGGAACAGCAGGCTAAAAGGTGTTCTCCACACTATTAATCAAGAAAGGGAAAACGAATGTTCACAATTAACAGTTAACTTGTCCTGTAAGGAGAAGTGCATGCATATAACAGCACCGACCAGATCAAAAAAATGTCATTAACAAGGAGAAATTGCACCAATAAGTTAATTACTCTCAATTAGACAGCTAGGCAGTGATCATTAAGTTAAATGTATGGATCACACTTGCTATCCTTCAGTTAAAACTCATATGATTAATAGACAGACACTATGTTGAGGAACTTTGCGTTTTGCAGCACTTATTACCTACGAGATATATATATATATATATATATATATATATATATCAGAATCATAATCAGTTGGGGTTGAGCCAAATCCAACTGAAATAAAAAAGAAAGATCGGTTCATGATGCAGTCAAGTGAAGCTGGATTCTGGACCCCATGCAATCCAATTGTGCATAGAAATACTTTTTTGCAGTCTAGGTTGCTACAACTTATAAATATTCATCTGATAGCGGATATGACACTTAAAAATTATTAAAGATCCCATTAGTATTACCTAATCAAGTCACTATTACACAGATAATTGGATTGGATAGCTAATGACATTGTTAAATCAAAATATTGATTCATAAAGTCCAATTAGAATTTGGATTATATCATATCAAATTCAATCCATTTACAGGCCTACCATAGAAACTTCCTTTTTCTAGATTGGACATCAACCTGATACCAGCCTCTTCCATATAGATAAGGAACAAAATTACCCATCTCCACTGAATATGCCTGATAGACATGAAAAAAGTGACTCTTGCCCCAAATAACTTAGAATGTCAATTCTTAACAACATGACATCCACAGAAAGAAAATAACAATCTTCATTTGCAGAGAAATCACTGATCTTCAGTAACATAACAATGAAAAATTAACCTACCATTGTCAAAATAGTAGGATTACCAGCAATCTTGACCAAAGATGAAACTGAAAAGTTGGCATAAGTATCTACAAAAGCAGTATAAAGAAATAGCTATGAATGCAGTCAACACCAAATTTGACTTGCCTTTTGATTGAGCTGCATCTGAGTGCTTGTCCCATTGTTTAATATTTCTTCTGGAAGGCATGAAAGTGCCAACTCTACAAGTGAATCCTTATCAATGCCTTCAAGTGACTTTAGCAGTGCATCTACCTCAGCTCGGATTGGCAATCCTCTGGATAGAGCATCTTCCAAAGCAAGTGTTCCCTGCATGAAAAATTGGCAAGTAGATAGACACATAGATTTATGTTTCTGAACACATAAATAGTAAAAAAAGCTTGATAATTGCAATGTGTTCAAATTATGTTGACTTCTGCCTGCCATCCAAGGTTTGGTTTCAACGGTTCAGTTGTACTGGGTACTAAAAATTCGAAACAAAATTATTTAGGGAAAAATCAACAGAGAAACAAGAAATTAAAGCCACATAAAGTAGTCAGATTGACATTCAAATAGATATGTATGCATGTGTGTGCATGCCTCGTTCAAGACAATTATCTAATAAAGAGTTCATTCAGTTAAAACATCAAAAAATGATTAAAATTCAGTTATGCTTACAATCCTAATTAAGAATCTATAATAGTGAAATGATTGACAGATTTAAGTAAAACAATGCTGAAACTATTGATTTTGTAATGTAGCTCTTAATTTGTTTGCTCTCAAAATCATAAAAACAGCATTACAAATTAACAGAAATCAAATTATTCTTGCTCCAGCAAGCTATATCCGCTAAATCTCCAGACCTTACGAAAGATTTGTAACCATATTTAAAAGTGCCAGTCAAAACTGTTTCAGTCAACACCAGCAAAATTATCAAACTCAGAAGAACCCCTGAAACTCCTGAAACAGATTGGTTGAGCATACTTTCAACCATTATTTATTGTAATCTTGATATGAAATCCAATTGCCCAGACTCAGGTAAAGACAATAGAAAATAGTACAGAACCCACCAGTGCAAGTTTGTGAACAGAGTGTGTCTGGCGGGCTTCTTCAGATCTTGCATAGAACGCCATACACAAAGCATTTATCTGACAAAAACCACATAAAACATCCCAGTAACTATCCAAAAGCATAATAAATTAATAGAATGACAAAATGAATAAAAATGGGTTGAAAACATGTGTTGCTCCTTCATAGCATAGTCAGATACCCACTCAACAAAAAAGGTGTAGATAAAATAACAACAGAATAGTATATGCCCGCTGTGACAGCATATCATACATTAAGGTCTGCTTCAGCAATCTTTTCTATCTGAGATGATTTCTCCTTTGCAATAGCTGCAGCTAATTCAGCTTTTGATAACTCTTTAATTTTCTTAAGCTGCGTATCAGTTTCTTCGTCCTGCAAGAAACATGTAAACCTAATTATTAAACTATAAAAGGGGTGACAGTGATGATGCTGGTTTATCAAGAATGCACCTTCCGTTGCAATTCCTCTCTAAGTTTGTTTTCAGATTTTTCCTGAAGTGACTTGATTGCAGCTGCTGCTTTTGCCTTCTCTCTGTTCAACTCCTGAAAACATAGTTTCAGTAATCAAGAGAAGTTCTTTTGTGATGAGAATGTAGAGAAGCGATCATATTAAATTTCCGCAAATCAACATGATTGAAGCCTTTTCCAATAGACAATTCACTACAGAGCATGCTTTTTCAGATTTACTTCTCAAATTGACATGTAAGAAACTGTAGAGCATATGTAGGTAAATCATGAATTAGATATAACTCATACATTTACAAGTTTTGAACTTACTCCTTTTGTATTGTATGGCAACTAATAGTTCTTAAAAGCATCTTTAACCATTAATGTAGCAAATATACATAAAAAATAGGATTTAAAAGCATTTGGAATTGGAACAGACAACTTTCGCCATTATCAACATCATACTGATATGAATTCTGGATTAAGAAATGAAAACCATTATAGCAAGCACAATAAGTAGCCAAGTTATATGAGCTTTGAAAAGCCATATAAGTCACCAAGCACTAATTGCACAATGCCAAAATTCATAATTCTTAATTTCATGGCCTGTACCTCAGAACATAATTTGACTAGGTAAACTCTGATAGGAGTACTAAATTAGGTATCTAGAATCATATTAAAACAGTCATCAAAAAACTATTAAATGCAACCCAAACCTACAAGCGATGTTTAAGAAAAATAAAGAATTCAGAATTAAATAGCTTAGCAATTTTAAATAAACAAAAGCACATCAAAACTTAACAATAATGCCCATTGACCGAATAAATAATCACAAAATAAATGGTGTATTCACAAGAAACAGATCAAAGATGTCTAGACCTTCTCCAAAATTGCTGCCTCTTCAGCATACATTAGCGCTCGGGCCTTAGCATCCTTCAGTTGCTTTTCATATTTCTCCTGAAATCAGAAACACAGATAAGAAAAGAACAGAATTGTTATCTGCATCTATGAACAATTTTGTAAAGATGCTCACCCTTCTTTTCTATGTAATTTGAATTTTAAGAAATCTTTCCAAAAGTGGTTCTTTTTCCATGTAATCTGACTTTGCACATGGACTTGAAAAAAATTTTAGCTACTTATTTATTATATCTGAATATATTTTAAATATTTAATCTCAAGCCATATACGTATACCTATATTTAAGGTTTGGAATTTTTCATGTTGTAAACTTGTATGGTTGTACACTAAATTAGCAAGAAATATTTCAAATGTTAAGAACCATGTCAAAGTCCACAATTTCATGTACCGGTACTGTACCAGTCAAGGCCCAGATCAGTGTGGTACTGCTCCGTACCAGTGTATCAAGTGCTGGTATTGCATACCGCATGATGCCGACACATACCGTACCATCCGGTTTACACTAATCTGTGTACCAATAACCTATCGAACACCCACAACACCTTCGTCAACAAACCGTTCGATGCTTTTGTTTGCTTGAACATATGTTTAGCAACGTGTTTTGCCTTGTTTTTATGTGTTTTTGCTTAAAAACTAAAAGCAATACCAGTTTGCAGGGTTGCTGAGTGATCGCTCACTAGAATAAGCAAAACTGCCCTAGAATGGCCTAATTTTCGCATGTCATGACCTGCTTTTTGTAAGTTATGATGCAAAGCAAAACGTCAGCTAGCTCAGCACCCCGGAACCCCCCGGGTGGCACACGGCTGGATAGGGATTTGGGATAGTGTTGGGCGTTAATTGGATTCACAAGTTCATACATTAAGCCTACGGAAACTTGCCAACGTGCCCTACACCCGATGAGCAATTGTTTGCAGACTTGCGATTGTTCATTTGGCTTCTAAAATTCTTGTTTTCTCTTTCCTCTTTTTCTTCTCTTTTTTCTCTTGCACGCTAAGTGTTTGCTGAATTACTTATAAAATCACGAGACGTCAAGATTTGTCCGCTGCTTGTTTTCGAACTAATCAATTTGCTCTTTTACAAGTCCTTCGGAACTTGAGCAAGGTTACAACTAGGCTGACTCTTTGCAGACTGTCACGGCCTTAGCTGGAATTACCTAAGGCGTGAGGCACCCTTGCGGCCAAGACGCGAACTTAGCTTGCGTTGCCTAAGTCGCGCTTCGCCCTTGCGATATTGCTCCGCAAAGATCAGCCCACTTGTAACCTCTCACAGGTCCCGAAGGACCTGTAAAAGAGAAAGTTGATTAGTTCGAAAGAACGAGCGACGGACAAGTCCCGACATCTCGCGAAAAGAGGGGAAGCTTTACAAGCAATTCAGCGAGCACCTTGCGTGCACAAGAGAAAAGAGGGAGAGGGGGAAAACAAGGGCTTTAGAAGGTTGAACGAACAGCTGCTCATCGAGTCCCGGACGCGACAACAAGTTCCCGTCAAGGCAAACGTGCGAACTTGCGAATGAGTGTTCAAAGCCTGGTACTATACCGAAGCCCCATCCAGCCCTGTGCCACCCGGGGGGTTCCAAGGGGCTGAGATAGCTGACGTTTTGGTGAGCGGAGGCAGATTCCAGAAATCAGCCCACGGCACACGAAAACGGCGCTGTTTTGGGCTGTTTTGGGGCTGTTTTGCTCGGTTCGGTGAGCGGTCGCTTTGTAACGCTGCAGCTTGTTCGAACTTACATTTTTACAAGCAAAATGACTCAAAACCAAGGCAAAACAGGCTGCCAAGTAACTGTACATGTAGATGAGAGCGACGAACAGTTCGTTGAACGGAGTTGTTGCGGGTGCGCGACGACCGTTCGTGACATTCTCCCCCACTTAAACTGTCGACGCTCTCGTCGACACTTGTTGGTAGTTGTTGATGATTTCTTCTTCATGTCGTAGGGCGTCTTCAGGCTCCCAACTGGCTTCGGCTCAGGGAAGCTTTCGCCACTTCACCAAGTACTCTGTCTGCTCAGCTCCGTTGGGTAGCTTTATCTTGCGGTCCGCCAGAATGGTTTCAACTTGCTTCTCGTAGGAGGCTGTGATGGGAGGTAGTCGAGTTGGAACACTTCGAGAAGCATCTTGCGGATCCGAGTGGTAGGCTTTTAGGTTGCTAGCGTGAAGGACGTTGTGAATTTTGAACCACGCCGACAGCTACAACTTGTAAGAGACGTTGCCTACCCTACTGATAATTGGGAAGGGCCCCTCATACTTGAGCACAAATCCTTTGTGGACTTTGTTCCTAAAGAATTAGAGTGATGCTGGTTAGAGCTTTACCAACACCAAATCGCCAACTTTGAACTCTTGCGGTAGCCTTCCCAAGTCTGCCAACTTCTTCATCCTTTTTGCCGCCTTCTCCAAGTAAGCCCGCGCAATATCTGCATTTCGATGCCACTCCTTTGCGAAATGGTAGACTGACGGACTTCTCCCAGTATACCCAATTGCCATGGTGTGCGGAGTCGACGGTTGTTGTCCTATGATGATCTCGAAGGGGCTCTTGTTGGATGCAGAGTTCCGCCGCAAGTTGTAGGAGAATTGGGCAATGTCCAACAGCTTCACCCAATCTCGTTGGTTGGCACTCACATAGTGCCGAAGATATTGCTCCAGGAGCGAGTTTATCCTTTCAGTCTGGCCATCCGTTTGGGGATGGAGGCTTGTAGAGAAGTATAACTTTGACCCCAACAATTTGAATAGCTCGGTCCAGAATCGTCCCAGGAACCGAGCGTCTCGATCACTAATGATATTGTGCGGGACTCCCCAATACTTCACCACATCCTTCATCATCAGCTTGGCCGCCTCTTCTGTTGAACAGTGTAGGGGTGCAGCAATGAAAGTTGCATACTTTGAAAAACGATCGACCACCACGAGTATCGATCCGAGTCTCCCTACAAGTGGCAAGCTTGATATGAAGTCCAAGGAAATGCTCTCCCACGGCCTTTCTGGTACGGGCAACAGCTCCAAAAGTCCCACCGGCTTCCGCTGCTCCACCTTGTCTTGTTGGCAAGTAAGGCATGTTCGAACATATTCCTCCACATCAGTCCCCATCTTCGGCCAGTAGAAGGCCCTCTCCACGAGAGCCAACGTTCTGTGAATGCCTGGGTGTCCAGCCCAAAGGGAATCGTGACACTCTTTTAAGAGTTCACGCCTCAAATTGTCCACTCGGGGAACATAAACCCTATTCCCTTTTGTGTAAACGAGTCCCTCCTGGATCCAAAATCGTCGTGCCTTGCCTTCTTTAATTAGCTACATCAGGATAACTGCTTGGGGGTCACTATACAATCTATCCCTGATCCTGGAAAGGAAGTTGGAGTGCAATTGACTTGCTTGGCCTCCGCCCTCCAATTGTGCGGCATTCACACGCTCCACTTTCCGACTCAATGCATCGGCCATGACATTTGCCTTCCCAAGCTTATGCTCCATTGCCATATCAAATTCAGCCAGGAAGTCCTGCCATTGCGCCTGCATTGGGGAGAGCTTCTTCTGAGTTTGGAAATAGCTCAAGGCGATGTTGTCCGTCCTCAGCACAAATCGCGACCCGAGGAGGTAGTGTCGCCAAACTTGTAGACAGTGGATCACTGCTGTCATCTCCTTCTCATGCACTGGATACCGTCGCTCGGTCTCATTGAGTTTGCGGCTCTCGTAGGCCACCGGATGACCCTCCTGCATGAGTACTCCCCCAATAGCGAAGTCTGAAGCGTCTGTATGGACTTCAAAGGGCTCTCTATAGTCTGACAATTTGAGCACCGGTTCTTCCATAACAGCAGCCTTCAGATCTTGGAATGCTATTTCACATCTGTCAGACCACTTCCAAGGCTGCTCCTTCAGCAACACCGTCAGTGGAGTTGCACGCTTCAAATATCCCGCTATAAAGCGTCGATAGTAATTGACGAAACCAAGGAAGGATCTCAACTCTGGCACCTTCTTTGGAGTTCGATATTCCGCAACCGCTTGCACCTTCGACTTATCCATCCGAATGGAGCCATCACCGATTCGATGCCCTAAGAATAAGATCTCCGTTTGGGCAAAGTAGCATTTCTCCCTTTTTACGAACAAAATGTTCTCCCTGAGAACCTTGAAAATTGTCCGAAGGTGCTGAACATGCTCCTCGAGTGTTTGGCTGTATACGACGATATCGTCTAAGTAGACGACCACGAACTTGTCCAAATACTCCTTGAATAGTTGGTTCATGAGAGTGCTGAATATGGTCGAAGCATTGGTTAAGCCGAAAGGCATCACCAAGAACTCAAACGCTCCATACCTAGTCACACAGGTAGTCTTTGCTTCGTCGCCTCCAGCAATGCGCACCTACCAATACCCTGACCGAAGGTCGAGTTTTGAGAAATACTTAGTTTTGCCCAACTGGTCGAACAAGTCCGCGATCAGCGGGATAGGATACTTGTTCTTCACTATCACTTTGTTAAGGGCTTGGTAATCGAGGCATAGTCGGAGGCTCCCATCTTGTTTCTTCTGGAAGAGAACTGGAGCTCCGAAAGGTGCTTTAGAGCTGCGGATGAGACCACCGCTTAGCAGTTCACCTAACTGCTTCCTGAGTTCTGCCAACTTTGGCGGGGGCATACGGTAGGGTGGTCTCGCTGGAGGCTTCACTCCTGGCTCCAGCTCGATGTTGTGATCCACACCCCTGCGTGGTGGAAGAGTCTTCGGCAACTCAAGTGGCATAACATCATTGAACTCTTTCAGGACGTTCGCCACCACAGCAGGTTCTTGAATGGCCTTCTCGTCAAGCGGCTCTAGCTTCATCGCAGTCACGAAGGTTAATTCACCTTTTCGCACCCCTTTCTTTAGTTGTAACGCCGATATATGTTGCGGTTCCTTGGTTCCTCTCCAAGAGACAGGAACCACGTAGGGATCGTCGCCTCCCATCATACATAGGGAGTTCAAGAATGGCATTGGCACCAACTTCGCCGCGTGCATAAACTCCATTCCAAGAATCACTTGAAAGTCATCCAATGGCACTGCCATCATGTTGGTGTTCCCGCTCCATGACCCGATTTTGATGGGGACTCCCTTTGCCAACCCAGAGATTCGCCTGGCCTCCGAGTTCACCGCCTTCATTCGACTTGGGCTCTTCTCCAAGATTAACCCAAGTCGCTTTGCTTCTCAATCGGCTATAAAGTTGTGGGTAGCGCCCGTGTCCACCATTGCACGAGTTGTTTGGCCATTGAGCTTAATGTCAACATACATTAGCTCGCCACTTCCTACTTTTTGTTGCCTTGTCTTCGGGTTCTCCCCCACTTGACCCCGCATGGCGTTCAACAAACGCATGGCTCCCATCCGAGGTCCTTGCGACTCCTCATCGTCGCTGCTGGCTTCAGAACTACTCGAACTAAGGGCGACAGCCTTGCCCTTGTCCGATTTGGGAGGGTGGATGGAAGCTGTTAGCGCATTGAGTGCCTGTTTTTGTGGGCACTCCCTCACCATGTGTGGCCCTCCACACAAGAAGCATCCGCCAGGTTTCGGGGCCTTGCCTTTCGGGCTTGGCCCTTTGTGGGAACTCTTCTTCTTTTGTTCGCCCCCGAGCTCCTTCCCTCGAGAATGTTTTGGAGGGCGATTGCCTAAAGATTGTTTCCTTCTCCCTGGGTCTTCGGAGGAAACAAAGTCGGTGAGCCTTTCTGCAGCAGCAATTGCCCCAACCACATCGGTGACATTCCTTCGATTTAGTTCTTGTTAAGCCCATGGCTTCAAACCATCGAGGAAGCTGAACAACTTGTCCTTCTCGGACATGTCCTGTATGTCCAGCATTAGTGTGGAAAATTGTTTCACATAGTCTCGAATGGTGGAACTCTGGCGGAGTTGTCTCAACTTCCTTCTTGCGACGAACTCTGTGCTCTCGGGTAGGAACTGAGTTCTCAACTCCCGCTTCAAGTCTTCCCATGTGTCAACCCGACATCGACCTTATTGGATCTCCTCCCAACGGGTTCGCCACCAAAGTTTCGCATCTCCGTTCAGATACATTGTTGCTATAGAAACTTTGGTATCTTCAGAATTGGGCCTCGTAGCTCGAAAGTATTGTTCCATGTCGAACAGAAAATTCTTGAGCTCTTTGGCATCTTTGGCCCCTCCATAACCATGAGGCTCGGGTGCCCTCATGTTTTGTGGTGGTGCAACGCGGGTGTTGCTTCCTCCCGCATTTAGTGCTCTTGTGAGCATGGCCACCTTTGAAGTGAGTTCCGCCACAACATCCTGTAAGTGTTGCACGGAGTCTTTGGTGTCATCAGACAGTTGATTGACTAGGGCCTCGACCTTGTCGATCCTAGACTCCGCTTCCTCTTGCGAGCTCTCTACCCCAACAAGCCTTTGTTGGCCATGGTAGAGTTCCTCCACGCTCGCTTCAAGAACATCCAGGCGAGTTTCCGCCGTTGTGAGTCTCTCCTTGTGACTCTTTTTCCCAGTTGGCGCTCCAGATTGCACCTCCTCCGCTCGCGGAGAGTAGCCAACTTCTCGCTCATCATGTTCGCTACCGCGCTCCTCTTGAGCGGCTCCAATAGCATAAGAGCGAGTGTGCACATGCAGCCCACCTGCGGCTGCTTGGGGCAAGGGTCCGGCTTGCCCCGTCTTGCTGGATTCGCCACGATGCTTAGCCATGGCGAAGTTGCGAAGTTCCTTCACTGCTCGCTCGAAGTGCTTGCCTGCTCTGATACCACAATGTCACGGCATTAGCTGGAATTGCCTAAGGCGTGAGGCACCCTTGCGGCCAAGATGCGAACTTAGCTAGCGTTGCCTAAGTCGCGCTTCGCCCTTGCGATATTGCTCCGCAAAGATCAGCCCACTTGTAACCTCTCGCAGGTCTCGAAGGACCTGTAAAAAAGAAAGTTGATTAGTTCGAAAGAACGAGCGACGGACAAGTCCCGACGTCTCGCGAAAAGAGGGGAAGCTTTACAAGCAATTCAGCGAGCACCTTGCGTGCACAAGAGAAAAGAGGGAGAGGGGGAAAACAAGGGCTTTAGAAGGTTGAACGAACAACTGCTAGCCCACAAACAACTACTCACCGAGTCCCAGGCGCGACAACAAGTTCTCGTCAAGGCAAACATGCGAACTTGCGAATGAGTGTTCAACGCCCGGTACTATACCGAAGCCCCATCCAGCCCTGTGCCACCCGGGGGGTTCCAAGGGGCTGAGATGGCTGACGTTTTGGTGAGCGGAGGCAGATTCCAGAAATCAGCCCGCGACACACGAAAACGGAGCTGTTTTGGGCTGTTTTGGGGCTGTTTTGCTGGGTTCGGTGAGCGGTCGCTTTGTAACGCTGCAGCTTGTTCGAACTTACATTTTTACAAGCAAAATGACTCAAAACTAAGGCAAAACAGGCTGCCAAGTAGCTGTACATGTAGATGAGAGCGACGAACAGGTTCGTTGAACGGAGTTGTTGCGGGTGCGCGACAACCATTCGTGACAGGACGGATAATACAAGGATGTCTCACAACTCAGGTAATTCCAACTAAGTCATGATAGAACGGTAAATACTACTCGTACCATACCATATTGGGCGGTATTGCAAACCTTGAACCATGCTGCACTTGGTACTCCATATCCAACTCAGAGCAAACAGAGAAGCATGTTTCTTTTAGTTCTAAGAAAAAGGGAAAAGGGTACAGGTAGTTGCATAGTTTGTAGGACATGGTTTCACCGAAATATAACTAATCAAAATTAAAGTAACAAATTCTCATCTGATTAGTCCTTATTACAGCCTAATACTTCAGGTTTTTATATGGAAAAGTTATCACAAACAGGCATGGATAAGAATTGAACTTTCCAAATTACATAATAGAGTTCATGCAATGAAGCAAACCTTCAACACCCTTCTTTCTTCAGCAAAGACAAAAGCATCTGATTCAGCTTGCTTTTTCTCAGCAGCATGGATAGCTTCTATTAAATCAAGTACTATTTTTCCATCTTTGGAACTTTCCTCATCCCTCACTTGTTCGGTTGCACCTATATATCCCTTGATTACAAGAAAAAAAACATAAGCAAACAATTCATGTAGAAATTGTTGACATATCACTAAGTAGATTACTTGGTGTTATAAAAAAAACTTGAAAGAAAATGACCTCTTTAATAGTAGAAAATGTTGCCACAGCATCAGTATTGACCTCTTCTCTGGAAATTTTCTGGCTCCCTTCATCTTGTAAGGAATATGACTCGGACAGGGACTTATATGGCCCTTCCTCAGTATCTGCAGAATCCTGCTGGATAGACCAACCATGGTGGACAAATGTAAAGAGTGCGCTTCACAAAAGCAAGAGAAGCATTTGATCATTCTTTTTGTGGAATTGTTGAAACTATATGGTACAAAATTAAAATCTAACATCCAGATTTCAGGGACCTAACAGGCAATTAGCCAGGACAATCAAAATAACTCAACATCACATCAGTACAGACAGTCCAGATAGAACAAATTGTAAATTGAGTATGCTTCCAGTTCTTCTAATTTGTGTTCATCTTACTTGTATAATTTTGCTTGCACTGAAAGTTATTTAAATATTGCAGTATGCTTTTATTTTCAGTACTTCTCTACCATTGTCCTTCCCATTTATCATTTTTATTTTGCTATAACTGGTCATATGGTGATTCGACAAGGGTTCATTTCATTCTTGTTTTGTTTATGAAGTCAAATTCATAAGTACAAGAACATTGTTCTCCTTATTATTAATTCTTTCTAAAGCTAAACCAATCACACTTAATTTTCATCAAATAATCTGCTAGTGTTGTCCATGATTTGTTAAGTAAAATGGCATAATTATGAGAAGTTCTATGTCATAACTCTTTGCAATATGACTAAGCAAGAAGAACTGCAACAAGCTACAAAAACAGAAGCATAATTCTCAAGAAGAAATAAAAGCAAAGTTGGATAAAAGGACAAACTGATAGTACTGAGGTCAATTTGGCAACTCTTGAATAATGCCTTCAAAGATGTTTGGATCCTATTTAAGTCTATCTTAAATAGAAGTGAAAATATTTAGTCAGCTATCCTAATCCTCACCATTTGGGCAAATATATAAAAATATATATGGAATAGGATAATAAATAGAAAATTCAATACTTGATAAATATATTAAGATGTGCAGTTACTCAAGATTTATCATGTCCACATGTCCAAGATGTTGTCATGCCCACATCCTGGGTCTTTTTCTGTTCTTTATATGAAATCTTACGCAAGGATTTCTGCCATCAGTAGGCTTATGTATAAGGTAAGGAGGTGGTCATTGTGTTTTCAGATCTAATGGACAGTTTGAACCAGAACTGAAACTCATACAGATAAGATGTTGTTGGTCAAAATAAAAGATTCTACAGAGGCATCAGAATTGCAATCATTAAAAAATTGTCACATATTGTTAGAACAAAATCAAACAAAGCTTGAAAAGCAAAGAGAAAAGGGAAAACAAGCTGGTGCATTTGCTTTATTCCTTCAACATCCTCCGTTCATATTCTGGAAGCCAAAATTGTAGTTATGCATAAAGGAGTACAAATTTAAATCATATCAATGTAAACATACCGTAAACCAGCATTCACAACAATAATAAATGAGCAAGCTCATACCGTTGCCACTTTAATGGGGGCCTCCTTTAATACAGCTTCTTCAGAAACTTGTGATTCTTCTCCTATGTTTTCTTTAGAAGTTTCATTTGACTTGTTCTGTTCCACAGTCACTTCTGTAGAGACCAATATGTCATCTAACGTAGTGCCTTCGGATGACACTTCAGAATTGGCTTTTTGCTCATCAGCAACTGAAGAACTCACTTCGGATGGTATTTTAGAATCAACCTCTGTTGGTTCATTTTCTTTCAGAGGAGCAGTCTCCTCCAAAGGTACTCTCTCTAAAATTGCTTCTCCTTTAATCTCAAATTCCTGACCTTGAGGCTCATCACTTTTCTCAACAATCTCAATGTCAGGTTCCAACGTGCTTGTTTCTTCATTACTTAGAAGAACTGCTTGTTCAACTGAAAGTTCCAGGTCTTTGGAATTTTTAGCAGCATTCAACTTACTAGAGTTAGGAGAAGATTTGTCATCCTTTACTTGAATATCTATGTAGCCAGTTTTATAAGCTGCTGTAATAGCAGCTCCAATAACTACACTCCCAAGAACAAGCTTTGAGATATAGCTCCTTGAATGAGAAGCATTGTCTGCAGTAGCAGATCCCTGTAATGAATTCTGCGGAGGAGCACTTGAGAACTGGCTTCTTGATGAAAGGTAGACTGAGATCTGTTAAACTCATACCAAAACAGTGATTATCACACTAGCAGATGTCATTAGAAACATATTTTGATTTGAAAATTAATTTTCAAAGATCACTCGTATTCATAGATAATCAGAGAACTTAAAGAATTTAGGAAGGAAAAATATCAACCACCTGTAATACAAACCTATCTACAACTATTGAACAAGATGATTGATGTGCACAATCAGTCAATCACTACTTACGCATGCACACTAAAGACAATAAATAGCAAGTTATTTCATCAATTAATCATTCAGGTCACAATTAACATACATATGGCTGCTTTTTAAGTGCTTCATTATTGTCTTACTTGTCCTGCCTTTTTTTTGGGAACAATTATCAATTTCTTAGCAAACAATTGGACAATTATTGGCATGTCAAAGATACTCTATTTTTTTATCATGTAAATCATATTCTCTCTCTGAAAAATTAAAAACCTTTTGCAGACCCAAACTCTTTTTGTATTTGCCACTAGTCCATTAAAGTGAGACATGAATATCGAATTATATTGCTCTAAACTCCAAAATCCTTCCCAAAACATTACCATATATCTTAATCCCCTCTTCACCTTTGTAGGAACCTTCTTAAAATCTCTTCACATCATGGACATATAAATTAAACTGACAAACCACCTGTTGCACCTATTCCACTTTCTTCTGCTACACATTGTCACAGCAGTAGTTCGTGTCATTTCTCTGGCTATTACAAAAACAATAATAAGATATTCCGACTTATTTGGAGTTAGCTACATGGACTGCCAACTGCCACTGAGTTCTATATAATGCAATATCACTAAATAAATCAAGAGCATTCATATATCTTTCTATTGTTTCTAGAAAATTATTCTCAAGTCTTCATCTACCTATTCTCCCACCACTATCCCACTCGACTCCTACATCTAATTGCATCATTCAGAGTTTCCATTGAATATAGTCATACGATTGATTTTCTCTTTTTTTATCTTTCATCACGACAACACCTAATTATTCTCAATTGAAAATATTTTGTATTTCTTTTTCTAATAAATCCATGTATACACCTCAATTTTCTCATCGTAGCTGCAATAACTTTCTGTAGATGTAGTTTCTTAATTGCACTATATTTTGATCCATAGCCTTACAAATGTTTTATAATTTTTTCTTTTAATATAAGCGGAATGCAATGATCACACAAACCCCCAGACACCTATTTAACCATCCAACTTCTACTCTCTAAACAATGTCTTCATCACTCTCTCCTTCTCATTGTCCTACTTAATCTCAAACCTTCAATTTAATCTGAAACTGCATTTCGTATATTCGGTTCTTTGTCTCCATAACTCAAGTTTAAATTTAATTTAATTTGATCTTTTGCCAATCAAACAATATCATCTAAGTAATTCATTTGAATCCTAATTAGACTTTCATCAATCAAGATAATGTTGTCTCCATAACTCAAGTTCAGGTTTAATCTCAACTAAATTTTCATCAATCAAAATAATGCCATCAGCGAATAACATACACAATAAGGATCTATCATTTATTACTTTCCATGACCAATTTGAAAAGACAAGGATTTCCCATCATGCCTTCATGCAATTTTATAGTTACAGTTAACTCACTAATAACACACCCCAATAGTCCTAAAACTAGTTACTAGTCTATCATACATATCTTTTTTATAACATTAATATAATTGCTAGTTACTCTATTGTTCCCTAAACCCTATCGTAATAAATCTTTAAGAACTCTATCAAAAACTTTTTTTGAGTCAATGACAATCATATCCATATTTCTGTTATTTTCTCTGTATTTTTTTTCATTTATTGTCAATAAATAAATAGCATTTGCAGTTGATCTTCTGGAAATAAGACCAAACTGATTCTCAAAAACACTCGTCACATGTCTATATACTTCCTCCAATCATCCTTTTACCAAGTTTTATAGTGTGACTCTTTAGCTTAATCCTTTTATAGTTAAAGTATCCTTAAATGTCTCCCTTGTTCTTATAGTAGGTATTAAAAAGCTCTTCCTCCATTCATCAGACATGTTTTTAAACTTCAAACAAACCATCCCTTTATCTCTTAAACTCTTCCAAACTTCAGTAATGATTTCATCAGGTTCTAGGCTCTTATTTAATTTCATCCTTTTAAAACCTTTCTTTACATCATTTGTTATAATTTTATGAACAATTCTACAATTGTTAAACTTCAATGTTACCTATCTTTAAGGCTAATATTTTAATAAAATGCCGATTAACTAATTTATAAAAATAATTTCTTCATCTTTCTTAAATTTCATATCATTGAAAAGTGCCTCTTAATTTCATCCATGCATCTAATAACTAAATCTCTACTCTTCCTCTCTCTAGTTTTAGAAATTCAGTAAATATTCTTCATTTTTAGCACCCAGCTTACTGAAAAACCTGTTATATTCCTCATATTTTCCAAATTTCTAGGGTTTTAGCACACACACACACATATACATATATTTATATATTCTAAAATTCTTCTCATTTTTTATTATTTTGTGAAAATACAACCATGGACTAATGCATTGTGAACACCAAGATATATGTCCATAAAAAAAAGGGGCTTCAATAAGTGTGCACTGTGCAAGCATCAATTATCCAAGTGGAATATTATAGTTTCCCTAGAAGTAAGTTGCAAACATATCTAGTGAGATATCTAGGGATCTAAAATTTTGAGGTCAATAAATGGAACATATCTAGGGATCCAAACATCCAAAAACTAGCACTGGAATTAATCATAACCTTCAATATAATGCCACAACCGAAGAAATAAATGCTACAAAAAAGAACTATACGTCAAAGCAAGACACTATCAAAGCCACTAATAGATACTTAAAAGGCCAAATTGTCCTGTTATATATGGTCAAAGAGAATCCATTCAGCATGAGAAAAAGTCAAGAACATTTACAGTACCAGTGTGTTTTTGCATCTAAAATCACGGAGGTAGACATGCAAAAAACAGAAAAAAAAACAAGTATATAAATGTTATTGCAATCTATATCATCAAAGCCCAGGTTTCAATTAATACATATAAAATTAAGATTAAGGGTTTCTGTTCCAAAATTCACTCTAAGTTTACTCAAAGCAAAAACATATTAAACAATCAAAAGCATATCATCAAGCTCACAGATTTCAAATTATCTACTTAAAATGTTTCACAAAATTAAGAGTGCAAGCCTTGGTACCATGGTAAAGTTGTTTCTTTACAATTTGGTTGTCAAGGGTTGAAGTCACAAATACAATCTCTCAGCTAACAAAAGCCTCAGTCAACTGTAAGATGTATAAAAGTACGAGCCTTTGTTTTCGGTAGAATTAACATATAAAAGTTGTCTTAGCAAGACCAAACCCCATTACCCAACCTAGTAAATTAACTGAGTTAAAGGCTCAACAACTATCGTGACCCAAAATGGCAAACCAACTAATCCTATCCCAATATATCACTCACCAAGCTAAGTGCAAAACCTAATCGTAGCAACTGTAACATGGTCCAAACAGTTCCACCTTGGATAGACTATGAGAACAAGGATCAATGAAACATCCAGTGTCATGCATAAAGAGGTATCATATGATGGAGTTAGTAGGGGGTGTTTTGTACACATATCCATCAATGACATAAATGCATTTCCCTTGACAACAAGTATAAACTACAAAAGAAGCACAATAAAATAAGTATTGTATCGTATCATCCGGCATCATGACCAAAGAGGTATCATAATTGTGCTGTTTGTAACCATGTTTCATTCATATCCATCGATGACAGAATTGCATGTATCTCTACTTGAGTTATGTTTACAGTGAGTGCAAACTAATTAAGAAGGACAAGTGCGTCAGAAGTCGCACTTTCCCAAGTGTAGCAAAACAAAAGAGTGTTGACAATCAAAATGAACTGTCAACATAGACGTGGCCATTAGCCAGGCTCCGAGAATAGCTCATACTTTTGCCGTCGGTAATTACTTCAATTAAACTAACTAAAGAAAACCTAACATCACGGGATTAGACCAACTTTGAGAAAAGGGAAACGCAAATGCTTTAATTAAAGAGGAGGTCGATGCATACCTGGGGTGCGATCGGCCGATGGATCCTGCTGGTGGCTCGACGCGAAGAGAGCTCCCAAATGCACCTGCAGCGGCCCAAAACCAAATGACAACATTCAAGAAAACTTCGCAATTGAAACTGCGACCAACCGGACGGCAAAAGAAAGCAACCCCAATATAAACCGTAAAGCCAAAATTGACGGAGACGGAGCTCGTCCAACGATCGAACAGAAACGGGATACCTTCGCAACATCACGGGGAAAGACGGCGAATCCGAGGGTAAAAGTATGTGAAATATCTGTCGGAGCGATCGCTTCTACTAGGCTTTCTCTTCGATCGCCGAGGTGGCTTGGAGGAAGGCTAACGGAGGATGGGGTGGTTCCTCTCGCCCTCGCAGAGATTGCAACTAAGCTTTCGCTCGGTGACTGAGATAGGAATCGGAGACTATTAACGCGAAAGAAACCCTTTTGGGCCCGTTCCGACACACATGACAAAACAACCGGGCCGGGTTCGGTCTGGTTAGCATAACGGCCGAAACGAGACTTGCAAGTTTGCTCTCGTAACGGGCTTTGATTTCGGACATGTATTACATGGGAAGATTTCGTATCGGCCGTTACCCATCGCTTCGTACACGTAAATGATACACGTAAAAGAGCATTCTACGCTTCTGCTACTGCATGCACGTGCAGTAACATTGGTCGTCCCTCTTCCTCTGAGCTCTTCTTGCCACAAACTGGCTCACGCACTGGAGAAGATAGGATCATCATCTTTAACGACGTCGTCTACCTCGGGCTTGTTCTTGGGACGTCCATGCTCACTCTTGTTGTTGTGTTTCCATTGTCGCCGTCCGTGTACCCATTTCTCTTCTTCCAACGAAGCTGATTGGTGATCACGCGCGACAGCGATCATATCGTTTTCTGGCTTCTCCGGCGACTGGTGATCATGCAGCTCCACGAGATGGAGAGTGAGCCGGCCGCCACTCCGACGAGCCCGGAAGTATTCATGGCGGTTGACTCGAACTTCTCGGATCACGAGCCGGCGGCCGTCGTCTTCGTGGATCCTTTCCAGGATCCAAGGCATGTGGGACGTCAGTTTCCCGGTCCTCGCCAGCAACGGCAACGGCGGCGGGAAACGCCGGCTCCGCCTACCGTACGTAGCCCAACATTCATCACCATCGTCGTCCTCCACCACCTCAACCTCTTCTTCGTCGTACCAGAACGAAGACGAGGAGGGAGATGATGGTGGAGACGCTACGAGCACTTTCTGCTTGACGCAGTTAAGAGGGTTTGGGGAGTTGGTGACCAACGGAGGTTTTGAGGATTGCATGGAGGTGGTAAGGAAGCGATCAACCTTCTTCCTGGTGAGAGATGAGAGCATTGGAAGAAAATTGAGTTACAAAACACAAGGCTTCGGATTCAAAATTTATAGACTCAATCGTCCTCTCTCTCTCTCTCTCTCTCTCTCTCTTAATTTAAATTGCAAATGTCTTTTTCTGTAATTTGAATATTTGATTATAATCTCATGGTAAACGTCTATCATCAATCTGGATTCATAATATGGTATTCAACTACGGCAAAAAGACCTCAGTTTGAAATAGGATGAAGATCACAGACTACCATCGTCGTTTCCATGCAACACACCTTCGTCGAAGTCCGCATGCAACAATCACATTTGCAGCGACTTGTGATCTTTAGAGCCCAAAGTCCACAAGAACAGCTTGATAACAAGATGGTGTAGCAAGAGAAAAGCTTTCAAGCATGCATCACAGTGTTCAGAATGCGAACAGGCCGAGATTAGAGCTCGTGTGTGTGTGTGATGTTCTTCCAGTACCAGTTCAAACATGGTTTGCGTTACCGAAGCAGATCAGCGTGATGTATGCATCGACATTTTGCATCTGAAAGAGGAATTTTAGTGTTGACAACAGTTACCGGTGAGAACTGCTACGAAAATTTTTTGAGCAGCACAATCACATTGATTTCTATTTCAAATCATAAATCTTGTGTTAGTCTTCCATCTTTTTGTCATGTTAGATTCAGTGTGACCCACATGACATTCAAGTGGCATGTGATATTTAATAGTGATTTAGGAGACTGCTTAAATAATATTGGTCAATGAGGAAGAAATGTATTATTTGATTATGTATATTAATCATAATCAGTTCGATCAAGACCGATTATCGATATTAAAATTCTCAACATGAACACACCGGTGCGGATTCGAATCACAGCAGTATAAACTCAAACATATAGATTCAGATATATGCAAGGTTATCAGTACTTGCACAAGAAAATATTTCATCTCTGATGTTTCCTTGCCTTTGTCCCCATGATGTTAATGTGCTGATTGAATCTCATGTAAGTGTATTGACAAAGTAGATAAGATGCTAAATTCCAGGCTGGTGAAAATGTCAAAGTCACATAAGAGAATTCCTCTGATAAAAGTAGTTCAAACTGCTTGAAACCTATTTCCAATTCTGAGTTCTGTACTGTCTGCAAATCACATCATCATGGCATAATAATGCACAATTTGTTTCTGTGATGCTGATGAACATTCGAAGGGCACATCTACTTTACTGCAATAGTTTGCTTAAGATGCAAGTTAATGAACTGAAATTGAAATTGGAAACTTTGTGCGTCTCGCAGAAGAGTGAAACTTCATCCAGAGAATTTGTCTTTGGTGTAAATGAAGCTATTTAGATCCTAAAATGCCTTTTCTAGTTCTAGGAAGATGATGCTCATTGAGGAAATAGTTGCGGCCTTTGTGCCTATGGAGCAGATGAGTTGTGCAAGCATGAGACTGTGTGTGATTACAGGCTTAATTTTGTTGGAAATTAAACTTGATTAATGATTGCATGGGTGCATGTGAAGTCATATAGATAACTATAAGATCACTAAGGGTATTGTGACGATGACACTTGATGTGTTTACGGTCATTCTCTAACACCCTCTGTACTGTAAATGGTGTGGAGAGATGCAAGAAGAAGATATAATAGTGTGAGTCTCAATGAGTCACTCCTCTCTGTATCTACCTTTTACTTTTTATCTTTGCAAAAATTGGTATGAGAACCTCACTTCTGTTATCAAATTAGTATATATCAGAGCTTTCAATTGGAAACAGAGCCTAGGTTGCAAGGGATATAGTTACAAGGTGATGGGAAACAAAGCTTAGAGTGATATGAGATGAGAGATGAAATAAGTTGAGTTGTAGACTCGAACCTTTCTGATTTCATTGTAGTAATATATGGCTTTCTTTCTTTTTCATGCTACCATTCAAATTGCCTGAACTGTAATATTAATTGAGAAAGTTGTGAAGGTCAGCACAAGGTTCCTTCACATATATCTTTATGCCCACTCATTACTATCTCATTCTCTGTAATCAAATCAATTCAGCAAGATTTTTTCTTTTTCATGGATCGAAACTTTGATATGGTTTTGTTGTTCTTTGTCTGGAAGCAGTGCAGCAATATGGAACCACTTATCAATGACTTCTTTGTCAATTCTCTTCAAAGACATTTTTCTATAGGATATGATATGATTTCTTGTGATTTCTTGTGAAGCCAAGTGCTTAAGAATCTTAAGCTTTTGGCATTGAAAGAAAGCCTTGCTACATTTGCAAAGTTCTGTACTGCACTTTTACAGGTTATTTAACACTACCCCATGAGGGACAGCTCAGAAAAATGCATTTAGCAGATGCCTACAGAGTAAAATTCATGAGAAGGCAGAATTTGATGGACTGCATCTCATTTGGCTCTCATATGCTTGCCACTTTTTAATGAGCATAGAATGTCCATTACTAAATGCTGTCTTCAAGCATCTGCATTATGTCAAATGATACCTTCATTGGGTCCATGCCTCCTCCACTACATTTTGCTTGGAACAGGCATCAAAAGTTCATTTTCACAAACAGTGTAATGTTTCCATGCTTTGGCTTCATCTAGCATTGACAGGAAGATTCACATAAGATCTGACTTCTGTATCATTTGCTTGTTACAAATGCACCAGAACCAAAAAAGTGTGTGCAGTTAATTAAAATTTATGATTAAATAGGAAGATGATTTAAGAGTCATAGTTAAATTACAAGTTTCGGGTAGTCAAACTCTTGGCTTCACCCCTCTATAAATAGGGACTATAAATAAATTCTTGTGATGTATAAGAGTTCTTAGTTATCAGTGTCTTGTATGTATCTTCTCCTTTATCATTCTTTTGATAAAATTTTATTGATGTCTTGTATTTCTTGATTCAAGTTCGAGCGATTTATTGATGTTCATCATCCTTTCGAGAAAAATTTCGACATAGTTAGATAGCAAAATACACCTTTTTTGTGTAGTTTTTATCCCTGTGATTTGTAATTGCAGTAAGAAAAACACTTCTGTTACATTTTAAGATGTATAAAAATTATAATCATATATATAACATAGTTTATCAAGTGTTACACTTAACAACCACTTAGATAACTCTCGGTATTTAAAATCCATCACATTAATTTACATAATAACAATAATTGTATTTAACTATCTCAGCTATATAATCTGCAGATTCAGTTCATCTCATATTTCCTTGTTTTAAGTTCTCTACGATCTCATTTGTATTTGCATCTGAATTTTGACTCTTGCAGACAGTATCTCTGGCTGTCAAAGGTAGGTTGATTACTTGCACTGTCGATCATTCAGATATTTCCTTCCTTCACCAAATTTTTGAAAGGTCAACCCCAACCTTGAACTTGATTGGTCACCAAATTCGACCAAATTGCTTCCTGGAATGATACAGCAGCTACCACAGGAGACCATGATTAGCATAATAAGCTTAATTCATTCATACACAACAAGAAAAGTCTATAATCTTGAAATAATTTATTTCAGAAGCAGACTTCATTAACACTAAAAATCGGATGCCCCTCTAAAACACCCAACGCGATTGCTCCTCCAAATCTCACTTCCTTTATGGTAGACTTGAGCGTATGTGGCAAGATCTCTCCGAGACTAAAGTCATAAAAAGCTCAAGAACATAACTTGAAAAGATTTTTTTTTTTCTTTTATTTGCCTTAAGTTGTGACATTACTAGCTAATGATGCCTTTTGGATGTCATGTTGACCGGACATACTTAGATGGTATCATGTCATGTCATAATACTTGATGAGTTGATGGCACATCATCATCATGCTCACATGGATGGATGTATTTGTGGAGTCTTGATTGGTCAACTATGTTTTAAAATAAATATCATGTATCTGATTGAATCTTAATTCTGACCATATCAGACAAAATCAAGAATTCTGCACTTGGAGTTCCTTTTTCTTTTTCTTTTTTTTCTTTTCATTCAATCAAATTATTTGCAATCATGCTGTACTGGTCCAAGGCATAGCATTGGTGGGTGCAGGCCAAACAGGCTGCAGTATTGAAGATGGAGAACTTCATTCTGTGGTGCTGCAGACATTGACATCACCAACATCCACAATAGAATATGGACATGAGAGTGGTGGGTGCCTCTTATTGCCCCCTACAATAATTATGCCAAATCATTTTGTCTTCATCTCATGTTTGTTTAAACATATATTGTATAAGGTGGTGGAGTGCAGTGTGCCACATATATCAATCAAAATCTTTCCTCAGCAAAAGGAATGAGAAAATGCTGGATTGGTGGGTGGTGGTTTTCAAGGTTACATCACAGAGTGTGCTTAAGAAAGTCCACAAGAACTAATTCTTCTGCCTTTATGCTTATGAGCATTAATAATAAGATTAGGATTCTTGCTCCAGCTTTCTTAACTATGATAGTTGTCCAAGTGCAATGCAAATCTAATGCAATAATTTAGAGTTTTTTTTTTTGTGATCCTTCCATTTAGATTCTGACTTCAACTTTGGCAGGTAAGGTTTGGATGAATTTTTATACAAGTGGAGCCCATCATATACAAATCTCATTTATTATGGTTGTCTTATTACAGAGAAAGAAAACCTAATGCTTCATTTTGACTCATTCTATGTTTAGCCTGACATCCTGCAGGTTAGATTTGGACTTCAAACTTTTGCAAGGAAATGTTCAGAGGCTCAAAATTCTTTTATTCTATCTCAGTTTTTTTTTCTTTACAAAGGATAAGAAATAAAGATAAAATTTAATTCTAAGATTTTTCTATCTCTGTATTGAATGAGATTTGACTGATTTATTAGATGAGATTTGAACCCTTAATCTCTTGTAAGTGAAATTTTTTTTTCATTCTACCATGGAAGAGTTGTTAATTTTACTCTACTCCACCATGAGGAGAATTAATATATGCACTCTTATATGTACAGTAGAAGAGTTGTTAATTCACATATGAACACTGTATAAAAGAAAATAGATGAGGATATTAGAAGATTGCAGGTTAATTTTCCAACCTAATAATTGCAACAGCAACTTAAAAGGAACAGTTTTATTGAACACAAATGGTGGAACCCTAGACAGGAGGTTTCACTGGGAATCAGGATGGGGACATGTCACAGAAATGGTGATTTAGTACCTGTCACCATTGTTAGGTCAGCCAAGATTCTGGTTCATCTGAAGCCATGTCTTTGTGTCAATAATGGAGCTCCTTTGTGGAGGTCCCCAAAACACCTTTGATGCCTTGAGAATCCTTGCAATAGTCCACCCATTGAACTGGGCTTCTACTTAGTTTTGAATCTTCTATTACATCAAGACATAAGTTTTAGAATCTTCTATTGCATTTGTCTCATGAACAAAATTATAATCTCACTCCAATACAACCTGATAAAGATTTTGATGGGAGGGATACTTTTAAAATTTTTTAAAAAATTTAAATATTTAGAATTTATGGTTCTCCAATTAACATCTTTATGATCCATCATATATACCTTTTTACCTAATATTTAACTCAAAAATATAGGTGTAGTACTTGAGTTTACATTATATACTTAGTTTTGCACACATTTCAACACTTATCACATCTTTTCATAATTCTTCTCATGTAAAAAAAATTAAATAGTTTTATTATTGAAATTGTTCTTCATAAATCTATTGTTTTGGTTATTATTCAATAGGCACTAATAAAATAATGTTTAATTATTTTAGCCATATTCCTGCTGTATATATAAAACAATAATAAATTGTATAGCTCAACAAATCCAATTTATCATCTTTTCTTTCACACATCCTTTTAACTTACATGAAAGCTTTTAAATTCTAGAGTTTCATTTATTAGTGATCATATATGATTCCTCTTTGGCTTCAAAATTTGATTCTTTCTTTTGTGACCTCTTCTTCTTCTTTTTCTACTGTAATTTGGGTCCCTTTAGAAGTCACCATTGGAAACTTTGAGAGAGTCTTGTTCTTGAACTATTGTGGAGTATCCAATGGTGAAAGCTAGATTTTGTAAGGGAAAAATATATAACATATTTACTATAGTTAGAGTTTTGTACAATAAAATTAAATTAATTGGATAAAAATATTTTAATTTACATATTATATTTATATAAGAAATCAATTTGATTTTGAGGGACCTTATAGTATTTTTCCTCCTCCTCCTCCTCCTCCTCCTCATTATTATTATTATTATTATTATTATTATTCAACGATAAAATAATAATAATAAAAATAAAAAATAAATAAATAAATAAAAAATAATTTAGTGAAGGCCGGAGGTGGAAAACAGAAAAATGGGAGTATCCTTTAAAAGTCGCCTCTTCGGCTCCTTCTCGGCCTATGTCAACAGGGGAGACTCCCAACGCGGGATTCCTCTTTGGCATGATCGAAGAAATCAAGATCCAATTTTTACGCGAGGAATTCCCTCCTTGGGGGGGATTGATCTCGGCTTCCTGAACCGGAATCACGAGATCTCAATCTGGGCGATCGCTGAGACCCCCTGCTCTTTGGTTTTGGATTTGGAAATCTATTGCCAAAAGGGGGTGGGGGGGTGGGGGGGCTTTCTGCTGCCGGCTTTGGAGGCTCGATAGCGGCGGCAGAAGGGTGTTTGGGATTTGTCGTAAAGATCAGTTCTTGCTCGACATTCTGAAGTGATTTGTTTGTAGATATCGAATTGCTCAAAATCTCTATTGTTCTTCTAGGAGATTGGATTTCGAGCGAGGATATCATGCCATACTAAATCCAAGATTCTCTCTTTTCTTGGAGGTGATCTAGAATGGCAAAAGAAGACTTGATTGAGCTCAAATTTAGGCTCTCTGATGGCACAGACATCGGGCCGAACAAGTATGATCCTTCCACCACCGTGGCATCTCTCAAAGAATTCATACTCGATCGGTGGCCTCAAGGTCAGAGCTTGATAATTCTGGCAATAGCATGTAGTGTTCTTGTAGTTGTTCTTTCTATTCTTTCTTGGACGGATTGTTTCTCGCGGATTTCTTATTTCATTTGGCAGAAAAGGATTATGTGGATCCGGATTTATGAATGGATTCAGTGTAGCTTTTGCTCATGTACGTAGTTCTTCTAGATGTTTAACCGAATGGCCTAGTATCTTAGCATGGATAAGCATTAATTTTCTCATTGATGTCCTGCTTGTCCATGTTTCCGATATGTCTTGCTTAAAAACTGTCCCGTGCACACAAGGAGGAGGTAATCAGCACTTGGTTTTACCTTCCTTTTCTTTATGTTATTGGTCTAGTGGCACAGTTCTATGTAACTTCCAGTACCTGGATCAGTGTGAGTTTGCTGTCTGTCAACATATTTGATCTTTCCTTTCCAAGATGATAGATATTACTTTGTTCTTTGAATTGGTTTAGCTGCCGTCTATGGTGCTTCACATTTGTCTTTGACCATTTCCAATTGATATCTTATATTCGTAGTTGCATTCCATAAAGACCAGAATTCTTTTTTTTCATTAGTTTGGATGAAGACAGATATCAGGATTTTGGACTAATGCTTGCTTTCTGTATTTTATCAACTAATGCATGCTTATGTGCCCTTCCATTGATGATAACCAAAAATGGGTAATCTGTTGTTTTTTTCTTTTTAAAAATTATCATTTGATGCAAGGAACTACTATCCAATATTCGGAATGGCATGCAAGCTGGACAAATGGTTGAGGTGAAATTAAGCATTACAAAAGTTGGTTAATGCTATCGAATGTATTGCTATGACATGTTTTACTCACAAATCTGTGCCTTAAATGTAATTTAGAAATGTTATTTTGCATTTAGCCTACAAAGAACCAATTTTTGACTCAATGGATAATTTTAGTTGGATCAATGCCTCTTCTTTTCAGTGATATGGCGATTGTCATTATCTTCTATGTTCTCATCATTGTTATGGTTTTCATTGAATTTATGATTCTATGGATCATTAAATTTCACATAACTTTCTTGTTTCTAGTGTTCCTTTCCTGCATGATTTTAAAATTTTGGACTCTTTTTTTTATTTTTAGACAAAGAAATTGCTCCTAAAACAATCAATGACGTGAAGCTCATAAATGCGGGTAAAATATTGGAGAACAACCGAACCATTGCTGAGTCTAGGGTACCAGTTGGTGAGCTTCCTGGTGGTGTAATTACCATGCATGTTGTAGTTCGACCTCCTGTACTTGACAAGAACAATGGTACATCACTTGATTCATAGCTCCTCTTCTAAATTTTGTAACATGCTTCTGAGCTACTTTATGGTATCTCGGGATTCTATTGCATGCTACATGACATGTAGGCAGTTTGAGCTTTTAGTTGATCTATTTGGTGATGCAAAATGGTAGTGGGGTTCTGTTTAAAAACCATTTTTGATAGCAAAGTAATTCAGAATTCATGAGCCTTCTATATCAACTTTGTATTTCTTATCAGGTTGAGTTCTTATTGTTGTGATACAGCTTATGGGCTTTTGTTGATCATGCTCACTAATTGCTTCACAATTGGTATTTTGAATTATTATGTCATGTCATTAATTTGTTGTTGTACTTAGTTTGATTAAATGTCGATTCACAACACTGCCAAATTGTTTGAACATAGCCCTACAAACGTATATGGTATTGTGCCTAGATCCTAAGAACGAAAATTCTTTTATCCATAAATGACAGCAACAGCAGATAAGCATCACATAGGAGCAACAAGATCTCGTTAAAGTTTCTGCCTTTGAAATACACATTTAAGAATAATAAATATACAAGCATGTCATGTGCCTCAGAGAACGGTATGATAATGTAATAATGTGAATAGTCACTGCCTATTCAGTAAAATAATAGTCAAAATTTATATATTCAAGTTCATTATATTTTATACCATTTGTGGGTGTAACTCTCTATAGCCATTCATAATGTGAAACCCCACTTGAACTTAGTATCAATAATCAAGCAACCCTTTAAATGAGTTTTAAGTCCAAGCACTTTCTTCCGTTCCTTTTGTTGTCATTTTACAATGATCAATGTCCAGAGGCACTATAATTTGGTTCTTGCATACCATAGAAATAGTAACTTACTGATAGAATCCATGGTATTTTGTCTTTATGAAACAACATTGACTAAATACGTATCTTATCTGCTCTTTAAGTATGCTCTCTAAAATACAAGTGATGGAGATCAAAACACCTTCTAGGTCTACAATAGATATTAGAAGGAGAAAGATCAACTGGAATCTTTTTTATTGGAGAGACATTTAGGTCAAAGTTCTTTTTTTCACTTTAATCAATTTGTTTTGTTTTGTATTTTGGAAAAAAAATTAGTTTGGAAATTTAATGTCTCTATACAGCATAACCATGATCATGCAAAAACAGGAAAAAAACAAAAATTAAAGAAATTAAGATCAATAAGCTTAATTGAGAATCTGTACAAAAAGGGAATGGCAATCAAGACAATACAAATATGGAAGCAAGTATTTTAAATAAATTTGGAAGTAGATCTCCAAAGAAAAGAAGATGGATGATTGACTAATCTTGATCCAATAGTTCTTAAATATATTGTCTTATTTCTTTTGCGTTCTTTTTCTTCTGGTTCTCTGGAGATCTACTTAAAGAAGGTAGGACAAGGGTCATAGAGATCTCATATTATGTGTCAGTGGTATAAGGCTAAGTGGATTTGTAAGCAGCCAATGGGCTGTCGGATAAGTGATTATTCTCTAGCTTAGCTATTACTAGTGAATTTGGACATACGAACAGTTGTAGAGTAAGCATCTTTGACAAATAAATTCACAAATATTTCCAATTGCTGCTGCCTTTGATATGCTGAAACAAGTGTAAGTCCTCAAAATTAAATTAAACTAGCACTCACTTGGTATTCTTAGCAGATAAGTTGCTCTACTTATATACTATTTTTTATATCTGGAAATCTTTGGACTTCATTGTCATATTGCACAATTTCTTCAATCCTTTTTACATACAGGTACTGGTTTTATTGATCTTTCAAACTTCAAGTTCTCAAAGTTAAATGTAACTATCATTCACTTGGTGTTCTTAGCAGATAAATTACTATATTCATATACTATCTTTGACATCTCGAAATGTTTGGACTTCATTCTCATAGTATACAGTAACTTTCTTCGATCCTTTTTGACACACAGGTACCGGTTCTATTGATGTTTCAAACTTAGCATATCTGTAGTAATGATCATATACCTGTAGTAATGAACATTTAGTCTAACCACTCCATGGTTCAGAATATGTTGGAAATAGATGATGGCAGTGCTTGACATGGATAAAATTTCTGTACTTTGTCTATGTGCAACTTGTCCTGGAGTTATTTCCTTTACCCATTGTTGTTAACTCATTATCGGTACTAACATTACACTTGTTCACAGAGAAGCAACCATCGAAAGCCCCAAAGCATAACAGATGTGGTTGCACAATCCTCTGACATCAGAGCGCAATGTTTTGGTCAGCTCACTTGGAGTTCGAATTTTAGCTTAATGTTCATCTGGCTGTGAAATCCAATTTAGTAGCTCTAATTTGCACCATCACTTGGAGGACTTTGCATACTGTTCTTAGACTGTTTTTGTGCTAATGTTAGTCCCTGAGAGATTCTGGAGGTAAAGTTGGCAAAAATCTTTTGTAACATGCAAGACTTGTGGTTGTATAAATTGAATCCCCAAACATGACCATTTGTTGCTTCTTTAAGATACAATTTGTTATGATTGGATGATTCTTTCCACAGTTCATATAATGATTCTTTCTTAATATTCAGTAACCAACAATTCATTAAACTAATAAACTTGGGATTATGTTGGCTATGAATTGTTTAATCTCTTCAAATATTTAAGCATGCTGAGGAATTTGCACTACTTTAGTGTCAAATTTTGTAGAACTGGGCAGCCCACAAGAACAAGTGACTGAATCCCTGCTTTTTCTAGATTTTGAGATTGATAGAATATGAAAAGAAAGGATGGTGATCAGAGAGGGAGACAGATGAGAGAGGGAAATTGGAAGATGGTGAGAAGAGATGAAAGAGAATAATTACATCAACATAGTTTTCTTGTCTTTCATCTTTATAATAATAAAAAAAAAAGTTCTTTAACACTCTTAAAAATTTAAGGTATTTTAGTGTTTTTAACACTCAAACCCTTTAGTTAGTAAGTCAAAATGACAGAGGGTTGGCTTTCAAATCTCTCCGATTCGATTAGTCATTGGTTTCAAAAAAGAGTTTACTAAAAATTAGTTTTTGTTTTACAAAATTCAATGACAACAAAAGAACAAATGAAAAGAGGTGACAAACAAGAGAAATCAAATATTTTCCCTACAAATTCCAGATGGGCAACACAAGTTTAATCTCTACAAACAAGAGAGCAAAGATTTCTTCTTCATGAGTACAGTAATGGTGAATCCAGAAGAGTTGTAAATTAACTAGAAGAAGCATCATCCTTCTTCACTGAGCTTGGGGTGTATTTTCTTGACTAGGCTAAAGATCCTCCATTTGAAGTTTCCTCCTCTCTTCTTTTCCCTACCTCCTTTCTGTTGGTCTCTTCTGCCATTGAGGTCTTCTCCCTCCAACGCTTTCTCCCTTCTTTCCATCTTCTCCTTGAAGAGTTTCCTCTCTACATATATTTCAGCAACATCATACCCTACAAAAGCCATGGCCAGGACCAAAACAATGAGAGATTCCAAATGGATTCCTCTCTCTCTCTCTTTGTGGAATAGTTTTGTAGTACTGGAGTCATGAATGAATGAATGAGGATTTATAGGAGATGAAGGATGGATGGTGGCTTGGTTGACAAGGAAGCTGTATTGGAATAGTCAACACTAGTCAAAAGGAGGTTTGACAAGGAAACTGTGTACATGTTCATCAAATCTGCATGTGGAAGAATCTTCCTGGCTACTGTGCCAAGAAAGGTTTTCCTGGCTGCATGTGAAATAAAGAGGTATTATCTTTTCATTTCTTTTCTGTAAATTTAAAGGTTAGAGAATAAATCAAATTAAATATGAAGTCATAGATGGATTTTAATCTTAATTATCTGTTCAATTGGAGTTTGAGCTAACATATGATTTTAAAATATTTTTTGTTAAATAAAAATATATTATTAAGTTAAATGAGTACCAAAATCGTCTTTTGATTAACCAATCAATTGCCAACTCTGTGTTAATAAATATGAAAATAAAAAAATTAAGTAAATTGTTTAGTTTGGTTGGTTTTGAGGTTGTACAATTTGATTTATGATTTCAAAATATAAAGCTATACCTAATTAATTATCCTCTTGAATTCTCTATTTTATTAATGTCTTTTTTTTATTCCTAATAAGAAGATCCATTAAGGATTCTTTGTTTTTTTTTTTGGAAAAATCGATCTTAAATTTTCATAATTATCTTAATATAGAAATCATTTTTTAGACATTTAATATGATTGAACTTCAAATTTATTTTATATAAATATAAATATATATATATATATATATAAAACTGAAGCACTCTGCCTTGATGTGGTTCTTCTTCTTCTATGTCTCTCACTCGGCTTCGGTCGATCCATTCCCGGCCATCTCCTCCTGCAGACTTTTATGCTTTTCTCCTTCAGACGTGCCTGCGGACCGAGAACGTCGCCGCCGGCCGATCCATCCACGCACATGTCGTCAAGGCCGGCCTCCACCTCGGCGTCTACCTCGTCAACAATATCATCAATCTCTACGCTAAGTTTGGATATTTTACCGATGCCCACAATGTTTTCGACGGGATGCATCTCAAGAATGCGTTCTCGTGGAATACCTTGCTGGCCATGTATGCAAAAGGTGGTATGATTGGAAGGGCGAATAAGGTGTTTGTTGAAATGCCCCAGAGGGACTCTGTTTCTTGGACCACGATGATTGTGGGATTGAATCTGATGGGAGAATTTGAACGGGCGGTTGTTGTGTTCTTGGAGATGGTTCGGTCTGGAGTGCCACCGTCACAGTTCACATTTACTAATGTGCTCTCATCCTGTGCAGCCCTCGAGGCGTTGGACGTGGGTAGAAAGGTGCATTCTTTTGTGGCTAAGCTTGGGCTGAGTGGTGTTGTTGTCGTAGCTAATTCCCTGATCAACATGTATGGAAAGTCGGGGGACGTAGAGACTGCAAAGGCTGTTTTTGATATGATGAGATTGAGGAGTGTATCGAGTTGGAATTCTATGATTTCGATGTATTCTCAGTCTGGAAGAATGGATCTTGCTCAGGACCAATTCGACGAGATGACTGATCGTAACATTGTCACTTGGAATGCGATCATTGCAGGATACAATCAGAATAACCTGAATCAGGAGGCATTGGAGTTCTTCTCGCGTGTGCTGAAAGAACAGTCTGTGGTCCCTGATAATTTCACGTTAACCAGTGCTCTTTCTGCTTGTGCTTTCCTAGGACTGTTGAGAGTGGGAAAGCAGGTCCATTCCCGTATAGTCAGAACTGAAATGCCATGTCATGGGCAGGTTGGGAATGCTTTGATCTCAATGTACTCCAAGTCTGGTGGGGTAGCAATTGCTCGAAGGGTTCTTGAACAAACAATGGCTTCTGATCTTAGTGTCGTATCCTTTACTGCACTCCTCGAGGGTTATGTTAAGCTCGGAGACTTACAACCAGCTAGAGAAATCTTTGACTTGATGAATTATCGGGATGTTGTTGCTTGGACAGCTATGATTGTTGGGTATGTTCAAAATGGTTTCAATAGTGAAGCCATGGATCTCTTTAGGTTGATGGTTGACAATGGTCCTAAGCCAAACCATTACACGCTGGCTGCAATACTGAGTGTTTGTTCGAGCTTGGCATCCTTGGATCATGGCAAGCAGATTCACTGCAGAGCTATCAGATCAACAGGACTGTCAGTTTCTGTGAGCAATGCCCTTATTACCATGTATGCTAGATCTGGAAGCATTGCAGGAGCAAAGACAGTGTTCGAACAGATATGTCAGAGTAAAGAAACTGTCTCATGGACCTCAATGATCATAGCTTTGGCTCAACATGGCCTAGGAGAAGAAGCTATAGTCTTGTTTGAAAATATGATTAGCACAGGCGTGAGGCCCGACCATATAACATATGTTGGTGTGATTTCAGCGTGTACACATGCAGGACTAGTTGAGAAAGGGAGGCATTATTTTCAACAGATGCAGACTAAGTATATGATCCAACCCGCACAAAGCCATTATTCATGCATGATTGATCTGTTTGCGCGTGCTGGTTTAACTCAGGATGCCCAAGAGTTCATAAAAACGATGCCAGTAGAACCAGATGCCATAGCATGGGGGTCCCTTCTGGCTGCTTGCAAAGTTCAGAAAGATGCTGACTTGGCAAAGGTTGCGGCAGAAAGATTGCTGGCTATCGATCCTGTTAACAGTGGTGCTTATTCTGCACTTGCTAATGTATATTCTGCATGTGGGAGATGGGATGATGCTGCTAAGATTTGGAAGCTAATGAAGGATAAAAGAGTGAAGAAAGAGCAAGGGTTTAGCTGGACACACATAAAGAACAAGGTTCATGTCTTCGGAGTTGATGATGGATTGCACCCACAGAGGGATGCAATATATCAGATGGCTGCAAAGCTCTGGAAGGAGATTAAGAAAGCAGGTTTTGTTCCTGATACCCAATCTGTCTTGCACGACATTGATGAGGAGTTGAAGGAGCAATTACTTAGTCATCACAGCGAAAAGCTTGCTATTGCTTTTGGGTTGATCAGTACTCCTGAGAACACAACTTTGAGGATTATGAAGAACCTAAGAGTCTGCAAGGACTGTCACTCTGCAATAAAGTTTATATCCAAAATCGTAGGACGGGAAATCATCGTGCGAGATGCTACTCGCTTTCATCACTTCAGATATGGCTTCTGCTCATGCAAAGATTTTTGGTAGAATCCATCTAGCATATCGAGAATTGTTTTGCTTATTCAATGATAAACTCTGGAACCATACAGATGAACGATCTTATTCAGGAGATCCAGGCCTAGCAAAAGACAAGTCTGGATGCTGTAAATTTTGATATATGCTATCAACAGGGAAGAATTAGGATACATGAGATCCGATTCTAAGGCTGAGACCCAAAAGAACAATGTTATCTGGAGAAGGAAATATTGGGAAAGAGGATAGTCCCACCTCAAATGTGATGACCTTTTATCTTAGCACAACCATAAATTTACTTTTTACAGGTTAGAAATTTTATATTCCCAGAATTCAGCACCTATCCCTTTATTTACATAAAAACCAAATCTATATATGAAAGTCCTTGTTGCCGTAACCCTTTTATTTTTCTTGTGTCTAGGAAATCTGTAACTTGCTGGCATAGGACTGAAGCAAAATGAACTTCTTCAGGTATATATAGGTAATGAGCAAAAAATCACCTTTATTTTTCATTAACGCAAATAAAGTATGTATACCATCACTTATCTATAATCAGGCAGCATATTCCCTGCCACAATTGCTCCTTATATAGAGAAATTCGTGTACCCCAGAATAATTCCATATATAGAGTTGTTCTGTTGAAAAAAATTTCTCGGCTGTAAAGGAAGAAGTCAAAGGAACATCCTAGATTTTCTTTGGTTTTGTTCTTTACATCATTCTCCATTTAGTTCAAGGAATAATGAGCTTAGCATGTTGCTAATGCATGTCTCTTCATCCCTTCTGCTAATGCAAGACTACAGCCTGAACACACTATGTGACCGTACCTGCACATACATCATGAGCATGCATTTTTCATTAAGGCTTCACGTCATTGATCATGGACTAGAGTCAGATGTGAATATTTATTCCTGATTTCAGACACATTTCAGTAGTTTCCGATTAACTCGATTCCATTTCCAGTGCCAAAAACCTTCTTAAAACAACTCAATGGATTGAAGTTATAATTGAAATTGGTCTCCATTTTCAGACACATTTTAGTAGTTTTCCATTGACTCGATTCAATTTCTTAAGCCAAATCAATGGATTGAAGTTACAGTTGAAATTGGTATCCATTTTCAGACACATTTCAGTAGTTTTCCATTGACTTGAATTCCTTTCTTATACCAAAAACCTTCTTATAATTGATAGATTGAAGTTACAGTTGAGACCTTGTTGCTCCTGCTTTTAATACATGAGACATCAACTCAAACTGTGTGCAATGTAGATATAAGTTTGAGTTAGAAGATAACACTGCTTGAATTCTCCCTAAAATCATGCAGGGAGGCAGCAGTCTACTAGGCCATGGACGTGGAATCAGGGACACGCAGCACCGTGCCTGGTGAGTGGCCAGATGCTTCGCATGGGACCATGCAGTCTACTTTTGTGTAGCATCTATCAATGTAATCGCAGTGGCTGCTGCCATCTTGCACTGATTCCCAGCCGGTCATCTGAAACTGATCAAACCATGAGATAAAACTCAACCGATAGAAGAGGAAACAGGGCAAGTCGAAGTGGAAACTTATCTGCCATTGCTTACTGTTGGACCGAGAAGACATGATGATGTTGGAGAAGAATTGAAAATCTACCATCATCTTTAAGCTCTGAACTGCCGTTATTTTCAAGTGCTGATCTTGTGCCAGTGGGAGGAGAGGGAGGTGAGACTTCCAATAGAGACAGTTGTTGGGTGGAGATCTTACAGAATTTCAGCTTTCTGATTCAAAGTTTCTTCATGAAAGGAAAGTTGTGAAGGGTAGGATCTCTATTTATACTAGACTCAGTTTCTTCAGAAGAGAATCTGCTTGATTGTCATTTTTTGAAAATGGATTTGGACTGGAAGAAGAAAGAGGGTACGTCACAAATCCAAAAGATTTTGTTGCCATTATGTAAAGTAAATCTATCTAATTTGTGATGCTGAAATCAGATAAGGCTATTAACATGGAGATGTTGGTGGTAGGCACAGTAGGGTCAATTTTATAATGGATAGACTTCACAACACTCTGTGCTTTACACCTCTATCATGGACAGCCTAAATGTCTAGTCTTCTTCTTAATATTGCTGACTTCAGACACAGATATGCTATGCATGAATGAATGTATGTATGTATGTATGCATGTGAATGTAAATACACAAAGGCTAAACTTCTTAGGTAGCTCTTTGACTTTGGGTGCTATTTCAAGTTAGTTCTCAATTTATTTCTTGTGTCCAATTAGTATTCGAACTATTGATTCTGTGAATCAAATCCATTCTTAATCATTGTTAATGGTATCACAGTCGATGCCAAAGTCTTGTAAGCAAAAAAAATTTAAACTGACTGTGATTGTCTCATATTTCAGTTCAGCTGATTTGGTTAACTCAGACCCAATAATTCACCAAATAATTTGACATAAAAAATATTTTGAGAATCAACTTGAAACAGCATACTAATTAATGAAAGGAATATCTAGGTAAATAATATGTATGTAATTTATTTACTTGATTGTGTCAATCTATAGCTATGTTTTTATTACCAAGTTAGAATTAGTTTCAAGACTGAAAAAAATGAAATGTAGAGCAAGGAAAATTTAAAAAAGTGTGGAAATATGTACTAAAAATTCACACAAACATTTGTAAATTAGATTTGACATTGGTGATATCTGTATTCCTTGTTTATCTTCTATTCAATCCATTTCACTTAACCCATCATCAGAAAACTTCAAGCTATGATTTGATTCTGTAGAGAGAAGCAGCAGTAGAAGCACTTGCATGACTTAATTCTACCCCACAAAACCAGCTTCTGTCTCATTTTCAAGCTATATTCTACATTTTTCCACAAAGAACTTATCCAAGCTATGTTGAATGAGGAATAATTGAGCTGCATTTGAGTCTATGTTTTGAAAATTCTGATACTAAATTAGAGCAGCAAAGATGAGCAGAAAGAAAAAGTATTCAAGCTATGTTAGATGAGGAATAATTGAGCTGCATTTGGCTCTAATTCTGATACTAAAATAGAGCTGCACGCATGAGTTTTCTTGTTTTATTTCCTAATGGCTGTGCTTGAAGTCTGCTCTGATCTTGAAAGAACAAAACAAACTACAACTAAAACCATGTCTTACTTCTTCTTTTTCTTTGGAGGTTGAAGCGCCTCTTCCTCTTTTATCCTTGTCCTCCCGATCCTCCTCTACACCATCTTCGTCGTCCTCCTCCTCCTCCTCTCCCTCTCCATTCTGTTCGTCTCCACCCGGATTTTTCTTGCCATTATCGGTATCGGGGTTCTCATATTCCTCCCCATTGTCATCAGACAACTCATCTTCACCCTCCCCAACATCACCATCTTCATCATCATCAGCATCAACAGGCTCATTATTTCCATTCTTCACTTCATTTTTCTCTCTGATCACCAGCATTTCGGCCAAGTCGAAGAAACTTGTATCCTGATCAATGCACATTCAACATGAGAAACAAAAGAAACTAAATGGAGATATCCTAGTTTACCCTTCTACTTGTGCATATGTCCTCCATTCTATGTATGTGAGAGATGGCTTCCACATTAGACACATAGGCTAACTTAAGCAAAATAAACCATAACTATGTAAATAGCTGATAAAAGAATTATTAATCGGATTGCAGCTAAATCCTTGTCAAACACTGCAGCAACTCATCCAATCTAATGATGTGGTTGGATCATTTGCATCTAATTATTATTGGCCTCGACGTATATTTCGACCATCTTACTTCTTACACCGAGGATTGCATATTAGCATTAAGTCTGTTTAAATCAGTGATAAATGTACAAAACAAATGTTAACCCACTTAATGAATCACTTGGAGCATAAACTTTAATCCATTAAAAGGGATCTTTTGACGCTTTCTTCCCATAAACTTCAGAATTTATTACAGCAAAATCAATAGATGAATCGAAAATATCTCTTTTCCATGTCCAGAAAGCAATCGCATTAGGGTAGAGTTTTTGGATAGAACAGAAAGTTCTTTTGACATTTTTTGGCAGAAAGACTATATCTTTCCTAAAAAGCCGAAATGGACTAACATTTTACGAGGAATCGCAGCCAAAACCCCTCGAAACCATGAAAGCCAGTGAAACCCCCATAACGTTTTGTTAAAGAGATCGAGCAGCGGGAAAAGAGGGCAAAACCCCGCGAAAAATCCGATTTTTACTTCAGAGGAGAGTACCCAGGAGACAGATCGGGGTAGGAGAAGGACGAGTCCGAACTAAAACGAGCTGGAAGAGGCACCGCTCATGGCCAAGAGAACCGCAGGGCAGCGACACTACCGACCGCCGGAGCCGAGGAGGAGGAAGAGGCGGACGCGGGGAGCCGCCCGTGCAGAAATAGTGGCGCGGAGGACTTAATCGGTCATTACATTAAATCCCTTAGTTATCGGGTAAACCCTGGTTTTGGCCTCTTAATTAGCCTTCAAGACCTCGGCATTAAATCCTGTGGGATGGTTAATTATAGATTATTCTTTTTATAATTAATTTTTTTAATATTTTAATCTTTATATTTTAAAAATTATATTAATATTTTTATAATTAAGAAAAATAAAATATTTACGTCACTTTAACACCATGATTATATATATATATATATAAATATAAAAATAATTTTAACATATGAATTGATGATAATGGATGATAGTACTACCAAGAGACGTCATCACTCTCCTCATCTACAATATTCATCGTGTCCCCCAAAAACATCGTTATCCGTTATCATCAATCAAGATGATATAATTATTATTTTACCTTTTAGTTTCATGTTTGTATTGATAAAATTAATAGTGTTAGGGATGCCAATGTAACTTATAAATATATAGGTTAAAATCTAGATGACAAAACTATATATATATATATATATATATATATATATATATATATGGGGGTTGGGGAACATTAGAGATTGCACTGTGGAGTACTAAAGAAGAATGCTTTGGAAGACAATGGGTATTTCCTTCCTAATATAGGAACTAGGGAGTAGGATATACACTGAGACATTGGCATGGAAGGCTGATGGCTGCAGGTAGTTCTCCAATCTATGCTTGAAGCCCAATTCAAGCAGAAGGAATGGCAATTCTTGAAGGTTTAAAAGAACCAAAGTTGAGGGTTTCTGACTTCCTAAAATATATAAATTTCACCTAAAGGCAAGGTTTTTTTATGATATTTTGCAGTTGGACAGGAAGGTCAATGTGGTTTGCTTTACACATATTACTACAAATATAAAGAAAAAGAGCATATAATGTTTCCAGTACAGGCTGTAGATGTGATACAAGAATCATATGGGGTGATGATTTTGATTGGCAAGACTTTGTGTAGCTTTAGTGCCTTATGAAGTCCAATAGCTGAAGTTTTTTTCCTTAGAAAAAAAGGAAGTTATTAATAATAAGGTAGAGATCAAGGAGTTCTATATACTTACCCTTTCAACATCTAAAAATAATATGCATAGTTATATATAGATATATATATTCACCCATATATCTTATTTCCATTTAACAGCCATCCAAAGAACCACAGATTGATCATATTTAACTGATGTTAGTGAACTGCAGTTACAAAGAAAAGGTAAAAGTATTTTTCATTTACTTTAGTGAAACATTTTCATATATCAGTTCAGTGAAACATTGAGTCTCTTTAAATCAAGGAATAAAAAAAAACCTTCAAATATATTCTCTATTTTACTAATATCAGCAAAAAAATAATCTCATTACCACAGAGCTTTCAAGTGAATTCACTCACTGAACTTTGATGTTGAAAGATCGTGTACTTCCCCAGTCTTCACCTCATAATCAAGAAAGATCATTGGCATCAACCAGTAGGCACTCTAACTGGTCATAACTGCAAATCACTAATTGTCTTGATAAATGATCATGTAGACAAGTGGTAAAGTTGATTAGCAAAAGCCAGAAAAAACTTGAAAGATCACAGAATATGAGACTTAGAATATTAAGAGTTGCAATTGTTATCATCATCAAGAAGTAGACATGGCACCCTTTTAGGATATACCCTGGCTTACAGTTACATGTTGACTGTCTCTGCATATGCTAACTCAGGTTTTCTCTGGTGAAGATCTTGGCTCTTCTTTAGCTTCAGATGCATAAAAATGTGGATGATGAAGCTCTGACTACATTTAAAATCTGAAGCTATTCATTTAGCTACTTGATTGGAGTCCCTATAGACATGCATCTACTTTGTACATATCGAAACAATCTCAGAAGACAAAACATAATGGTAGATATGTTCATCAGCATTCAAGGAACTTTGAACCATGGATTCCAGCTTCCAGGACAAGTTGAATTTTCTCCATTTAGTCATTGCAAAACAGCCCTATCATCAGATTTGAACTCTGATAATTCATTTATTAATAAGAATTATCTAAGTGATCAGGTCTTGTACTTGAAATTGTTGATGAATGATCAGTATTTCATATAGATGGTATGATCATGTATACACTAGTTATCGCAACGATACGATACACAAGCGATTTTATCTCTTCTATTTTTCTTGAAACTGAGAGGCTCCTCTGTATCTTTCTAAACATCAAGTAATTCCTCTAGACCGAAATTAGGTAAATATTTAAAGAAATTGCAAGTCGCTGGAGTCACCGGCTCTCTTAGGTGCAATAGCTGTGTTATGCATATAATCAATAGAGCAAAGGATGGACTGCTACATCTTTAATAAATGTATCATAATGTATAGGTTATTGGTTAACACAATGTATCTGACCATGAATATGATAGTTGGACATGACTCTAAATTAAAAGTTTAAGCTAGTAGGTTTTGGGCCAATGGGCAACATATTTAGTCTAACATAATGTCTGAGATGTTTAACAGAGCTTTTTGGAGAGGGCAATAGCCATCTAATGATTTTATTTTTGGCATCCAATTATATCAAGTTGTAGAAATTTCTGCACTTTGTCAAGAAGATGATGATGATGATGATGACTGACATGTAAGTTTCCCATGATTCTGTCCAAATTGCAAGTTGGAGACTTCATGCTTGAGGGTTGTGGACTTGGAGAGCACTTGAGAGTGAGGAGTCAGACCAGAAAAAGATCAGTCTAAATAATGATGCAACCTTTGAATCTTCCTTGTGACCTGTATTCCTGTTCTAGCAGAAAAGGTCAGTACTTTCCCAGCTGCATTGCTAACTCAACCAGGATAAGATGTGATTGAGGCCAAGGAATTCCAAGAAACCTTGAGATTTTGGTTGATATGCCATAGAGAAGATATCCATTTTATCATCTACCAAGTTGTACTGGAACTCCTATGTTAGCTAAATCATTGTACATTTCATTCATCTGAAATATTCACTTAGTACACTAATGACTTGTTAGCTAAATCATTGTACATTTCATTCATCTGAAATATTCACTTTATCATCTACCAAGTTGTACTGGAACTCCTATGTTAGCTAAATCATTGTACATTTCATTCATCTGAAATATTCACTTAGTACACTAATGACTTGAGTTGTCCATCGAGATGGCTTAACAGCACAGTGCTTTAGCTCAATGTCTGAAAGGTTTGGCTGTACTTTTAAAGGACTGCAATTGATACCACTAAAATAGATTTTAGGTATCTTTAATTCTTTGCATCGCAATATCAAGTCTTCTCTAATGTGGTGAGCACTGTTTAAGAATGTCTTGCCACTTTGCAGTGCACTTTACCACTACATCCTTCCAACAGTGGTTGGTGGCTTCCATGGTCTACAAAAGGCAAAGAGACAGTGCAAGACATTGCTGCTCTCATTGTCCCTACTCTACAACCATAATAAACTAGAAGGGAAGACATTGTATGGAGAATGTTTGCCTCATATTGCACCCAGAAAGTTCTGACAGTAATGGAGATGATGGACAGCAGGAGGAAAGCTTTTTTCAACAGAATCCATTAGCCAATGTACCCCTGATTGTCCAGAAATGGAGAGATGATACCAACCCATCACCCAATGATTGTTGTGCACTGGAGGAGCATGCCATGAACCTGAATGCTGCAGAGGAATTTATTTAGTAGGAAAGCAACTTTTCCTCAAGGAAAAAGATGAGAAGATAAGAATAGCAACATTAAAAGTATCAGGAATTTGCTATCATACCATATCCTCTCACTTTCATATTCAGATTCCAGTTATTGTTCATCATACAACCTGCATCATGCTTTTGGATGGTTATAAGAATGTTTGACTTCAACAAGGTGCAATAGCACTTCCTTGAACTGCTTGGCATGATTATGTCAGTAGAAAAATCTTGAGATCATCAGATATTGGGGGTTTCAACTTAGGCTTTTGAAGAGCTCTTCTTATGTTCCAATGATGGAATGGGGTTTACATTGATCACCATATAAATTTCAGCATCCATGTTCTGCCATGTTTACAGAGTTGATGAAGGAGGATTTTGCTTGCAGGTGTAATAAGAACTATATAGATTGGTCCATTACTAGTTGATAAAGATGTTCAATTTACCAAAGAATTAAACCCGATGAAGTTCGGAGATTTAACTAAGATCGATTGAGCCATATATCGATGAACAAATAAATTGATGGCCTTTGTGGTTGATCTAAATATAAAGTAAGCAGGGTTTTGCTAAGGTTGCTTCATATTATCATTATTATGCCATATATTTAGCCTTAGTCATAATTAATCTAAAATCTGATGAAGTTAAGAACAAACTGATGGCCTTTTGGTTCATCTAAAGACAGAGTAACTAAGATTTTGTTAAGCTTACTTGTTGGATGTCTCAGATCATCGAGCCACAAATCGGAAAATAACTTGATGGTCTTGTGTTTTTATCTGAATCAAAATAAATAGGACTTTACACTGCGTAATGTCTCATGGATCTGATACCTTAGAACTTAGTTGAAGCCTCAGATTTATGTTTTTGAGCTATTGGCATCTCTTATCCCTGTAGATCTACTAGGAATCATCACAAAGAACATGAATGCAGTGGTCAAAACACCACTTCTGTAAGAATCTTACTCATTCTCCATTACTCACCCTTATCCCTGGCTTGCCTGCTTTCAGGAGTTCTTTTGCATGTCTATTTGGTCCCATCCACCTATGCTCCTTCCCTCCATCAAGTAAATCCACTCCTATCTACATGTAAAAGGACACACATGATAGGAAAAGGTGCCTCAATTATTGTCTGTAGCCAAGGAGAGAACACTATCAGGGAATCATCCAATCAAAGTGACCACCATGATTGTTGGGTTTCATCAAACAGTGGGTGGGAGAGAAGTATGCCTTTTTTTTTTTTGTTGAAACAAGTCCACTAACACTGCATAAAATAATTGCATGAGAGTCTTTTTAAAGGCTGACCAACCTTGTTAATAAAGCAAACATACTTCTTTGATAAGCAATTTGATAGAGAGTTGGAGAAGATAGAGCAAATGACATGGCACTCAAGAGAAGGCAAAGATGATGAAGACAATTGGGTTCTGAAGGGAAAGAGGGAGCTTTCCTTGTAGCTTTTACAGGATCATGGATGGCACTTGCATGGAAAGTTTCTGAACAGGTCCATGAATCTACAGTGAAGCCTTATCAGATGCATCACTTTAAGCTATTTATGCCATATAACTTATACAGCTGCTTTATAAATTGATCCTAATGAATCATAATAAATGCATTTTTACTGTATCTGAATCTGAGCCACAGACTGCTGCTTGACAAATCATATGGATCCAAAGCACCCAACTTTGCCTCTGCCTTTATACCTTCATTAAAGTCTCTCCTTTCCTTAATGCCCCCAAACTCTTCTCAGTTTATGCTTGTTAATTTAAAGAACAGTGGCTGGTCAGCTGGCAATTCTCAAAGAGGTTAGCTTCTTATTATAAGGTTCAGTGCATGTGGGTATCTCCATTTATCTCCTCCCCTCTCAACTTCATGGAAGTGCTCTTCTCCTCCACCTCATTTATGATCGGACATTGAACCAAGATTACAAGCCAAACTGGTAATCTTCTTCATCTGTGCATGCCTTTCTTCTGCTCTCTGTCTTTGCATTTTGTCATGAATCCTAGCTTTCATGTTTCGGATGTATCGGTTTTCTTTTTCTTGCTGATAGAAGAAAAACAATGCATTAGGTTTCTAGCTATGATTTACTTGGGTCTAATTCTATATCTAAACACTATGCTTCCCGTCGCAAGAACAGTAAAAGCCGAAGAAAATTGAGTAAACTCTAATTTTCAAAGCTTTGTTAATCCTAAAATACAAGAAACTAGAAAGAAAGGCACATCCAAGAGAGTTTGATCTTTAGATTTGGATAAGAGAGCACACATAGTGCCAAGTTCACAATTTGAATTTATCTAGTTTCGATAAGATCCTTAAAAAAAGATTAAAAAAATCAAAACTAATCTTGTATCAAGTAGTATTGATTCTATACAACGGATGATTTTAGAGTAAATCTTATATCAGGTCTATCATCTATTTTGGCCTATGTATCGAGAAATAAATACTGTGTATATTGGACGATGTTGCGAACCTTGAGATAGTCAATAAATGACGAGAGCACGACAGCCATTACGAAATAAAACAAGAAAATCCATGACTTATCTGATCCAAAACATGTCTTGCACTCCATCACATTCGTTCAAATTAGATATAGAAATAAATGGGCAGTGGAGTTGACTTGCAATCACAAAAACTGATCCATATCCAAGACCTCAATTACAACCATACGATGGTATGAGTTGAATTGTCATATCCCAAATTAAATAACCTTAATGGTGACTTCAGCTTGGAACCTTTCATCCATGATCATAAAAAACACTTGTATTGATTCTAACAAATTAATCCTTATCGAACCAATCGATCGACAAATATCCTTTTCTCAAGTCTATTCGAGTATAATTGTTCTCTTCGTCAACGATCAAAACCACACGCATTCCACACTTGTTCTTGGTGTTCTAGAACTTGGAAAAGTTAGGGCGACTCATTGGGTTAGAGGAGACATATGGAAATCACCAACACTACATGTGAAGGAACCTAAGGATGCATGGATCGATCACATCACTACATGATGGAGATTTATGATGCTGAGAAATTTTCTTTGGTGATATGCTTTCATAATGCAACACTTTTATGACACAAAAGTTAAGATTTAAATTTATCTCTTCATTGATTCTCATACTGATACATGACTGCAACAGTAAACTTGCTCATGATCATAGCTGGTGATGATGAAATGAGACCAGGAATTCTAAACTCAATTTGCTCAAACAAGGTTTTTAATGATGAGAGTCATGTCTTGCCAAAGAAGTCTCAAGAAAAGGGAGAGAAATTAATGAGAGAAACAAGAATCATTCATGAGGTAAACAAGAATCTAATTCTCATAAAAATTAGTAAAAAAAATCTAGAAAATTCTTGTTCATTGCAGACTAAATATGCTCAAACAATTTAACCTTTCCAATCATTTAAACAGCTATGTTTTGCCAAAGAAATCGCAAGAGAAAGGAAATAACTTAGTAAAGAAGGGAAAGAATAAAAGAGGGGAAAGAAAGAAAGAAAGAAAGAAAGAAAGAAAGAAAGGGACTGATTCGTGACTTAAGTCGTCGCTCGAATCATTCGATGTGCGCGCCGTCATTGTAGGTCATTCGTGAGCTGACTCGGGGGCGCGAGGCCAGAGTAGGTCCCTGGTGGGGCCCAAATCCAGTGGGCCCAGCACCGGAAAGAGGCGACACGGGCGACCCCCTCGGTGCGGTTACCTGCCCACGGAGCGCGTTGGACTCGGTTGGGGTGGGTTGGTGACGGTGACGTCCCACCTGACGTGTTCCACCACCCACATAACATCATCGCATCCCTTTAATCTAATCCCCCTTTTATTACCCCCACAATTACTATATTATTATTCTATTATTGTTGTTTCTCCACTAATAATGACCGCCGGTAACGTTACGCTCACCGCCATACAAGTTCTTTGCTTATTGCGTAGGCACGCATATTTCAATAGCCATTTACAATTATTATAATCGTTTTTGAAAGATCAGAAAGATGCAAAAGGATAGCAACAGTTGTATTCATTCATTTTTCTCTCACAGATACTGTTCTATTTTCTCATTTGCTACAATCCTAGTATTATACATTTTCTCTTTTTTCCAATAAATAAATAAATAAAATGGTCATGATGTATCTTTTTTTTTTATTACACAATATTATGACATCATCCAAATATATATATGTAATTATATATATATATATTTATATTTATATTATGAATGTAGAAATACTGAGCATATGCAGGGCAAGTGGGGATGGATGGGTAAGTGGACCGGGGTGGATCCACGCCTACCTAATAAACGTGACGGGTGGTGACGTCAGTAGGCGCACGGAAGGCTATCATACGCCGACAGAGAAGGCTAACTAACGGAGGCGTCGATGTCCGGCCTGTGGCGCGCGGTCGCCCTCCGGCGTTGCGTGGCGTGGCGTGGCGTGGCGGAGTCTTGACGGCGTTGCAGTCAGCGCAGAACGGCGATTGACGGCGTCCCGTACGTTGACGGGGAGGGGGGTTAATTATCGTGTCATTATTAGAACGAATAGAATAAATGGGCGGGCGAGGAAGAAAAAGAGTCGGAGGTCGTTTTCCGGGATACCGACCTCCGCTGGGTGCGTGTTTGCTTCGCCGTCCGCTTCCTTCCTGTTTTTTTAACTTCGCTCTCTTGCTCGCGCAAGCAAGCCACCGAGGAGGGAGGGCAGTGGGGAGGTGAGAGAGGCGAAAGGGACGGCGATGGAGGCTCTGAGGAACCGGCGATTCCGACCCCGATGCCGCTAGGCCTGCCGGGAGCATCTCGCAGGATCTCGAGGTTCTGAAGCTCCCTTCCCCCTTTTTCGTATTTGATTTGATGCGTGTTGTTTGCTGCCCTCGGATCTGAAGATCGTCCTTTTCGTTGGAAAGAAGCCTCTTTTCTATGTTTCTGGGTGGATGTTTGGTAGGAGCTTGATTCCGAAAGGAACTTGCTTTTCTTTTGCTTCCTCTTTGTTGTTCTTGGATTGGGGAGGCAACCGAAGCTGTCAACTCTGGGCTTGGCACCTCCTATCTACTTCCGGAAATTGTTGGGGTCGGTTTGCTTTTACCATCAGTTGGCCCTTCCTCAGACTATCCAGTGAAGACAAGAAGCGAGGGTTTAAGTTTCTAAGTGGCTTTGTGTCAGGGGAGAAGGCTTCGAAACCGAAAGAGAAATCCCACTTTGTTAAGCTTCCTGCACATTGGAATACTGTTTTGAGGGAGGGGTTGTAGGATCTTCCAAAGGATCTTTATTTGAGTCCTTCTTGTGATGAGACTCGGATGGGATTTCGAATCTTGACAGGCTGCTTTCACCTGTGGCAGGTCTTTATTCTGAAAGCAGGTCAAGTATTATCTCGGGCTCAAGATTGAGCTTTTTTTTGGCTACTACAAGATGGTCTTATGCAAATGGGATGAATTCTTTAATCTATGCGCTTTCGTTTTAGAACGAAAGAAAATTGATGAGTCGTTATTGTTGTTGTTGCTGGCTACTTGGTAGATTATCCTCTCATCAGTGGGAAGAAGCAGGGCAGAAGATAAACCGATCTTGCTTACTGTAATTTTTTTGCCGAGCAGGGACATTTTGGAACAATGATCGACCACCCCTTGCTTCGGGAGGTAGTGAAAATTTTGTATAACTCGAAAGAGATGGACAAACTAGTCAACCTCTGATAAAGAAAATATCTATCTCAGGCAATTAATTTCTTTCTCCTTTTTATGTTTGATAACATGAGTAGACTCATCATTTGAGCATAAAATTGCAGTGAAGTTTCTTTGGAAGTGAATGAGTGTATAACACTCTGGGACAAAAGTCTCTTTAAGGAAAACAATCTTACAAATACAGCAAATTTACTAAACCAGTTGGATGGTCTTTGTGGTTAATTTGATCTAGTCATATAGTAAGTAGAAGATGGATTGCTATTTGTTAAGTGCAATAGGCTGCTGTTTTACTTCTTGTTGCTGTTGGAGTTCAAATGTTAAATGAGAGGATGATCTTTGGAAAGTTCATAATTTTTTCATGTTTTGCTTTATGATGATTCTTTCCTGAGTTATAGTTTATTTTTTTTTCTACATGTCTTGTTAGTTAGAGCAGATATTAAACAAGATCGAATAGGTTACCATTGTTAGGTTGGCCAACATGTGGATCTGCCAATAATACTTTCTTCATTTTTGCAACAATGTTTTGCTTTTCCCTGATGATTGGTCTTTACCTCTGTATTCTATCTTGGAATGTCCCGACAGAAGTGACTACTTGATTGTCTATTGGTGCATGTGTTATTCTGTGTAGGTATAGTTATATCCTTCTAGGATTACCTCAATATAAGATAGTGCTAGTAGCTGATAAGGGCAGTGCTGCTCCAGATGATAACACTTGGCATCTGGGATTATTATGTTGTGCACCTCTGTTTCAAAGGCTGTATTCAGACTGGTCTAATGCTCATGGACGAGTGTCAGTTCAATGGCATCTCTAGTTTGGTCATTTCACTGATTTATTATGAGAATGAATCTAATGGTTCATCCGATCTTTATATGATATGGTAATATAGTCTCCTGGAGCTTTATTTTCTTGTACAACTAAACTTAATATCTGGACTTACAAAGGTCTCTTATGATATTGGTGCTAAAATCTTGGAAGGAAATATACTTATGGTGGTTTGCTGCTCGATGACAAGCCAGAAAGACGAAGTAAAGTATGATGTCAACAAAAAGGCTTCTAATAGCAATTATAAATGTATTTGGCCTAAACTTCTAGATATTCTAATGGTCTGGAGATCATTACAAAATACAACAGATCTCTCATAATCATACTGAAAAGTTCAGTGTTTTTTCATTTCCTTGCCTGAATCAGCAATTTTTCAAATGTTATATGTTTAGTTTATGCTGCTTTGGCCATTATTTTTCTATTTTTATGCAGCTGATGCCATTCACCTTTTTAATCAAGTAATGTCATTCTTTTTCCTGTGCAGTTCAAATAACATGAGCTCTGCATCGACTCAATTTGCATCCCCCAGAAAGATGGGTATATTTGAACCAAACCACCAGATAGGCATGTGGGGAGATTCCTTTAAAGCTGACAGCAGTCAAAATACAGGGGCATCATCAATCGTAGAGGCAGAGATAAAACTCGACAATAGGGTAGGCTATTTGAAATATTTCTCTTTTCTCTTTTTTGGTTAAATGCTGAAATAGGCGACATTAGATCTTTACATTGTAATGGTTTTGCAGTTAGAAGATAGTCCTCATACCATGCTAGGGCCATCAAAAAAATACGACCAAGAAGCAAACAAGCCTACAGATAAGGTAACCAAACTGCTTGTACCATCTTTGTCACTGATAAAATTTAATATATTATGGATGGTGATTAATCAGCTCTGTGGTTTCATGCATTGCCTTTAAGTAGAAAAGGATATTTTGTTGATTCAGTAGTTTGGATTATCGTTGGTTTTCTTCTTGTATCAATAAAATATTATAAAAAAGCTCAAGAAAATCACATCATCAATGGACCTTACTCGCCAAAAAGCAACAAGTCACTTTTGCTAAAGTTATTACTAGATAATGTAGGATGCTTAGGATTTAGACTTGAGCCATGAACTAACTTGTGCAAGAATGTTTTGATATGACATTAGAAGCATTGTAAGCCATCCTAATGCCAATGATAAAATTTCTTGGCTGTGTTCAAGCTTCTAAGATGTTTCAAAATAAGGGATGAAAATGCATGTTCTTTCTTGTCAAGGTAGATTGTGGTGAACTCATACCTCATTTTGTGAAATCAAATTTGTCAGTAATTTTTGTTAGGTCCAAACCTCTGACTATAGATATATGAACTTAGATTATGTATGGACAATTAGGTAGTTAATTTAAAGAAAATTCCATATGCTGTAAACGCTCCATGTGAACATGAATGACATTATATTTTTATATAATAGTGATGTCAGTGCATATGATTACTTTCTCTATAGGTATTAAGACGCCTTGCACAGAACAGAGAGGCTGCTCGAAAAAGTCGTCTTAGAAAGAAGGTATATTTACATGGAAATTCTGCAAATGGATGAAAGTTGCACACAATATTCTTATCTTCTGTTGCTTTCTTTGATAGGCTTATGTTCAACAATTAGAATCGAGCCGTCTAAAACTAGCGCAGATAGAACAGCAGCTTGACCACGCTAAGCAGCAGGTATAGGGAATATTTTATATAATAAACATACAAGTTGTCAGTTCGTAAGCTGATTGAGTTACTGCTGAGCTGCAGGGTGTCTACATTGGTGGGAATTTAGGAGAGTCAACTCTTGGACTATCAGGAAGTGTCAATTCAGGTGAAATATTTGTTCCCCTCACTTTTGGAGGCACAGTACCTTTTTAGACCATGCAACATCAAAATGATTGAGCCACATAAATAGCCACTCAAAATACCAGGGTATGGCTATGACCCTGAACTGGTGGGAACCCTCACTGGGTTTGCCCTAGTGTCATTCTTTTTTACTTTGGTATTCATTGTTTGTAACATTTAATTATGTCAGACTAGAATGCTCATAATGTTTAATATTGTATATCATGCTTGTGCACGTCAAGGAGCATTAATATCTTCCTCTGTCTCTTTTCTTAATCTAACTTCACATTTTTTGTTCAAAAGCATTGTTCTGGTCTCATTTCTGCTTTACGTGTGTGGTTTATCCTTGGCCTAAGTAAACCATATAAGTAGAGTCAAAACAGTTACTGCAGTAACTATCATTAAAGAATGTATGAGTTAGTTGCTGAACCATATTACTACCTTGCATGAATATTAACTCGGAAGACGGATGTTAGTTGCTTTCTTTTATGATTATTAACTGTTATAATTTTTAAAACATGCTGGGAGCTTTGTGCTTTAGGGTTTTTGGACATGCCTTTTTCCTTATTATCCTCATCCAGGAATTTTTATTGGAGAATGAATTTACCACTTCACCTGCTGAAGTACCTAAAGGATTCCTTCTTGACATCTTTCAGGTGTTACTGCTTTTGAGATGGAATATGGGCACTGGGTTGAAGAACAAAACCGACAGACTAGTGAACTTAGAGCTGCTTTGCAAGCACATGTATCTGATATAGAGCTTCGCATGCTTGTAGAGAGTGCATTGAGCCACTATGACAATCTTTTTCATATCAAAGCAATTGCTGCGAAATCTGATGTCTTCTATCTTATGTCTGGCATGTGGAAGACAGCTGCAGAACGATTTTTTCTTTGGATTGGGGGTTTTCGGCCTTCAGAACTTTTAAAGGTGATTTAATGAGTTACATCAATCTCGTGATTTTATTGGTTTTTGTGGAGTAAAAGGTCCTAATATTTTGGTACTTAGTTCAGATATTATTAGCACAGCATAACATCTTAAAGCATCAGTTGAAAGGGCCATTTTGTAAATGTTGCAGCATTCAGACTATTGGACTATATGATCCCTGTATTTGGAGTGCAGTTAACATGTATTTACTTTCTTGGTTATAGGTTCTCTCACCACAGCTTGATCCTTTGACCGAGCAACAAGTTATTTCTGTCTGTAACCTGCAACAATCTTCGCAGCAAGCTGAAGATGCACTTTCCCAAGGAATGGATAAGCTTCAACAAAATCTTGCTGAGACTCTAACATCTGATTCCTCAGGAACCTCTGGTGTTTCGGATTACATGGGACAGATGGTGAATGCAATGGGGAAACTGGAGGCTCTTGTAAGCTTCGTAAACCAGGTAATTACCAGTCTTCTTACAATGAACCACTGCATGTTATTTTCTCGTTCTCAGTTCTTCCTTTTCTAGATCCTTTATAAAGTTTGCATACGCTGGCTTAGATTAGATTTGAACTGGAGTCCCTTGTTTTAAGATTATATTTCGGACCCAAATTTGCATATGCTGGCTTGTTCAAGGTCTGCATTTTCCCTTTCTTTTCCTATTTCACCTCTGTATTTCTTTTTGGGATAAATTTTCTCCTCTGTATTTGATGACTCAATTGGGCAAAAGTGATAAAGCAATAACATTTCGTTCATGGAAATATTTTCAAAACGTACACTAGGTTACTCAAGACAAGGTTTTAGATCTTGGTCTAATACAAGTTTTAGCAACTGATCAAACTGATATCTATCATATGACTATATCAGATGGTACACCATCCGGTATCACTGGAAGAAAATGATAGTTAATTAGATATCGGCCAATACCGATCCTTGGTCAAGCCGATAATACCAGTCGGTCCGACCAATATTGATTTTTCATAATGACACATGCTTGGGTTGAAAAGTGGGCTACCTATTACCAGCAATCATGAATAGTTTGTTTGAGAATGTTCAGTCGGAATGAATGTTCACCCACCTCGGAACGAAACTATCCTTTCCTAATGCTAATGTTGTTACTACAGGCTGACCACCTTCGGCAGCAAACCTTGCAGCAGATGTACAAGATTCTCACAGTCCGCCAAGCAGCACGAGGCCTTCTTGCATTGGGCGATTACTTCCAACGCCTTCGTGCCCTTAGCTCCTTGTGGGCTGCCCGACCTCGTGAACCAGCTTAGAAACTTCAGAACCTGTACCTTGCAATATGCAATGTCGTCTGTGACCAAGAAGCTACTAGGGGAACGAGATGGTAGGAAGGTAGCTGCTATCATCCAGATTCTGGAGTAATTTTATCAATAAAATAGTCACCCAAATTGAAAGCAGGGAACTGAAATGGAGATAATCTGTAAATATTTATGACAGCTCCATGACCTCTGGTTGTGAAGCCGTATATGATGTCGTATGTTGTAAATTATGTTGTAACAAATTCTATCTTTCCTTTAAGAACATCTGTGGATTTATCCGGGTTCATCTGCCTGATGAATTAAAGATTTTTAGGTTCACAAATCCAACTTTAGCGACATAAAGCTGAGTGTTTATTATGGAGAGTTCGTGGCTTCTGCATATTGTTTTACTCAACAGGATATGAACTTTGAGTATCACATCATTAGGTACTGTATAAAAATAAAAATAAAAAAAGGGTTACGATTGATTGATTGCTTCCACTTTGCACAAAATCTCAGCTTTTATCGTTTGTAGTGTGTGTATGTGTACATATATGTTTTGTTTACATTGCATAGTATACATCCCTCATTATGATACTGCTGTTAGCACTGACCCAAAAGGTTTCAAATTAGTCAAATCCATGGCTAACATTAGTTTATTTGAGTTAAAAGATGCATACGTGAATAATAATAATAATAATAATATAGCTAAAATATCCCTAATATTATTAGCATCATAATAACTTTTAAGAATATTAATGTGAATTAGAATTTCAAATAAGAATTTGGCTTGCGGTAACCTTTACCAAACCTGTGGACATTATTAACTACACAATCAGATCTGCAAATTTTTTTAAGCTCTGAAGGGATTATGCATATGGTGCAAATTTTCTATTATTCAAATAAGGTAACTAAGAAAATGTCTATAATTGAGAATCAAGCAATCACAACTCTCCTACTGAGCTGTAAATTGGTAACGAAGATTAGCACTTCTTTGCTTGCTTGAGGAATCATCATATGCATCATCATTTAATAACCAGCCGGCAAACCACCTTTTCTTGGGTCACTAACAGCAGTGAGCTCACTTCCGACTGTTGCCGACTTCTCTAGGCTGCTGCACACAACGATAAACTGGCAAATCGTGCCTCCAGAAAGGGCTTGTAGGACATGGCCCTTCTTCTGCAGGGCTGCTCTTGTTGCAGCAGGAACTTCAAAGTGGTCGCCTGTTACCGTCGTCCAGTTCTCGTACTGAACCACATTTGGTATCAGCTGCAGAAGAAACAGAAAGCAAAAACTCTATAATTGGTTGAAGCATATTTAAAACAATTCTTACTGAAAACAACTCAAATCCTCCATAACTCTGCTACTGGGATTTGGTGATACAATAAAAACAAGAGTTCCAAACATTCTCAACTTTGGAACTTAGCCAAGTTTCATGTTCCAGTGAGATATAAGAAATGGAGCATTATATGGGAGCTAAAGTCATTGTTCATGTCATTTTGGATATGTAAAGAACCTCTACGTTAACCTTCAGCAGCATGCGTTTTCAATCTACTGGAACTCAATTTAGGGATAATATTGGAATCTGCAAGGATAGGAAATGAAAGAAAAGGAGGAAGTAGCAGAACCTGGTGATAAGATCGTGGAGCTAAAACCGAAGATAATGGATCCATCCTCCGTGCAAAATGGTTCAGCAATATTTCAGCAGTCGCAGCAATGATCATGGCTCCTCCGCTCGCACCCACCACAGCCTTCAATTGCCCATCCTGTAAAGCAAGAAAAAGAAGATAACAGAAGAATAGTGGTTTACAATGCTTGGAATGTCCCGACACTTTTTGCCATGGCATCCTACTTTAATAGGTAGATTAGCCCCACTCAAGTTATACATAAAAGGCATCAACTCTCTCATGATACATGATGCGCTTGAGAGAGTTAATAGAAAGCAATTTAGAAGCTAATTTCAATCAAAATATAAAAAAAGCTTGTAAATGGAGAAATTAAATCAATCATTACCCACTCTCTTCAGGGAACATTTCAAATGGACTTACAATATTCTGTAAGAAATAATCTTGGACATCATCTTGTGGATTTTAGGCAAGCTTGTTAAGGACGCTCTTTGTGAAAGATGATGCACTTTGTTTCTAGTGGATGTGTCTTAGTGTACAAAGGCAATCAGTCTTCAGGAACATAATATAGTAAATCAAGGTGACCTAGATTTACTTACAAATCAGTATTTCGCTCTCATTGCAGAATATATATACATGGTATAAACAGAGGATATTCCTGAAGTAAATAGCATACCTTGACAACAATTGTAGGGCTCATGGAAGATAATGGTCTTTTCAATGGTCTAATAAAGTTTGCTGGAGCTGGTGGTGGAATATTAGCAGAAGAACTATTGGGGATGGAAAAATCATCCATCTCGTTGTTAAGCAATATTCCTGTACTAGGTGATAAAATCTGTGACCCAAAGTATGAGTTGACAGTACTGGTCATTGAAACAGCATTTCGGTCACTATCAACAATGCTCAAGTGACTGGTTCCATGATCATTGATCAGATTCCACCTGCATATGTCACACACAGTAATAGACTGAGAGAACATGTAAACACCAATAATCAATCTAAGAGATCAGCCAAGATTATTTAAACAATCCAAGAGATCACCATTTGACAAAAACACAGAGAAATTTATGCACCTGCCACACTGATGGCATAAAACAAATAACATGCACATGCATCTTTGCATGAGCATCTACTGCGATAAATCTTGTCACTGTATCCATGATCATGTTTCTTAAAATCATCCCAATATCGGCATTGCTAATTACTCATGTTCCATGTCCTACCTTCTAAGCAATAGCACCAACTATTTCAAGGCCCAACTTAATGGCTAACCATAAGGAATATGTCTTCCCTAACCTTATTTACTCTCTCTTTGATTCTTTTCTGTCTTCCTCTCTTTCACACTCATTCAGTAAATAAAAGAAAGATCAGTTTTGCTGACTGTGTCAGGATAGAACTTCAGTGCAAATATGGCCATTGCAACCCCTAGTAGTGTAGTAGTAGGACAGACCAATAAGCTTCCAAATTCAACTAATATTATTCCTTATGTGAAAACATGAAGCAACCAACTGAAATTACAGACATAATATATTGTCAACCCACAAACACGAGCACCCAACATAGCAGTTCATAAGTCAGATCATCATATACAAGGACCAATTATATTTACTACTATAAGATTAGAACTTGCAACATTTCTCTTGCATCAAAACATATCATAAAGCAGCCAAGATTGCTTTGTTGACCTAAAGTTTAAACCACATATAGAAAATCTAACAAGGGTTGTGGCTCTCAACATCTTAGTATTTCACCTTCAGTCCATCTACAATGATCAATTGTAATCACCGATAATTTCTCCCTTAACATAAATTAATTACTATAAATAATGTATTACCTTATTATTAACTTCTATATTTGTGTACTATAATTAAGGAAATAATTAAATTTGGTTTTTTTAATCATGTGGATAAGTTAGGAATTCTACTAATCAATTAAATTATTAATTGATTTATTTCCTAACGAGTGATTTGATATTTAGGAAGTAAATAATTTACATTCTATTTTTTGTGTATGAACTATAAGAAATGAATATTATATTACTCCCTTTATGTGTGAAAACAAAATTAAAAATAAATTAAAAATAAAAATTAAATTATTATTTACCTTTCGGGAAGATCTCATCTTCTTCTATATAAAGGGGGCTACTCCTCCCTCATTCCTCACTAAACCTAATAATGAGATGAGTGAGGAGAGGACTTCCCGAGAAGATGATATCAAGGAAAGAATAGTCGATGAGAGGTAGGATCCTTTTTTTTAATTAGCATTGATTTATGTTTTGAAATATTGATGTTGAGATTGTTACAATTTTATGATGCATAATGATGTTTTAATTTTGAAATTTCATGATTAGTAAATAATAATAATTGATTTGTGATATTAGAATGATTATTTGATTTATATTGATCTCCTAAGCTTAAATGAATTTTAATATTGATTTAATTATTAAAATTCTTATTTTTGGATTAACATAGTAGTTCTAATTTATTTAATTAGATATATCGATGTTTCAAGAATTATGTATAAATTTCTATGATGTAATTAATTTTAAATTTAAGATCATAAATTTAATTTTTTTTATTTAATAGATTTGAGTTATTCTTTAATAATTTTAAATATCGAAATCTAATTTAATAAGAGAAGTTTAATTTGGGTCTTACTTGAGTCAGGTTGATCTGTCCGATCAGATAGATAAGTTAAGGAAATAATTAAATTTGGTTTCCTTAACCATGTAGATAAATTAGGAATTCTACTATTCAACTAAATTATTAATTGATTTATTTCCTAATGAGTGATTTGATATTTAAGAAGTATATAATTTACATTTTATTTTTGGTGTGTGAACTATAAGAAATGAATATTATATTACTCTCTTTGTGTGTGAATATTATATTTTACTTTCACACACAAAGAGAGTAATATAATATTCATTTCTTATAGTTCACACACCAAAAATAGAATGTAAACTATATATTTCTTAAATATCAAATCACTCATTAGGAAATAAATAAATTAATAATTTAGTTGAATAATAGAATTCCTAACTTATCTACATGGTTAAGGAAACCAAATTTAACTATTTCCTTAACTTATCCACCTGGTCTGACAGATCAACCTGACTCAAGTAAGACCCCAATTAAACTTCTCTTATTAAATTAGATTTCGATATTTAAAATTATTAAAGAATAACTCAAATCTATTAAATAAAAAAAAATTAAATTTATGATCTTAAATTTAAAATTAATTACATTATAAAAATTTATACATAATTCTTGAAACATCGATATATCTAATTAAATAAATTAAAACTACTATGTTAATCCAATTTTTTATAATTAAATCAATATTAAAATTCATTTAAGCTTAGGAGATCAATATAAATCAAATAATCATTCTAATATCACAAATCAATTATCATTATTTACTAATCATGAAATTTTAAAATTAAAACATCATTATTCATTATAATGATAATTGATTTGTGATATTAGAATGATTATTTGATTTATATTGATCTCCTAAGCTTAAGTGAATTTTAATATTAATTTAATTATTAAAATTATTATTTTTAGATTAACATAGTAGTTCTAATTTATTTAATTAGATATATCTATATTTCAAGAATTATGCATAAATTTCTATGAAGTAATTAGTTTTAAATTTAAGGTCATGAATATCATTTTTTTATTTAATGGATTTAAGTTATTCTTTAATAATTTTAAATATCGAAATATAATTTAATAAGAGGAGTTTAATTGGGATCTTACTTAAGTCAGGTTGATCTGTCAAACTAAATCGACTCAGCCAATGTGGTCATGTACGACCTAGCCTATGTGGCCAAGTACAGCCTAGCATATGTGACTAGGCATGACCCAGCCCATGTGACCATGTAGGAGTCAGTCCATGTGACAAGATACAACACAATCCATATGGCCAGGCATGACCCAACCCATGTGGTCAGGTACGATCCAATCCATGTGGTCATGTATATCTCAGCCTATATGACAAGGTACGACCCAACCCATATGGCCAAGCATGACCCTACCCATATGGCTAGATATGATCTAGTCCATATGACCATGTATGACCCAGCCTATGTGGCAAGATACGACCCAACCATGTGGCTAAGCATAAGCTAGCTCATGCGACTAGATATGACCCAGTCCATATGGTCAGATACGACCCCAACTCATGTGTCTATATATGATCAACTCACGAGCCAAGCATGGCCTAGTTTAGCGGTAAGGCTCAGCCCAACTTAAAAGCGAGGCTCAACCTAGTCTATGAAGTTACGCCTGCCCAACTATGCGATTGACATTAAACACATCGTTGCTCCTCTATCTAGCCCGTTATACCTCAACTCAATCTATTACTTAGAATAGGTATGTGCAGCGCATGTGACCCGTCCAAGACTCGGGTGTTTAATGTCAATCTATTGGGAGAAATCCATCCCGTGGAATATGCCTCTCTATCCGCTATTGAGAGAGTGCACCATCGGATGTGATGTACGCCTTTGTTATCTAGTTATTATGTATGCGTTGCATGTGGTTGATGCATAATTTTGCTTATTATGTAAGAAATTATCATCATTTTTCTGATGCATAAGTTTTATGATGAATCAATATATTATCATTTCTTATTAAATTATTAATATTTGTTTATATTTCACGAATATTAAAAATTATTTTTATGATTTTTTCGAGGTTCCTACTAGCATGTATGATTGCTGATATGTTTTTATCTTATATTTAATTTCAAAGTAATCTATTACTTTGTAATAGATCTGAAGCTTGGGTGAAAAATATTTGTGACCCTACCAAGAAGATATGATTCTTTTTTTCTAGTTAATAGAATATTTACTATTGTAAAGATAATGATTTGAATTCAAGGACGAAAAAAAAGAAAGAGAGTTTATTTTGTAAATTATGGATAATAAATTACTGATTTATTATTTTTTTTATAAATCTGTGATGTGACACCAATAACCTAAATCTATGTGTTGATCATTCAATAGTTCAAGTCTTTAATTGTTTTTGCAGGGAAAGATGTTGAAGTAGATATAAACTACAATAGCATGTCATAAGAACTTCTACAGTTCTAAATACAGCTGTAATCTGTATTTTAAATTTGAGAATGTAACATAAGAGTAGGATAAGATCTAGATATAGTACTTTACTTACCTTCCTCCATAATAGTTAGGAGGAAATGTCTTGTTGTCATTGATGGTTTTCTTTAAATCTTCTGCAAACTTTGGAGAGAGCATATCGGAAAGAACTGCCGTAACATTGTAAAAGTCAGGATCCCCAAGGTTCATTCTCACCGCAAACATGTGCTTCAGTGATTCAATAAACCGATGAAGTCCAAGAGAGCCAGAAACACCTGATGGAATTCCATATTGAGCAAGAATATTTAATATCTGTGCCATCAAGAAAAGAAAAGAAAGGGGAAATTTCTGTTACATAAAAGAATTTAAGATCCATACTGGGTGTCTTATGAACAATAATGCAATTAAAAAGAGTTGGATTTAGATGCTTTATAATTCTTGTTACATTTTAATAATAACCTGTGAGTTCATATGTTCAAGAACTACTACTAAATAATATCAATCAATTTGCAGAAATCCTAGGCAGAATTACATGTTACAAACATTTTTGGAATCAGCGCATTTAACTGAAGTATACTTTTTTGTTATTATTTTTTTTTCTGTCATGTCATCAATATAGAGGCTTAGCCTGATTCCGTATCAATGAAAGGCCAATTTTTGATAAGGTATATTGAGCATTTTTTGTATTATTCTATTATATACAAGTACAGAAAAATCTATGGATGATAAATATTTTAACGTATCAGCAAATGTCCACTTGATCTTTGAAATCTTATACATGGTAACTGACAACTCAAGTATAAAAGAAAGGCAGGTCATATGGAAAAGTGGCTTGCATATTTCTCAATTCTAGAAGCACAAAATAGTTCACTTGTTGGTTGTTAGTTATGCCAACTAGTTTCAGAATTAATGACAAAGATGTAACCTAAACAGTCAGACTACAGAAAACTTGGTACATTTTACCAATTTTCGGTACTTTTATCAAACAGGAAGTGCAAAATTACAAGAAAGAAAATGTCTTCCTAATTAATGTCCATTTATAATTTCTACATAGTGATTGTCATTAAATGAATGGAAACAGGAAAGGGCAAAATGGTTAGTTTATAAGCAGGTAAGTGAAACAACAGAATGGTTGGTCAGCTAATTTCCTAACCTTTTTAATAATACATGTCAACTAATTGGTAAACAAGACTCTCAATTCTTTTCCAAATGGCACTTAAAACAGGAACCTCACTCATACTAGTAGCATTCATGGATTAGACATTGATATCTTTGTTAGACATGAGGAGATAAAATCAATAAAGACTTACAAGTATCAGTCCAGCACCACCAGATGAAGGGGGTGGCACGCCCAAGATGTTTAACCCCAGGATTTCAGAAGAGATTGGCTCCTTCACTTTTACTTGATATCTCTGTAAATCTTTAATCGTTAATATGCCTCCAGACTTCTTAATATCTCTAATTAGTTTAAGTCCGATGGGACCGTTATAAAGCACATCTGGCCCGTGGTCTGAAATAGCTTTCAGAGTATGTGCAAGTCTTTTGTTATGACACATATCTCCTTGCTGCAAAAGGCTTCTTCCATTTAATGTGAAAATATCACGCAGTCCTTTATCAGTAAAAATGCCTAATTTTGTTCTATTCATCTGCATATATAAGTAAGGAGATATTCTGAATCCTTTTTCAGCAATATTTGCTGCTGGCATTACCAGCCTCTTCCACGGAAGCTTTCCATATTGTTTCCAAGCCTCATAAAATCCTGCAATTTCTCCGGGAACAGCTACCGAAAGGGCACCACTTGCTTTTGCTGCAGCATTGCCAGCATACATGTTCTGCAGGAATCATCAATACATTGAAAATTTTGAAGAACTTGCTCTAGGAACATGACAGACAAATAAATAGATATTTTTTGTGCCAACAAATTTTACAATTAGATTCCTTTAATTTTCCATTTAAGTTGATGAACATGGAGGGTCTGTCAAAGTAATTGTGAAGGAGAGAAAAGAAGAGGAAAACAGGCAGTCTCAAATCAAATACCAATACTCGGCTAAGCATTCAAACATAAGCATCAAAGGAAAAGAAAAACTTATATGGCGATTTAAAAAGGCCAAAAAATCCAATATCAATTAGCAAGGCACTTTTTTGACAGAAAACTTACAAAGATAAATAGTTTTGACAGCATACACTTTACTAAGAAAGTGCATCTTTGAGATGGTTTGCTGGCTGGGTATCTTAAATAACCTTAAAGTTCAGAAATTAAATCCTAAGTTGATGACAGTTGTTCTTTTGACTCTCATGTGAAGTTGCCCCAAGAATTAGTAGCTCGATCATCTACAAGTAAATCTATCGATTAAAAGGAATATACCCAAAAGCAAATAAGAAGCCGAGCGGATGGGTATGTCGTACCTCGGAGGCCGCCAAGGGAGCAGTCTCCCTCGAATCGAAGGCTTGCGCTCTCCCGCTGGCCGCCCTCACGAGCATGAAGGCGCCCCCGCCAACGCCGCTGGACGCGGGGCTGACGACGCCCAGGCAGAGGCCAGCGGCGACGGCGGCGTCCACTGCGTGGCCGCCCTCTCGGAGGACGTCCCTCCCGACCCTGGAGCAGCGTCGGTCATCGGTGGCCACGGCGCCGTGCCTCGCGGTAACGACCTCTGGCCTCTGCCCCGTCGCCCGCGGCGGCAACCGGAGGAAGAGGAGGAACAGCGCGACGGCGATGACCGGCCGCAGGATCCGCCCAACTGCGCCGCATCAAGGAACGGAATGTATCAGATTCGAAGAGAGAGAGGAGACAGAGGGAGAGAGAGTTACGAGCCATGGAGTCGTCGACGTGAACTGGAAGAGAGCGGCGGCAGCCGTGAGATAACAATATTGAATTGCCATTCGAGACTGTTTATTCCCCCCCGTCACCTTGGTGGAGCCCAATGGACATCTTTTTCATTAATTATTGTAGAGGACATTGATCAATGTGTTACTACCACATTATATGTATCATATATAATAATAATATTATTATTAATATTAATATTAATAATAATAATAATAATAATAACATAAAGACCAACGTGATCACCTATGTCCGGATGTTAAGATTTATCATCCATCATAATAAATAAATATCACATAAAATACTTCAAATATGTGAAATATTTAAAGGTATCCAAACTCAACTAGAATGCTTCTTAATCTCTTACCCCATTAAAGGATATTAAAAAAAAAACCATCCTGCCATATCCAAATCTTATTTACTGTTATATACTTGGATCAAAATTTTTAGGTTTAAGGCCCATTTTAATTCTTATGATTTTGATTGATTTACTCACATCTAAAATAATTTTTATATTTTAAAATATAACATTTAAGTTTCTTCTTTGTTAATATATGTTATAATATGACATGTTGATTCATAATAAATATTTAATATAATAATATATATATTTTAAAATTAAAAAAAGATTAAGATATATTTTAACTCATGTGATTTTAGTCGTAGATCACTTAAGTTCTTATGGTTTATTTGTGTCTAAAATAACTTTTATATTTTCAAAACATAACATATAAGTTCTTTCTGTCAAGCCTGAGTTAATAGGCAATAGAATCTACTTATGTGATATATTGACTCATAATATATCATTAATATAGTGACACATATAATTTAAGTTTAAATAAAAAAAATAAGACCACCATCAATGATAGGAAAATGCATCATCATGGAAGCGATCAGCAGTAATAACACTGAGCCACTACTACCTAGCAAGGCGTCATATACACACAACCTCTCTCGCATTAAAAATAAGCTCATGAGCTTTTGATCCTGCTTTAGATGGATGTGCATCGACCAGTTTGATACTATGCATGCAATAGTTTCCCCGGTTTCTCTTCATCCTCCTCGGCATTTTTATCCCTACCGTCTCCCACTTCGTCCTCTCCTATGCCTCCACCTGCCATGCGTACAATATGACAGTCTAGCTCTCCCTCACCAATGCCTCATCTAGCCTTTTGTTTCTCCGTCTTTGTTCGTCGTTACGACCTTCATCGCTTTCTCTTCCTCGACAAGAGTAATCTTAACCCTTCTTAAAATTTAAATTATATATCATTATATTAATAATTTATTGTGAGTCTACATGTCACGTAAGTAGATTCTAACGTCTATTAACTCACGAAATAAACTTATATCCTATATTTTAAAAAATATAAAAATTATTTTAAATATAATTAAATCATAAAAACTTAAGTGATCCATAATTAAGATCACAAGAGTTAAAATAAATTTTAATTTTTTTAAAACTTAAATTATATATATAATTATATTAATAATTTATTATGAATCTATAGATCATATAAACTAACTCGATGAAAGACTTATATGTTATATTTTTAAAAATATTAAAATTATTTTAGAAACGAATGACCATACAAACTTATTACTAAAACTAAAATAAATCTTAACCCAAACTTCAATTTGCTTCCTCATCTAAAATCTCAATCCATTGTCATCGGTGAAGTAATTTCTATTAGATTGATCGAGACAGGTTTAAATCATGAGTGACAAAACTGCTGCACGCTTAGTCCTGGTTCAACTTTCGGAGCAACTTCAGGTACTTGTTGTTTCTCTTCATGCAAAGTAAGATTGATTGATTGAGGAAAAGCGTGAAGCATTGGGTTCTACTGCTTCAGGACCAGAATCCAAAGACCTCCGCGCATTGCAGTTGTTGTCCATCAATGGTTTTAAATGCTCCATTGGATCATGCCGCACTAGCTGACAATTGCATGCCTTGAAGTAGATTAGTCCACCTCCAACATCCAGCCAAGACAAGACACTGCTGGCTCAAGGTTTCAGGGTCGACTTCCTTGACCAAAGCCAGTTGAATCTTCATCCTCAATGCCCGGATTAAGATCATGAACTGTCATCAGCAAATATGCTTTGGCCACCGAGATGCACAAACTGGATTGGTCACCAGCATCCACTTGTCCGAGATTTCTTGGAGGTGACAAGTGTTTCAACTTGTTTTTGTGATCTCCTATGCATTATTGTAGTAGTTGTCCATCAAGGGCTCTGAATGCTCCACTGGACCTTTGAATTTTGATTGACCAAAGCCAGTGGAATCTTCCATATACACATTGAGATCGTTTGATCATCAGCATCGACTTGTCTTGGATTTGTTCATTGCTTCTTTCCGTTTCTGAGAAGTGGAATTATACACAAGTTCACATTATCAGTAGGTTGAGATGGCTTTTGCACCTGCAAGTTGATCCAAAACAAGAGATGAGAAGAAAGGGATGCTCGTCACCTGCTTCATGAGGGTGGATGGATAGATTGTCTTCTTCTGTTAGTTCATATCACATGCTTCCTGCAGCTTCTCCTGCACATACATCATCATGCGCCATCATCTTCATCACTGAAAAAGAAGTGTAGAATTCAGAAAACGTCTCTCCCAAAAAGTCAAAGGATGCTGGTCCAATTAGAGCTTATTTTCAACTTTTAGAAAAAAGTAGATTTGCAAAAAGTCACAGATTGCTTGATGAATATAGCCACCAGGATAGAGATGAATCAGATGGACCACTGTCCAAATTGGCCATGTTCTCAACTTTGACCGCCGCCACCACCACCACCACCACCAAGGATTGCTGAAATATCACACCTTAACAGTTAAAAAACTAAAGAAAAAAGTCTGTGCTTGACAGGGATATCGAATATGAGCATGCCTATGGATTGAGCAATATGATTTCTTTTGACAATAAACTTACTCACTTTTAACCTAGAAGGTAAACTAGTAGCATTTCATTCATGGGAATAAATCTTTCTTCTGGGGTTCATCAGCAACCAAAAAATATATAAACATTATGGAAATTCCAATCTCCACAAGTTTCACAGGTGGATTTATCACATAATGCCACATAAAAAAGTTTTTGAAGTGTTGCAAGCATGTAAATATTGGGTTTTACCGATCAGTAGATTAGTCTGGAAGATTCATCCCTAAATAACCATCATTTTCTGTCATAACTCGTTTTCTAGACTTCACCGATACAATAAATTCTCATTAAGAATCTCAACCAACATAAGCTACACAGATGTGAGAACCTGAAAGGACATTCATCGAGGATAATCATACACCAAACCTTACGCAAACTTCTGTAAACATAACAAAAGTATAGATTTCATGAATCTGTAACGTACCTCATATAAAAACACAAATATCAAGATCTGCTAATGCTTTGGGCTTCAGGACAATTTCACCAAAGTTCATTTAGAAGCCACCGTCAACAGCATAGCCAGCACCCTTCATGGAATGACATTCACCTTACCTGTAGAAAAATATTGGTAGAGACATGCAAAGAAGATGGAATTATGATCAGTCCCACAACTATAAAAGTATATTTTAGTGTCACCCTTCCCAACCATCAAGTTAAGACATATCGGAATCTTTTTATCTAAGATGCTGAGCTGAAGATGAAACAAGCTTTAGAAGCATCAAAAAGTAGCATTGCATATGTCCAGATGGTAATAAATTAGCATATCTCACAAAAAAACCAAAGTCTTAATTTGACATTATAATGAACAAGACACCATCATCGGGAGACACCAAAAAACATTGTAAGTACAGCTCAGAGAACTTTGATTAAACAACTAATGCCAACAAGCAAAAACAACCTAAATCTTTGCCAGTCAAGTTGAGGACAGAACTCTGATTCAAGCATGCAAACTAAGAGTGAAATCCAATGCACCTTTTGCATTAATCAAATGTAGACAACACTTTGGAAATTCTTCATTCTCACTTGACAAGTAAAATTTGGCATCACAAACCTTACAAAACTAGATACTTGAATATTGCACCAAACGCTAAGAACCCTAATTTTGATGCAGGAATTAGACCACATGGTTGAGGCATCAGGAAAGAACAAGCAGAAATGGACTACAGAGAGGACAAGTAGAGCAGCACTTTAATCATACAACTAATGAAGCAGAACAAAACATCAAAAGTACAACTCAAGCAAAATTTTGATTATCCGTCTAATACCAACAAGCAAAGGAAAGGGGGGAAGAAAACGAAAAGCAAGGAAAAACCCGAGTCTTTGTCGCTCACATTACAGGACAAAAACTCTGATTCAAGCATGCAACCAATGTTAAATTCCAACGCACCTTTTGCATTAAACCAATGTAGATAAACACATCACATATTCTTCGGAAACCCTAAAACTGGCATCACAAAGCTTCCAAAACTAGACACTAGAACATCGCACCGAATGCCAAGAACCCTAATTTCGATTAAGGAATTAGACCACATCATTGAGGCATTAGGAAAGAAGAAGCAGGAATAGGGTTCAGAAAGGACGAGTAGAGCAGAACCTTGATTACATAACTAATTCCAACAGGCAGATCAAATCAAAGAACACCATAATCGAATCTTCAGCAACGATGAACAAACATATTTTCATCCTCCTAAGGATTCACTCTCTGCCCCGACTAAGGCGCGACAGAAACAAAGAAACATCAAACTCGAATCTTTTAGCAACAATCTACGAGAAACCAACCAAATTCCAAGAAGAAACAACATTGATATTCCAACACGAACCCGTCGTGTTCCTCTTCTTCATAAATATACTAAGCAAATCCCAAATCCAACAACCAAAATAAAAGCATAACCACTGATAGCAACACATAATTCTGAAAGCAAAACACAATAGCATATTTGACCAAATACCAAAGTCTTTGACGCTATAGATAAGTAATGGCATCACTATGACATCGCGAACGAAGCAGAAACGAAACTATAGAAAGGTTAAAAACAAACAACCAAAACAGCGCCTCATCCAACCTTTTCCACGACACATTTATATGTGTTCTTCATGAATTCAATCCGCCACGAAGATTGAGCCTTTTAGACTCGATGATCGAACGTTAAAAACAAATTGTCGTGGAAAAAACGAAAAATGATTGACTTTTGAACCCGACGTGAATCGAACACGCAACCTTCTGATCTGGAGTCAGACGCGCTACCATTGCGCCACGGATCCGGTAATGTTTCATGCCAACATAAAAATTATCAAACCAAAAGATTGAACTGTCCTGGAAAAAAGCAGAAATCAATTGATTTTGGTGAGATTTGAACCCAACGTGAATCGAACACGCAACCTTCTGATCTGGAGTCAGACGCGCTACCATTGCGCCACGGATCCAGTGATGTTACAATGGCAACAAAAATATTATCAAACCAAAAGATCGAACGTTAAAAACAAATTATCCTGGAAAAAAAAAAGAAATCAATTGACTTTTGTTGAGACTTGAACCCGACGTGAATCGAACACGCAACCTTCTGATCTGGAGTCAGACGCGCTACCATTGCGCCACGGATCCAGTGATGTTACAATGGCAACACCAAAATTATCAAACCAAAAGATCGAACGTTAAAAACAAATTATCCTGGAAAAAAAAAAGAAATCAATTGACTTTTGCTGAGACTTGAACCCGACGTGAATCGAACACGCAACCTTCTGATCTGGAGTCAGACGCGCTACCATTGCGCCACGGATCCAGTGATGTTACAATGGCAACACAAAAATTATCAAACCAAAAGATCGAACGTTAAAAACAAATTATCCTGGAAAAAAAAAAGAAATCAATTGACTTTTGTTGAGACTTGAACCCAACGTGAATCGAACACGCAACCTTCTGATCTGGAGTCAGACGCGCTACCATTGCGCCACGGATCCCTTGATGTTAAATGCCCACATAAAATATTAATATATTATTTCAGTATAACAGTACAGTTCGGTTAAATAAATTTGTGTTGAAATCAAACACGAACGGCGATGACCACAACATTGAGCGTCCATGTGTCGTAGAACCACCTATCATCACATGTTTTGTGCAAGGATTGCTATCAGATGATGTCGATGAAAACCCAAAGTAGAACAGCAAATGCTCGTTCGTGTTTTTGGTGAAACGATATATGACCACCGGCGTACTGCTGGTGAGAAAGACTATGTATCCATCTCAGACAGGGTTTTCCAATCCAAAAAGAAGCTCACAGAATAAAATCATTCATACAATCCTACAAAAACATGGCAGCAAACAGTTGTTGTCAAGTTGGACATCACAGTCTCATAGTATACCTGATGAATTTGCAGACAGCACGACATATACTCGGCCTTTAGCTTCGGAAGTACCTATTACAAATCGAACAAGTCCGGCCATCTCCACACCTAGTAATTGGATGAGGATGAAATTATCTTTGTGCAAAATCTGGGGCAACAATTGAAGAATGTACAAATCTTTCCTCTCTCTAAGTGTCGTTGCAACTCACATCGCTTAGCTTCTTTCAGCATTGTTGTAGCAACAATTAATTGATGTAAGACTGCAGCAATTTCATAACCCTGGACAAGAGGAAGAACTTCATGTAATTAAGCTTAGAAAGCAAATTTAATAATCTAGTCCTTAGGGGGTTCAAAAAATTATAAAACAAAGCCTCTGAGTTTGAAACCAAAGGAAAATTTCCCTGGAAATTCTACTCATGCACAAAACAAGGAACTTCAGTTGCAAGAATGAGTTCCTATTGTGCCACCATTACAATTGGATCCAAATTCCACATGACAAGTCATACATTGATAAGATAATTAGGGAATACTTATCTGAACAGTGATATTAAAGATAATTTCATGTCAATTACTGAGCACAGTGATAATTGTCACTTCAGTGCTAAAAAGGTTAGCCTTGTGATTTGTAATTCTCATAGAATTAACTTTCTAAAGAAATGCACAAATACCATGACTTAAATACTAGTGATGCAAATAGTGTAAGAAACTAGGACGACAATAAGAGCTAAAGTTAACAACAACAACAAAAATAAATATTTTACATATCGATTTGCCGCTTTTCATGGTTAGCTTTGATTTGAATTATTTGCTTCTTCATGTTAGTGAGTATGATCGAGTTCGATGACAGTATATTTCAGAAACTGAGAAGTGTGGCTTTAATAATTCAGATTAGTCAAACATAATTTTATCACTCAAAGGTCATTCAACTTCCTATCATTTCAGAATCAATCATTTATACTCTAACCCAAGATCCACTCTGGTGTGCATGATTATTATATCCAAATATGTAGATATCAAAATTCATATGATTTGGACAATTCTTTAGCATTTATCATAATGATAACAAATCAATGGTCTAAAAAACGTTCATGCAAGAAAGATGATCAATTAATTAACATCACAAACAGTTGATCAGAATGTATGTCTTGGTACAACCCCCCCTAATAAGGAGCATGGATTGGATTAGGGAAGCAATCTCTCATCTACTTATATGTATACATATAAGCGATAAACTTCGGAGCAACCAATTAGAATGTTCAGAATCACTGCTTATCTAGCTGTTGAAGATAAGAAATATCTCATACCTGAAAAGGACTTCAAATGAGCCCCATCCATGATATCTTCAGAATACCAATGTGGTGGGATCATCTCAGGTACTTACATAGATGTCAAGCAGCTCAGGTCCTTTTTCTTTGTCGATGAGAACAATCTTCTGCATAAATACATTTTCCGATAAACTAAAGATGGTATAGTGCTTGCAGTGCCCCCTATGCAATCCTTTAGACTTGCAATTTTCCATCACACGATACCGAGGTATCATCCTGTTCTTCAAACTAAATAACAGTATTGGATGGCGGGCAATGTGGGATGCTGTATATTCAACTTTCTTGACCAAAAATTCCATCTTTCTCTGCAACTCGTTTTTGGATAAACACCACATGGTCGGCACCCTTCTGAATGCATACGAGAACTCCGACTCCGACTATCCGACGCTTGTCATGAGCCTGATTACAGCCTCCGATTTCTTTTTTGTGGAGAACGACAAGGGTCCACAGGAACATCCTGGACTGTCGGGGCACTCCGGGGTGATTCCCGAGGTTGGAGGACGAAAAGTGGGCGCCTTTTCACTGTGAGCGATGTCCTATCGTCGGTGATGCCGCACTCCTCCCTTGTGAACGACGGATTAGGAAGTAACACATCTTCTCGATGCCGCAGCTCAGAAACAATGCTTTCGTCTTCATTTGCTTGAGGAGGAGCTTCCTTCATCCAATGAGTTTTCCCCACATCTCCAATATGGAAAGGAGTGAACCGATGCTTAGCTTGACCATGCGGCAGGGGTGAGTCATGACGATCCGGATAAGTTCGGGGTCCGAAGAGCCCATATCGCTGAGGACCGGAACTTTGGGCCAGATTCTTCTTCACGTCGCAGAGTCCGTGGGTTTGAGTGAAAAGATATTTCTGAGGTAAACGTAGGTAGTTACAGAATGATTTTAATAACAATCTTAATCATGATCTAGTGGTTGTCATTAGGCCCTATAAATAGGATCGTAGTTTATGAAGCAAGGGATATAAGTGTTCTTATCCTATATCAGTTTTCTCGAGTCGAAAGGATTTTTTAAATACTATATCAGTTTTCTTGAGTCGAAATGATTCTTTTTACTCTTATCGTAGTATTCTATTTTTTCCTTGCTCCTTCATCCCTAACATTTGTGGTATCAGAGCCTAGTTTCAATCTGAACTAGGCATTATGGCTTCCAATGTCAATTCCATATCTCAACCCCTTATCCCCATCTTCTCGGGCAAAAGTTATGAATCTTGGAGCATCAAGATTAAGACTCTATTCAAGTCTCAAGATCTTTGGGACTTAATAGAGAATGAATATGCAGATTCAGATAATGAAATCAGGCTGAGAGAGAATACAAAGGACTCACTTCTCGGGCAAAAGCTATGAATTTTGGAGCATCAAGATTAAGACTCTATTCAAGTCTCAAGATCTTTGGGACTTAATAGAGAATGAATATACAGATTCAGATAATGAAATCAGGCTGAGAGAGAATACAAAGGACTCACTTCTCGGGCAAAAGCTATGAATTTTGGAGCATCAAGATTAAGACTCTATTCAAGTCTCAAGATCTTTGGGACTTAATAGAGAATGAATATGCAGAATCAGATAATGAAATCAGGCTGAGGGAGAATAGAAAGGACTCAAAGGTATTGTTCTTCATTCAACAAGCTGTACATGAGACGATTTTCTCAAGAATTACGGTAGTGATAACCTCAAAGCAAGCTTGGTTGATACTTCAAAATAAATTTCAAGGCTCATCAAGGGTGATTATGGTAAAACTTCAAACCCTCCGTCGTGAGTTTGAAATTTTATTCATGAAAAACAATGAATCGGTATAAGATTTTCTTTCTCGAATGATTGAAATTGTTAGTCAAATGAAATCTTATGGTGAATATCTTTTTGATAATATAATTGTTGCAAAAGCTTTGAGAAGTTTAACTCCGAAATTTGATCATGTTATTGCCGCAATTGAGGAATCAAAAGATTTATCCACATGTTCATTTGATGAACTAATGGGTTCCTTGCAAGCACATGAAGTAAGGTTGAACAGGTCACTTGAAAAAAGTGAAGAAAAAACATTTCAGGTTAAGGGGGAGTCTTCTATTTCAAAAGAAGACAAAAAATCAACACGAAGAGGATGTGATAGACAAGAATTTTGTGGTAGAGGAAATGGAAGAGGAAGAGGACACTTTGATGGGCATGATGAACAAAGACAATCAAATTATGATCAAAGAAATTACAAGAGTATAATTCAATGTCACTATTATAACAAATTTGATCACATGAAGGGCAGATTGTTGGAAAAGAGAAAAGCAAAGCTATGTGGAGAAAAATGAAGAAAATAGTATGTTATTTATGACTCATTCACAAGTTCATAATATCTCAAATGATATTTGGTTTCTAGATAGTGGATGTTCTAATCATATGTCAATCATAAAATCAATATTTATAGTTATTAATGAAACTCACAAGTTGAATGTTAAACTTGGAGATAACAAGCAAATCCAAGTGGAAGACATAGGAACAATTGAGGTGAAGACAAATCAAGGGAAGGTAAAATACCTTGATAATGTTTTCTTTATTCCTACTTTATCATATAACTTGTTGAGTGTTAGATAATTAGTAGATGATGGATATTCAGTAATATTTAATGATGGTTCATGTACTATTAATGATAAAAAATCTGGTTTGATTATAGTAAATATTTGCATGACACAAAACAAGATGTTTCCACTTGATGTGTTAAATATTGAGAGGCATGCACTTGCCGCAACTAAAAAGAATGAGTTTAGTTTATGACATTTAAGATATGGACATCTTAACATTAAGGGTTTAAGGTTATTAAGTCAAAAATGAATGATTTTCGGATTACCCAAGATTAATACACTTGATGTATGTGAATGATGCATTTATGGCAAACAAAGTAAAAAACTATTTTCTATTGATAAAAACATGGAGAGCATCTAATTGTCTTGAATTAATTCATGCTGATTTATGTGAACTTATGAATACAAAATCATTTGGTGGAAGTTAATATTTTTTATTATTTACGGATGATTATAGTCTCATGAGTTGGGTATATTTTTTGAAATTGAAATATGAAACATTTGATAATTTTCGAAAGTTTAAGGCACTTGTTGAAAGGCAAAGTGGTAGATATATAAAGACACTTTGGACAGATAGAGGTGGTGAATTTTTATCTAATGAGTTTAATTTTTTTTGTGAAGAAAATGGTATTCACAAAAAATTGACAACACCATATACACTAGAGCTATAGCTAAACATAAGAATCAGACCGTCATTGAAATGACAAGAAGTTTGCTTAAAGGAAAACATCTTCTAAATGAGTTTTGGGCAGAAGTAGTTGCAACAACAGTTTATTTGTTGAATATTTCACCAACAAAGGCTATTATAAATCGAACTCCTTTTGAGGCTTGGTATGGTATGAAACCAAGTGTTAGACATCTAAAAATTTTTGGTTGTATTGCTTATGCTTTGGTGAATTCTTGATGAAAAATTTGAAAAATGCATCTTAATTGGTTATTCCTTACAATCGAAAGTATATCGATTATATAATCCTGTTAGTGGCAAAGTTATTATTAACAGAAATGTTATGTTTGATGAAAGGACAAGTTAGAATTGGGAGATCAATAAAGGTGGAATACAAATGTAGATTCCGGTAGAACTAGACATTCCGCAGAATCAAATGACAGATCCTGCTCCAACAAGTTCATCGTCAACCTCACCCAATAGCAGTTCAAATTCTGATTCCTCAGATGAAACCCCTCCAAGAAATTTTAGATCACTGATAGAAATTTATAACTCAACATTTGCTTTGTTTATTTCAAATCCAATAACTTTTGAGGAAGTAGTTAAAAGAGAGGAAATCAAGTCAATTGAGAAGAACGAAACTTGGGAGCTAATGGATCTATCAAAAGAAAAGAAATCTATTGGATTAAAATGGGTATTCAAAACAAAGTTTAAATGCAAATTATTTAGTTTCACTAATAGTGATTGTGCAGGAGTTTTAGATGATCGAAAGAGTACTTCAGGCAAGTAGAGCTATAACAACGAAGTATTGTGGAACGAATGAATAAGTTGCGGATATCCTTATCAAATCGCTTCCGGTTCAAAAGCATGTTTATTTCATGTTGCAAATCGGTATATGCAACTATGAATCAAGGGGGAGTGTTGAGATTTGATTCATAGTTATCTAGGTAGTTACAAAGTGATTTCAATAACTACCTCAATCATGATCTAGTGGTTACAGGATGATTTCAATAATCACCTCAGTCATAATCTAGTAGTTATAAGGTGGTTTCAATAACTACCTCAATCTAGTAGTTATAGGGTGGTTGTCACTAGGTCCTATAAATAGGATCGTAGTTTATGAACCAAGGGATATAGAGAGGGTGTGCATTTGGTATCTTATAAGTGTTCTTATCAATCCTCCTATTTTTTAAATACTACATCAGTTTTCTTGAGTCGAAAGGATTTTTTTTACCCGTATCGTAGTATTCTGTTTTTTCCTTGCTCCTCCATTCCCAACATAAGAGTCAACGGAGCCATGGGATCTCAGGAAACTAAGGACGACGTCAAACTTCTCCGTGGATGTGAGGCGCGCAACGGCCTCGATGGCCTTGGATGCCTCGACGGTAGAGCACCGTTCACGAGGTACTCGACCAAGGGGTGAGGGTTGGGGGATGGGACAAGGTCCACAGCGGTAGAGTAGGAGGAGGAGAAGAGAAGGTCTACGAGGCAGCGACAATGGAAGAATCTAGGAAGACCATAACGACGGACGAAGGGGAGCATCTCAACTAGGAGAGTGGTTGTAACCCTCACGGTCTGAAGTGCCGAACCGAACTCATTCAAAATTCAAATACTTCCACGAATATTCCTCCATTAATATTAATCCCAACAAAGAAAACTCAAATTAATCTCTTCTAATTGTGATTAATATTTAATTATTATTTGATAAAAAGAAAATATTATTCCTTCAAAAATTAATCTGTGTAGGTTTTTTATAGACACAAACATTTTAATTCATCCAAGACATCTTAAATCACATCAACTCATTCCATCATATAAAACAAAGATTGTAATGAAGACACTAATTACATAAACATATACAATATATTTATTTCATAAGCAAGTCCGCAGTGCACTTATTTATGTATATATCAACCTACTCCATTCATGCATGGCAGAGTACGTGCATCGACGTGGCATCACGTGATGTAGGTGACTGTTCAAGGGTGCGGTGGACCACGAGGCGGAGCCGGAGGGCCGGGCGGCGGCGGTGCGTGTGGTGGCTGAGGCGGAGGCCCGCCTGGCCCCGGAGGTGGAGGACCCCCAGTGGGGGGAGGACCGCCGTGTGGTGAAGGCTGGGGAGGATGCATCTTCTTCTCCCCAGAGTCATAGCTCTGCCGATGAGCTTTTGTACTGGGTTGGTATCTGAAGGTCAAACCTAGCAGTCACAGCTCTGCTGGCTTTTACTTTGCCTTGAATCTTTCCGATCAACTCCATGTTTGTAGATGTTAAATCAGGAGTCATATTAACTAAAATTTATGACTACATAATAGGTGAGATGTGTGACTTGGAGAGGCTAAATGATTGAGAGAAAGAATTTTATGCGTAAATTAAGATTAGGATATGAGGAGATTATCATTGTTTACACAGGTGGCAACAAACTATTTACCATAGTTAAATGTTTTTATTATAATTATTGTTCTAGTTTATTTTTAGATATTTTTTTTTTAATTATTGATTTTTTTATCAAACCTCCTTCCTCGTACGAGGAGCACAGAGAAGAAGACAAGTAAGAACAAAACGAGCAAAATTTGATAGGGGTAAACGAGATTTGGAAAGATAACAATAAATTTGATGGGATAAAGAAAGAATGCGCAAGGATAGAGGTGGAGATAGATAGGATGAGAGCTTGGGGTAAAATTATATTTTTACTCTATAAGAAATGTTTGGCGAGAATTCTTAAAAGTTGAGATGTTGTAAAAAAAATCTCAAATATAATTTTTTTAAAAAAATCATCCCAATTATTCTGTTATCATCTTACATTATTTATTATCATCATTTTCTTTTCCTATTTTCATCATAATTATCATGAAAAGATGTCATATTCTATATGTTTAATATATTTGTATATAAGTATGATTTTTTTTTTTTTTTGTATGGACTAATTCTCAGCCTCTACTTTTTTTAATCTTCTGAAATTATATCCCGTTTGAATTTATTGCCACCTTTTTTTCCTTGACTCATTTCGAGAAAATTGAGTAAATTTAAATTGTGAATTAAGTTTTTATTCATAAATCAAATTTAATTTTCTTAATTTTTATAAGGTGATTAATAGCCATAAGGAAGTTCTTTGAATATATTTTTGGGCAAAAACACAAATTACATTATTTTAGGGAAAAAAATTTATAATGACTATATTAAACTTAAATGTACTAAATTAAACTTAAATATAATAAAATATAATATAGCAATTATGAGAGTTCAAATCATTATTGTATAAACGTGCATGGGTTGAATCATCCTCGAAAAGTATCAGGGGTGATGTCACCTCTTATTGGAGGGTAATGTAATCCCCAAATTGGCTCCTTTTTTTTTTTGAACAAATATATGTTGTTGTTATTATTATTTATTTCCATTTCTCTTTTTGTTGTTTGTGGACAATAAGAAGGGGGCGAAACTATTTGAAGGCCGCGTCCATAACTGGCCTTCTTCTTCCTTCCCTCCGCTTCTCCTCGGCCTCCTCCTTTCGCTCTGAATCAAGCGATGGGTTCAGGAAGCAGTCGCATGGCCCCGCGGTTGCCGCGCCACCGGCCGCGACGCCGGCCGAGGCTCGGGCTCGCCGCCTTCCTCTGCGGCGGAGCCGCGGCCGTCTCTGCCGCCTCCACCTCCTCCTCCGGCTCCTCTCAGGTCCTAATTCAACGATCACGATTTAGTTCTTTGGGGTTGATTGCTTGTCTCGATAGCCATTAGCCGTACTGGATTTCTTGGTTTCTTGGTTGGGGAGATGGTTGCTTAGGTATTCGTTTTGTTGTCGTTTTTTTTTCCCACGATGGTTATTATATGTATGTATGTATGTATGTATGTGTTTATTTATTTATGCTTTTCTGTCTCGTTCGATTAGCATAATGATACGATGTTGATAGTGTAATAATGCAAGTTTTTTAGATATGAAAGATTAGGATTATCTCCGGGAAAGTGGATCTTTGATTCATTGAGGCCTGAAATGATTGGTGTTGTGATATCTTTCAAGGAGTCTTATTGGTCTGCAGTCCTTGTCTCTTATTAAGCTCTAATCTTTTTTTGCTCGGTTTGCTGAGTCAGCATATTCTAGTAATCTGGAAATCCTCATGGTTAATGACTTCTAAGAGGATGGATGGGATGGTGACCTAAGGTGGTTACACAAACATGGTGACTCATGATGAGAATGAGCACCCTTCGAATATTGGATAGACAAGTTGATATGTGCTCAAAAATGCTTTGTGCTTCTGCTTAGAGATAATAACAAGACTTTTGAGGTTGGGCATTTTCTTATAGAAAGAAGCACCCTGCTCGTGTAATTCTGTATATTGGACCAAGGAGGCATATTATGTCATCCTCCAAGGTACAAAATTTGTGATTCCAAATGGTCAGGGTGGTAATTATGTAAGTGGTAAATTTGGATGAGGTAAACATTTTTAGTTAAATTTAAGTTTGTTGATTTTCTGAGGCCCCACATTGGCGGGAGCCTCGTGCACTGGTTACACCCTTTTTTTTTTTTTTTTTCTGAGAGACAACAGTCTTTTAACTTCTAGAAGATCTATCTGAAGACAAGATTCTTGGTTCCTTGACTCCTAAACATGACATTGAATCACATGAGAGTTTCCATTCAAAGTCAAAATTATGATATCTTTAACTTGCCAAACAACAAATTGGATTGTTTTTTTAGTAAAAGAAGTTCTGCACTTTCACCAAAATGTGGTGGAAGCTATAAGAAAAGAAATTATTTCTCAATCCAGAAAACCTTACTGTTACTTTTAAGAGTATTGACATCATTTGAGCATACATTTCCTATCCAGTATATTTGACAATGAATGCCGTTGGTGCATTTTTGTGTCTGTTGTAATATCTTTTTGTGTCTCTATTGTTTTGCTTTTTGTGGTTATTCAAAACTTATATCCATTCATAAGGGCATTACTCATATGTTTTCTACATTTCTAGCCTATGGTTTAAATAGGTTGATGTTAACAGGCTATAAAGGTTTTCTTGATGGCATTCTTGTTAGCAGATTGAAGATATGCCAACGGAGAAATCAGTCAGTCAAGCAAGACTGGATGGTTCTGTATTAAATTCTAATATCCAGATCTCAGTCAAGGAGTCTTCATTAAACTTTTCACAAGACCATAGGCCTTCTAGCTCCACCAATGAAAACATGAGAAATAATCAAAGCAATAATGGCATCAATTGGGACGGCTCGGAAACCTCTTGCCTGGAGATGTTCCAACCTGAGAGGACTTATGGTCTACCAAGTACCTCGAGGAAACCAGTTGATAATGTTGATGCCGCTTTAGCAACGGTATCAGAGGTTGCTAATTGTGCAAATGGTAGTTCCCATAGCTCGCCAAGTTTCTCACGTAGCATACATCAACCTGAGCTTGGAGATTTACATGCAAATGAGATTGTTAACCCCTCAGATGATGTTGTGGGAAACCACGGTACCAATACGGATTACGTTTCTGTTATTCCAAGGTTATCCTCAACTTTGCATTTTTCAAGTGAAGATCATCTAGGTGCAACCTCTTCTGGTTCAGATGCCCAAACATCAACTGGATCAGGTGAGCAGAGAAATGGAAGTCTACTTCATGTTGATTTGGTCAGTGTCTCTTCTGATGTTCCCAGTGGCTCTGGGGAGGAAATTAGTAGCGAGTCACGGAGGAATACTAGAAGACATTTCTGGGATGCCTTTTCTAGACACAGTTCCATGACTGTTGACTCGGCAACACTATCTTCAATTTCAGAGAATAATGGTCTAGGATATCAGGACAGGTGGCTACTAGACATTGATGGTCATGCTTTTAGAGATGGGGTTGAAGATGATTCATTATACTTACGGCAGAGACACCATGGACTAAATGGAGTCAGTTGGCATACGAGATCTGAGGTGATCTTTTATTAAGTTCTATTTCAAGTTGTCACATGTTAGTTTCCTTTGCTTAAGGTAAGTTTCTATCCTTTACACTTAACAGCATGCTTCTCGACATTATCAAGGTTCTTTTTTCAATAACTTCATGGGTCACCAACTTTGAGGACATTATGGAATTAATGATGTGATTTAATACTTTTGTTGATGTTGTTTCTTTTAGTTGCAGAATATCTTTTCTTGTAGTTGTTCAATATTTGCCTTTTTATTTGTTTGGCAATAATTTTAGATACTATGGTTCTAGGTACAAAGCTTCAACCCTTTCCTTATCATTAATGCATGCATCTGAAGTTTTCAATCAAGTACATATCTTAAGTTATTTGGACTTAAAAATTTCCTCAGTGCAGATAAGGGAGCGTCTTCATTCTGGATCTAATAATAATGATGGACAAGCATCTTCCTGTCCATCAGGTCTCCACCAAGATGGCACATGCTCTTGCACATTGTTAATGACTGAAGTGTCGAGCACCCGAGCCAGTATTGCACGAATTTTTGTGTTAGCTGAAGCTTTATTTGAGGTGGGTATTTTTGTTTCAGCTCTCCTCCTATATATTCAAGTGGTTAGCTTTTTGTTAAGCACATTCTCTAAACTTCTTGAAGTTTGAATGCTCATGATCACTCATGTATTTATTCCATTAACTAACTTCACTTTCAAGCTTGTACTCCGATATAGGCTTCAACATTAATTTGGATTTTAGCCATGGTTGAGAGATGTTACCAAATTTTGAGTATATAAGCTTTTGTATTTAAAATGGAGCTGATATTTTCCATCTCCAGTTCAAAAAAAAAAAATAAAAAAAAATCATGATGGACAATATTAAAAGTTATTTTTTAATGTCAAAGATGCCTATATTTATTTTTGAAGGAAATCACTGCAGATGTAGTTCAAGATTGAGGTTCGCACTTCAAGTGAATTAGACGGTTGTATGTTTCCTATTTTTAGAAAATTGGAGAGGGGGCAGAGTCATCTCCTTTCTTCTTTTCTATTATAGAAAAAAGAATCTGCCTGCAATTGACAGTTTTATCTATTGTTATGGTGCACATGGTACTACTTCTGTAACATGTTCATCCTAATCGATGTAGTACGATGAACGGACTATGTGCCCCTAGTTTTACTTGCTGCCTTCTTGCTTGAAATGTTTATTGAGTTTAGGCTACTATATCTGATATCATTTATTTTTGTATTGTTTGTTTAGTATTGCTGATTCTTCATTGCCCTCAGAAGAATATTTATGGATGAAGAAACTGAACGGGTTATGAAACTAAGCTTATCACTGGTGCTAAAGTTCTTTATAGTATGTAGGTGATGATGCCAAGAAATATCTAAATGCAATGGAGAAACTTATTGCTAAGTATTACAGTTCATGGTCTTTTATCGGCTTTGTACCTTACATCGACATGATTACTCTGCAGGTTTTGGATGAAATTCATCGCCAGCCTGGATCACTGTCACTTTCTGTGGTCTCAGTCCCAGCACTGGAATCAGTTGTCAACTCCTTGCCATCAAAGATTCACAAAAAGCTCGACACTGCTTTGAGCAAAAATGATGTGGAACAGTAAGCATTTTCATCTGTTCATATTGTTGTCCCTGGAAAATTAGAACCATTACACTACCATATTTAGCATTAAATGTGTACGATGCTCTATGCTACTATTTTCAGATCCCTGTGCTGATTATGCACGAGATGCAGTCTGTGAAACTAAATTAGGACTAATATTATAGTTTTCATTCTAGTTCTCGAAACATGTTCCAGTATCTCCAAGATCTATCGACGATCAGATCCACAATATATTTGGGCTTGCATTCCGTCAACACAGATGATCCTGTCTCTTGCTTCATGTGGGGAATTATGAATATTTAATCAAGCAGCTGATTCCAACTGCTAGTATCCAATATTTTGGCTTCACTGAAATTTAATCTATCCCATGAATATAATGTTGGTATTTACCTTTGATCACTACATGTTTATTAAATTTGAGATTGCTATGTATGTTCGACTGCCATGCAGGCAAGAGCAATCGGTGATCTCTCTTTCACTGTAGATATTTAGTACGAGAGAAACTTTGAGCTGTTACAAAAGATTGCTAATTCACAATGTGAAACATGTTTAGGATGTTCATCTGCAATTTTTACATGGCTGGTTGATCTATCCTCTAATTTTCAATTTGTCATCGAACAGATTTCTCACTTCAACTAATTATGCACTGAAACATGCTGCTGATGAAATGGGAAAGGGGTTTCTATGTAGTTTCTCTTTCACACTTATATGCTCACTCCCTGATTCTGTACATACTGTTGTTTTACAGATGTTACATCTGCCTGGCTGATTATGAGGATGGAGACGTGGTGCGAATACTTCCCTGCCACCATGAATATCACATGGCCTGTGTCGATAAATGGCTCAAAGAAATTCATGGGTATTTTACTTAATATTCTCTGTAGCCCTCCTGTTCTTTATATATATATATATATATATATATAAAGTGTTTTAACATGGCTCCTCGAACTTGATTTTCTCTTTCTCTGCTACTACTGGTGCTTACAGTGTATGCCCTCTGTGCCGCGGCGATGTTACGGAAGCTGTTACAGAGAGTTTTATCTCCAACTCATAAAAAAGATCCTCTGTATAATTATGATACTGTGAATATGCTGATCTTGTAGCAAATCCTAAATGGTTCTATTGGTTCACATTATTTCCTTGATAATCCTAAATGTCAGATGTTGTTGTTGTATGATCTCAAACTAAACCTTAGAATTTTCTCACGGGGATAGGCTGCGAGCAGTGGGGCCTGAGTGCCTCCCCCCCCCACGTTATAGCTTTTGTATTTTTACCTTTTCGAGCTAGCTTCTTGGCTGAACAAATGATCTATCTGTTCAACCATTGATGATTAGATCAGGTGGATGATTAATCAGTTAGTCTTATTTAACTTTTTTTGTTTTTTAAATAATAATAATAATAATAATAATAATAATAATAATAATAATAATAATAATAATAATAATAATAATTATTATTATTATTATTATTATAATTATTAGGAAATGGACCTTCTTCTATCATGACATTGTCCTATTTTCCTTTTATTTTTATTATTTTTTTCCCTTTGAAGATAGTATTTATTCTTCGTAGGTAAATTTTTAGATTTGCATTCGATGCATGCTTCTTCCCATTTGGCTCGGCTCACTGGATTACCTACCAAAGTATGATCATCATCCGATCAGCTTTTGATGCTATTATTGGGACAGCTACCATTATTACATGGGGTGGGTCTCATCATTCACACAATTCTCTATCAATCAGCTTTAGACGCACTCTGCCAAAACCACAATAATTCTCCTTTGGTGTCTGTTAATGGCTGTCGTCGTTTCATAATAGGGACACGCTTCCATTATCGAGATGGTACCAATGTCTCCATTATTTCTTCATGTTCCTCATTTATCTCTCATCACATAACAACCAGTCATTATATCTTTTTTCTATATATATATATATATATATATATATATATATATATATATATATATATATATATATATCAACTGTCGTTGTCATCTGATTTATTAGAAAAGATTTGAAATTATCAACCTTTTACAACTTTCTTTCATAGGATAATTGGTCTATTAATCTCATTAAATTTGAATAATTAGTCTAAAACGCTTAACTAAAGTTACGGAAATACATCAAACCATTATAAATTATTCTAAATCTTAACTATAAGACTAAATTAAAGTTTTATGATCTTCCTCACCTAATGGCTTGGGCTCTCTTGAAAGCTTAATATAGTCTAGAATTAGATCTTAATATAATATCTGAGTTAGTGTCATAAAGCTTAAAATAGTTTAGAATTAGATCTCAATGTAACTCCATGATGTGCCTATCATCTAGCTCCGTCCATAAGTAAACTTTCCTACTCAATCCCTTTTATTATGTCTCAATATTAAGTCGAATCTAACACTAATTATCACAATCTAATTTGATATAATTAAGTCGATTCATTGAGCTAAGCTACTGATACATAATACTAAGACTAAAATAGAGGATAATACACTAAACAAACCTTTATACATCTTTCTAAATCTTAGTGGATGTAAAACTAAACCCGTTGCACAACCTCCATCGAATCATCAAATCAACTCTTGCTAAGTGTAAATGTTTATCGGTTGAGTAAAAGATATAAAATTACTGATTATGGTTAGTGGTAATCCGAGAAGCTAAGAAACTAATAATATTTAAAGCAGCAGGAGAGATCTTTCCATATCACATAGGCGATCAAAGTAGATCTTTTTGATCCCCTTGTGGCTAGAAAATGGTGACGGTGACGACATGGTTTGTATGAAGAATGTGTAAATAGAAGATTGTGGTTGTGATTCCTTTCGATTAATGTCAGAATATTAGATGGTCATCTGCACTGATAAGAATATTATATGCAGCATATGTTGGCAATTTGGTCTTATCCTTAATCACAGAGATCAATTCCTCAGAATATTTGGTTTTGTGTATGAACTACCTTTCTCTCTCTCTCTCTCCTCCTTTTTCTTCATAATATAAAGAAGATAATTCCTGAGATTATGGAGACACACCAGCTGATCACAAAATAAATCATCTTTGCTCAATGTGCTTTGAATGAAACTAAGCCCATTTTCCTCCAAAAAAAAAAAAAAAATAAAAAAATCTGATCATCTGTGAGCACTCATGAGATACAAAATTGATTTTTGTATCAGTCTATTTCACCTGACTCGTGGACAAATAAAGGTGGAGAAGAAAACTAAAGTTTCATATTTGATGTTGACAAATGCAGACTGGTTTACATCCAACAAAGAGGAGCAGACCACTTCACTTCTTTTTTTGTGTCCATATATCATACTGGAAATATGAATCAGTAATGCAGAATGAACATTACCTGAGGAATTATATCCATTCTGCAACACTTGTCTACTGATTGGATTAGTGGTTTTCATCTGATTCTTTGTGCCTAATAGCTTACAAAAGGCCTATATCAGATTAATAATCATGCAGAACTACATAAAATTGACCTTAATTGTTAGTAAATATGCTTGAATTTAAGGTGTGAAATCACACATCCCAATTTAAATCCCAAGGAAGAGATAGCCTTTGCTCTCACAGTTGATCAGACTAACATAGTGGCCAAGCAAATCTTTACTCCCACTTCATAACTCGGTGCCTAAAACTTCTCTCAGTATGAGTTACAAGATAAAGTGAAATAGTGAATATTCTCACATCCAAAAGGTCTTAATGGATTTACATGTGTTATCATTCTTTCCTCATCCTTCATCCGAATCAATTTAGATATATCAACCTCTCTTTTTTACTTGCTTAGTTGTTCCATCAAATTTGCACAAGAGTAGCAAAAACTCCTGTAACTTTTGCAGCAATCTTAATCTCCAATACAATGCTCGGTCTAAGTTATAGAATAGTAGATTGGTCCACTAATTTACTGTAGAACACTGATTAAGATCTTTCCATCTTTAAATGCTACTTGCAGAATTGATCAGCTATCCAAGAAAGATTGTCATTCTGCAGCATGGGCAATGGGAGCTGCTTTCCAGCCATGGCAGCACACAATTCCAGTGGAACCTGTGAGCGCATGGCAGGTGAACCAACATGTCTCCTTCCTGGAAATCCTCCAAGCACACTGCACAATCTGCTTGCTCTGATGCCTTCCACCTCAACTTGCTCCAGCTAAACTTCCTGGTGCTCTTCTTGGAAGAGAACACCTGCCTCTGCACGCTGCCAAGGATCCTGTGCAGCCGTCCATGGCTGCACCCTTCGCTCTTGCCCAGCTTCATGCATCCCAAGCTGTTGTGCCTGCAACTCATCGACGGTACATGAGAGAAGAAAGCAGATGCAAATGGCATGAACAAAGCTCATGTTGTATACGTACCTTTTGATCCTCAGTCTTGCATCCAACCTCTCCCTGGCTTCCCTAGCAGCATGTCCAAGTGCCTCTTCGTGGATCTCCTTGTTCATGATGGATCTCTGCTGACGACTTTGCATCTGTGTTAGCCCAAGGAAGGAAGATGAGCAAGTATAGACTTGAGAAGGTCTCTGATACCATGGAGATGCTACTGCTGGGATGCATGTCATGCCCGGTTGTGCAAAGGGGAAAGGCTGATCTCCTTGAGCAGCTGGTTAGGGAGTCGACGGAGCCACCGTTCTGGAATCGCCGCCGCCGGGCGCACTCCACGCCGGGGAGCATGCCGGCCATGATCATTACACCCCTCAACAAGTAGGACTTGAGCAAATAAGGAAAGAAGAAGAAAAAAGCTCGCTCTTCCAATCAGTACATGTCTCACAGCCTTCCCTCGGACGCTGAGCTGCTTTCCAGCCACCACAGAAGCTTGTAAATAGCATGGTGTTCATGTGGCTTATGGGGTCAGCAGGGGAGAGAGAGATAGAGAGAGAGAGAGAGAGAGAGAGAGAGAGAGAGAGAGAGAGAGAGAGATTCTGGTTGTGATGGCAGACAAGAAGCCACGAGTAACACATCTCTACTATTATTTGTGGTCGGTACCCATAACAGAGTTTATTACATGCCCAAGATTCCCCTAATCAAAATTTGTTACAAGGCAAGGAAAGATCATATGATTGTATCCTTTTAAGTAGGAATTCAACCAATACTTATAGTGTATTTCTTTTCTTTAATGTTCTAATTAATATTTTATTTATCACATTTTACACAAACAATATCATCTTACATAAAAATCGTCAAGCGTATCGCCGAGAGAAATATCTAACAAGTCTATCTTATGAGTGTTATGTAATATTTAAATAAGAAAAAAACACATGGAGAAGATCAACTCATAGAGAAACTCAAAGTCTTTGATCATCCAAATCACAAAAGATTCACACCTTCATATACTAATGGCTATCATTGTCCTTTGATAGCCTGGCTTTGGATCAATGCTGTTGGCAACCACACCAGTTTCCACTGCCTCAATAGAAATCACAAAGAACAACAGTTCAACAAGCCATCAATCAACTTCTCTTTGGTAATATCACCAAGTTTGAACCTATACAAAGGTCCTCATATCAAGCATCAAATCCTACAAATCACCCTTGTGAATATAGTTAAAAAGAGGGAATAAATTTATGTCTCCAGATAGTGCACATCCACTCTTATCAATTTGATACAACCTTCCATATGACTCTGACAAAATCTTTAACGCTTAAAGAATCATACAGTTCCATAATTGCCTAACAATGTCTACAAAAATGATGATGGACAAAAGGAACGGAAGTACAAGGTCTTCAGAAGAACAAAAAAGAGAAATGGCTGAGTGCCGAGAAATGCTTCGCTGCTGTCTTCATCTCACAAATCTAATGTCAACTTTCCTCTTTCTTGGATTCCTGTTGTTCCCAAATCTGCTTCTGGAATCCATTTCCCAAATGTTCCCAAGAGCATTTATGCTTCATAAAGATATAGATGCATTGCATTGCATTGCAGAAAGGATGCGAATATCATGATCTTTTCCCACCCAGTGGAGTACAACAAAATGATTTATTTCTGACATAGTGCCACACTGACTATCAACGACGACACACTGGAATTACAATGAAACAATAAGAACTTGGGATCACTGCATCTTGAATCTCGACGCATGATTGCTTCCCATAAATTTCCATGGTATTCCTCCCCCTCATGTGGCTTTCTAAAACTTGGAACTTATGCAGCTCAGACCTAAATGACACTGGTAATTATCAAAAATCATTTTCTTTTTCCTTGCTTGCAAAAGGTAAAAGGCAAAAGACGAGATTCGAACCCGAAACCTTACGATAATCAATAACATGATATCCATTGTTAAAAGAGCCCTAACGATAGACCTCAGCAAGCAAATCAGAAACACTAAAACATCCTCACATTTGGATCACTACATAATGTAAACATAAGACATGGGTGCCAGCATAGCTGTCCATGTTGAAGCCTAAATGTCCATAGTAATATCAGCATGAGGGACAACAAGAGAAAAGCGACTTTATATGAACACTAAGTACTTCTAAGATGTGATAGTTCTTCATGATGATACTAGTATGAACTTATGCACACGCTAAAAGGTACAAGCATTACTCCATTCATGCTAGTTTCTTGTTACAGTAATCAGAACTACCAGGCTATTGGCTAACAAGCACATTGACCGACTTCTCTCAATCACATCACTTTGCAAACTTGGCATGATGTTACAATTTTCAAAGCATACAAAAGAATCATGAACTATGTCTCAAGCCAAATTCTATCCCACTAAAAAAAAAAAAGAATTTGAAGGCCTTAGAAATGACTTCACCCTAAAAGGTTCATAAATAAAAATTGGACCAAAATTCTTGGAAAGAACATAGATGAAATATAATAACATAATGTTCAGAATATATATCAGATCATGCCTTGTCTACTGGCTTAAACTTTTGGATGGAATGACATTGAACAAGAACCTAAGTTGTTACCGAAACAAACTATACCAGCAAACAATAACAGACAAGTTTATACAAACTTTCTTGTGAATGTGTTGCCATTACTTTCAGAGAACTTTATACAAACAATAGCAGCAAAAATATCTCCACATGGAATTTGTAATACCATCATTAATCCATTAGTGGCTAGTCACTGCAATTCCTGGTTCAATATGAGAACACGCCAGTTAATCTTATTATTACTCAGAAAAGGGCAGGCTGAAAGAACATGCTCAATAGATTCAGAATTATCATGGGATAGAACACACAAGGATTGCTGCAACACATTGCATTTCACAAAGCAATCCTGAGTTGAAATGTTTCAAGGCTGATCAATGAATTATTGCATGCCTTGGACTTCTTCTTTGACTGTGCCAGAGAAACTTATACCAACTGCAAGACTGATAGTTTGAATACCTTGTAAGAAAGCAAATAGCAATATCAGATTGTTCACTAATATGCATTTCTCTACCACCTCCCAAAGTATGGTAGCGAATTATTTGCAAGAGGCAGGGACAATTGGTTATTTACAATTAGATCAGAGGCCTTTACCTGTATATTTATGCCAGAATTTTCTGCTAGCATAACTAAAATCTCTCAGTAAAGCCTTGAGGAAGCCAATTGTCATAACGGAAGAAGATAGAAGAACCACTGCCTGACTAAAACCAAATATCCCACAAGCTCTCCTTTTAGCTTCAGACTTTTGTTTCAGGCCCCATGAACAGTCTGAAGGCTCTCAAATATCCTTAATTAACAACTCCTTGTACATCTGCTTCTTATTTCAAAAATGTTCATTGGAGACTCAGAAAATTAAGGTTGCTCCAACTTTATAATCTGAAGTTTTGACTCCTCGTCATTACAATAGGTAAGTGAATAAAGTTCTACTGACCAAGTTAACTGCCAGTATGTCAGGAACATATGATAGTGATAATGGTAGAGTTTGATGTAAGCAGCAAAGACTTCAAAATCTAAAGAAAATTCCTCAATTTCAAACACTTACGAATCACACAAATATATGGATACATATGACTGGCCCTTTCAAGATAATTCATCCGCATTGACTCCACCTTCAACTTGCATACCATCTGTAGTTACAAATCAACAACCACAAGGATACATTAAAGCAAAATCGCAATTCCAGGCATATATAGCTACAAATCATAATGCGGCAAAATCTATCCTTTTCACATGGACTCCATTTCAACAAGATGAATTTTGACGAAAATGAACAAATGAAGACCACAACTCTAAATTAAACATATTAGTGTACTACCATAATGAATCAATACAATGCGATCGCACAACAAAGTGTTTGTTTACAAAACAAAATATAAGAACAGCTATGCATAGATCACGAAGTTACCAAGAAAAGGACGTAGACGGGCTCGAGGTGTCGCCGTCGAGCATTATGACACGGCCACCGTTGAGCCCATCCTGCCTGTAGGGATTCGCGAACTCCGCCGGAAGCTTATCGGTAACGGGAGCCGCCGTGGCGCCGACTTTCCCCTATCGCTTTCGTATCCCATATATCAGCGAACGCGAGAAAATCTTAGGACGGAAGGAGAAGAATAAGCAGTACCTTGTGGATGTCGATGTAGGGGCGGCAGTGGGGCGGGTCGGATCGGGCGAGGGTGGCTGCTACTCCGGTAGTTCGTGGGATGAGGGGGCGGCGATAGATTCGTGTCTCGCCTTCAGCTCAGTTGCCATGTGGAGATCAGAAGTGGTGGCGGCAGCGTTGCAAGAGGCGTTGCCATCACACTGGGGGGCGATGGGGATTTCATGCGGGGGTGGCTGCTGCTCCGGTAGTTCGTGGGATGAGGGGGCGGCGATAGATTCGTATCTCGCCTTCGACTCAGTTGCCATGTGGAGATCAGAGGTGGTGGCAACGGCGTTGCAAGAGGCGCTGCCATCACACTGGGGGGCGATGGGGATTTCATGCGGCGGTTTGCGATTCTCTCAGTGTACAATTAAGATCCGACCGTTCACGCCCCAAATGACGGTTAGATCCTTCGACCGCAGATTATGTCAAATCGTATTGCTTCTAGATGCGTGCAGCGAATCAATTGATGTCTGTGAGATCTGTGGCAAGAGCAACAAACATATGATGGAAGTGAGCGTTTGGAATAGTATCAATAAGTTCTCACAAAGCAAGAAAACTAAATCAAAATAATAATAATAACTCTACTGGGTTTAAAAGATAATTCATTTGATGAAGCTATTAGGATGTTTGATTCATTTGCATCATCATATTTCCACCACCAGCCACAAAAACCAACATTCGATGATGTTAAAGAACAATGCACAAAATATAAATTGTCTGCCATTGGGTTTCCTTTGTCTTGTTTGTTTGATCGATCGATTCGATCTAATGTTTCTTTTTTCCCAATTTTTCTTCTTTTTTGCCATATTTTAATGTATAGATTTACTGTTCCATCCCCCGTAAATCCCAAGATATCCTTTCTTTTTTTTCCCTCCAGATCTATGAGAGATGGGTTTCGCGACAGGATCCGACGCTAAGATGGGATTTTTCGGTGGCCTCAGCCTTTGGATTTTGATCTCTTACCTGGCGATACATTCCGGCGACGGGTTCTACCTTCCCGGTTGTTGGGCTGGCAGCCCACAGATTCAGCCCATAGTGGGCTTGGGCAGCCCACAGCCCACACCCCCTCTTAACCTAACCCTAATTAACATTAGGGAGGTGTGGTGGCTGCGTTTTAGAGGCAGAAAAAGGCTTAAATAGGGCAGCAACGTGGGAGAAGGATACAACCACGGGATTCCAAAGAAAAGGAAGAAAACAAGGCAGAAAAAGAAGAGAAAGAAAGGGAAGAAGACAAGGATAACGCAGAGAGACTGTTCTCAATCATCTAGTAGTGTTCTCCTCTCAGGTTAGATCAGGTTAGATCAAGAGGTCAAATCTACAGTAGACTCTTGCTGTGATTACTTGGGGAGGTTTTAGATATTGTGGGCAGTGACGTGATCCTTGTATCCCAGTTGTTCTCTTGTGATTGTTGCTAGGGTTTAGGGCAAGAGATTTAGATTTGTATATTCATTATTCTCATAATGGATTATCTCTAGTTTGCCCCGTGGTTTTTACCCTTCACATTAGAGGGATTTTCCATGTATATCTTGGTGTTCTGTTTGATTGTGCTTTCATTTAATTCCGCTGCGTATTATGGTCTTCTAGTATTTGTTCATATACAAAGGTTATTCTTGTTTATATCCCCATCAACTGGTATCAGAGCAAGGGGATTTTGGTGATTTAATTTTTATATTTGAACATGGAGGCCAGTAATGTTTCTCGCATGATTAGTTTAAATGAAAACAATTGGATGATATGAAAACCAAGAATGGAAGATCTCTTGTATTGCAAAGATTTGTATGGACCTTTGCAGGGGGATAGTGCAAAACCTACAACTATGACAGATGATGAGTGGAAGAGGTTAAATCGAAAAACAATTGGATTTATTCGACAGTGGCTTGATGATAGTGTCTTTCACCATGTTTCTACTGAAATTTCTACATATTCTCTTTGGAAAATGTTGGAAAGTCTCTATGAAAGAAAAACAGCTGGCAACAAAGCTTTTTTTATTAGAAAACTTGTGAACCTAAAATATAGAGAGGGTGCTTCTATTGCTGAACATTTGAATGAAATGCAAAGTATTACTAACTAGTTATCCTCTATGAAAATGTCTCTTGATGATGAGTTGCAGGCATTGCTACTTCTCAGTTCATTATCAGAAAGTTGGGAGACACTGGTGATTTCCCTCGGTAATTCTGCGCCAGATGGTGTTGTCATTATGAGTCAAGTAACAAGTAGTTTGTTGAATGAGGAGTTGAGAAGAAAGAGTTCGGCAACATCTCAGAATGATTCACAAACACTTATCTCAGAGAACAAAGGAAGGTCAAAGTCTAGAAGCAGTTCACGCATGGGTAGAAGCAAGTCAAGATTAAGAAAAGATATTGTTTGCTATAATTGTGGTGAGAAAGGACATTACAAGAACCAATGTAAGCAACCTAAGAAGAACAAGAAAAAGGGAAAAGAAGTGGAGTCTACAAAGTCAAAGGATAATACTACAACTACAATGCAGGGTGGTGATTATTTGATTTTGTCTCCTTCTGATGATATTTTTTCTTGTGTGTATCAGGATCTTGAGTGGGTGATTGACACAGGTGCTTCTTATCATGCTACACCACGGTGGGAGTTTTTTGCTACATATAGGTCTGAAAATTTTGGTATTGTCAAGATGGGCAACTATGGCACAGCAGACATCATAGGCATGAGTGATATTCATTTAAAGACTAACCTAGGCTGCAAGTTGGTGCTTAAGGATGTGAGACATGTGGTTGACTTGAGGCTGAATTTAATTTCAATTGGAATGCTAGATGATGAAGACTATGATAGCAAATTTCACAAAGAGCAATGAAAGCTCAGTAAGGGTTCTCTTGTTATAACTAATGGAAAGAAATGTCATACTTTGTATAGGTTGCAGGCTAAAGCTTATGGTGAGCAATTAAATGCTACAGAAAAAGACTTCAGCATGGAGTTGTGGCATAGGCGACTGAGACACATGAGCGAGAAGGGGCTGCTAGCTCTTTCCAAGAGAGAGGTATTACCAGACCTCAGAGGTATACATCTGAACCCTTGTATTGATCGTTTGGCAGGTAAACAACATAGAGTTTCATTTGGTAGTCCTGCTTTGTCTAGAAAAATGCATACCTTAGACCGTGTTTATGCAGATGTATGTGGTCCTTTGACGACAAAAACTCCTGGTGGATCTATTGATGTTCTTGGTATAAGTGGTGCACTTTATTTTGTCACTTTTATAGATGATTTTTCCAGGAAAGTTTGGGCTTATGCTTTGAAGACTAAAGATCAGGTGATTAATATCTTCAAAGAGTTTCATGCCAGGGTTGAAAGGGAGACAGAAAGGAAATTGAAATGCATAAGATCAAATAATGGTGGTGAGTATACAGGATTGTTTAATGACTATTGCAGGTCACATGAGATCCAACATGAGATGACAGTTCCTGGTACACCTCAGCATAATGTAATTGCAGAGAGGATGAACCACACCATTATGGAAAAGATCAGATTTATGCTTTCACAGGCCAAGCTACCCAAAAGGTTTTGAGATGAAGCTTTGAGGACTGCAGTTGATGTGATCAACTTATCACAATGTACAACCCTAGATGGTAATGTTGCAGAGCATGTATGGTCAGGGAAAGATGTTTCCTACAAGCATTCGAGAGTGTTTGGTTGTCGTGCATTTGCACATGTTCCAGATAATGAGAGATCCAAGCTGGATGGTAAGACTAAAGTATGTATTTTTCTTGGTTACTCACATGATCATTTTGGTTACAGGCTTTGTGATCTAGAAAAGCAGAAGGTGTTTAGAAACAGAGATGTAGTCTTCTTTGAGGATCAAACTTTTGAAGATTTGAAGAAGAAGGCGCCAGCCAATACTTCTGCAGAAGGATTAGCATATTGTGACCCAGTTATTCCTCTAGTATATCAGGGTGATGGGGGAGATGTGCAGGAAGATGGTGTAGAGCTTGACGTTGATCTACCTGCAGGACATGTTGAGCAAGAAGAAGTTGGAGAGCAACTTCCTGCAGAACCTCAGTTGAGAAGATCTTCTAGACAACGTCAACCTTCCAGAAGATACTCTACAGATGAGTATGTGATGCTTACTGATGCAGGTGAACTAGAGAGTTACTAGGAAGCAGTTGAAAGTGAGCAGAAAGAGAAGTAGTTAGTTGCTATGTAGGAAGAGATGGATGCTCTTCAGAAGAACCACACTTATGATTTGGTGCTGCTACCAAATGGAATGAAGGCCTTGAAGAATAAGTGGGTTTTCAGGTTGAAGACTCAAGAATATTGTTCTCAACCAAAGTACAAAGCTAGATTGGTTATGAAAGGCTTTGGTCAAAAGAAAGGTATTGACTTTGAAGAGATTTTTTCTCCTGTTGTTAAAATGTCTTCTATTCGTGTTGCTCTTGGTATTGCTGTTAGCCAGGACTTGGAGGTTGAGCAATTAGATGTGAAGACAACTTTCCTTCATGGGGATTTAGAGGAGGAAATTTATATGGAGCAACCAGAAGGGTTCAAAGTTAAAGGTAAAGAAAACTTTGTCTGCAAATTGAAGAAGAGCTTGTATGGGCTAAAGCAAGCTCCAAGATAGTGGTACAGAAAGTTTGATTCATTTATGATAGAAAATGAATACAAAAGAACGGCTTCAGATCATTGTGTGTACATCAAATGGTTTGGTGAGGATTTTATTATTCTCTTACTTTATGTTGATGACATACTTATTCTTGAAAAATATATGTCTAAAATTGACAGGTTGAAGAAGGAACTGAGTGAGTCTTTTACAATAAAAGACATGGGGCGAGCAAAGCAAATACTAGGTATGCAGATTTCCCATGACAAGAAAAATAAGAAGATTTGGTTGTCATAGGAGAAATACATCGAGAAGATATTGGAAAGATTTAGTATGAGCAATGCAAAACCAGTTGGTTCTCCTCTTGCAGGTCACTTCAAGTTATGCTCAGAACAGAGTCCGTCAAGTGATGAGGAGAAGGAGAAAATGCAAAAGGTTCCTTATGCTTCAACAGTTGGAAGTTTAATGTATGCAATGGTATGTACGAGGCTAGACATCGCATATGCAGTTGGTGTTACTAGCAGATTTCTTGCAAATCCAAGCAAAGAGCATTGGGCAACAGTGAAGTTGATTTTTAGATATCTCAGAGGGAGCTCTAAGGTTTGTTTAAGCTTTGGAGATGGACCACATGTGTTGACAGGTTACACAGATGCAGATATGGCAAGAGATATAGATACGAGAAAGTCTACTTCAGGTTATGTACTTACTTTTGCAAGGGGGAGCTGTGTCATGACAATCCAGGTTGCAAAGGTGTATTGCTCTATCCACCACAAAAGTAGAATATATTGCTGCTATAGAGGTATGTAAAGAAATGTTATGGATGAAAGAATTCTTACAAGAATTGGGGCTGAAATAGAAAAATTATGTGGTGCATTGTGACAACCAAAGTGCCATCCATTTGTGTAAGAACCCAATGTTTCATTCCAAGTCAAAGCATATAGATGTCAGATACTACTGGATTCGAAATGTATTTGAAGAGAAGCATTGTAGCTTCAGAAAATTCACACAGATGACAACGGGGCAGACATGTTGACAAAAACTTTACCAAAAGAAAGACAGGAGATATGCCGACAATTGGTCGGCATGGCTTCACACTGAGGAGTCATGGGATAGCCTCCTTTATGGGCTGAAGGGGGAGGTTGTTGGGCTGACAGCCCACAGATTCAGCTCATAGTGGGCTTGGGCAGCCCACAGCCCACACCCCCTCTTAACCTAACCCTAATTAACATTAGGGAGGTGTGGTGGCTGCGTTTTAGAGGCAGAAAAAGGCTTAAATAGGGCAGCAACGTGGGAGAAGGATACATCCACGAGATTCCAAAGAAAAGGAAGAAAACAAGGCAGAAAAGGAAGAGAAAGAAAGGAAAGATGACAAGGATAACGCAGAGAGACTGTTCTCAATCATCTAGCAGTGTTCTCCTCTCAGGTTAGATCAAATCTATAGTAGACTCTTGCTGTGATTACTTGGGGAGGTTTTGGATATTGTGGGCAGTGATGTGATCCTTGTATCCCAATTGTTCTCTTGTGATTGTTGCTAGGGTTTAGGGCAAGAGATTGAGATTTGTATATTCATTATTCTCATAATAGATTATCTCTAGTTTGCCCCGTGGTTTTTACCCTTCACATTGGAAGGGTTTTCCACGTATATCTTGGTGTTCTGTTTGATTGTGCTTTCATTTAATTCCGCTGCGTATTATGGTCTTCTAGTATTTGTTCATATATAAAGGTTATTCCTGTTTATATCCCCATCATCGGTAGCTACCTGCACCGGTACCCCGTCGGCGGCGCCATCCCGGGCTAGGTAAACTCCCTCATCTCCATCGACACCGAGATATCCTTCAGCTACTACAGCCTCCCGTTCTGCCGCCCGGTGGAGGGGATCAAAGACAGCGCCGAGAACCTCAGGGAGCTTCTTATGGGCGACTGCACTGACAACTCCCTGTACCGCTTCAAGATGTTCACAAACGAATTCGATGTCTTCCGCTGCCAGTCCGACCCACTCTCCGCCCACGACTTGGGCCTCCTCAAGAAGAGGATCGACGGTTAACCTGATCCTCGAGAACCTCACCGCCATCCGATTTCGGTACACCAAGAAGGGCCATCTCCACCTCCTGCGGACAGGGTACCCGCTGGGGTTCTGGATCGGCGACGCCAACTAGGTGTTCAACCACCTAAAGTTCACAGTTTTGGTGCACAAGTTCGAGGATGCCCATGTGGCGAAGGTGACGACCACGGGGGATGCATCTGAGGCGATCCTGGAGAAGGCGGAATCCGAGTTGCCCGGATGGATGGTGGTCAGCTTTGAGGTCGTCGTGCCTTGTAGCTTCAAGCACGGTGCTGAGTCGGTCAAGAATCTCAAGATGTACGACAAGTACCCGGCGAAGATCCAGTGCGATCCCACGACGGTGGCGATGACGGCGGAGGAGAACCAGCCCATCGTCTTCACCTATGAGGTTGCATTTGTGGAGAGCGACATCGAGTGGCCCTCTCGCAAGGACGCCTACTTGAAGATGGAGGGGGCCAAGGTTCACTCACTGGTTCTCGATCCTCAATTCGCTAATGGTGATCGCTTTTCCTCACTGGTATCGGTCTCGTGATCCTGTTGAGGACCGTTCGAAGGGATCTAACTCGGTATGAGGAGCTCGACAAGGAGGCACAGGCTCAGATGAACGAAGAGCTCTCGGGATGGAAGCTTGTAGTCGGGGATGTCTTCAGGGCACCGAGCCACCCTTTTCTTCTCTGTGTAATGGCCGGTGATGGAAGTTAGACTGTAACCATCTTGTTTGCTGCACTTTGGGTTCATGTCCCTTGCATCTAGGGGAACTCTCATCACTCTGTTCTTCTTCCCCGGTATCGCCTTCTTGATCTTGACAACATTGAACTTCCTGTCGTGGAGCAGCCATTAGCACTCTTGCTCTGGTTTTGCATCTCAGCCCCCCTCACCCTTGTTGGAGGTTTCCTTGGTGCCAAGGCACCCCACATTGAGTTACCAGTCAAGACTAATCAGATTCCCCGTGATAGTACCTCCGCAGAGATACCCGTCATGGTTGTTGGTTCTTGGAGCTGGCACGGCTACCGTTTGGCACCATTGTCATCGAGCTCTTCTTCATAATGTCAAGCATTTGGACGAGGCGTGTCTACTATGTCTTCGGCTTTCTCTTCATCGTATTGATTCTGCTTCTTGTTGTTTGCACCGAGGTATCTTTGGTCCTGCACTTGTGTGTCCAAGATTGGAGGAGGTGGTGGTGGTGGTGGAATTCCTTCTTCTCATCAGGATCAGTGGCTATCTGCATATTCTTCTTACACTCCGTGAACTATCTGGTCTTTGATCTTAAGAGCTTAATTGAATCTCTCAGTTCTTTTGCCTTCAACAAGAAAATTAAACACTTTTGATTTAACAAGAAATGTTGTTTTGTATAGAGAGAGAATAGGGTTAGACATTCTTCTTCTTCTTCTTGTTATAGTATTATCCTAACTTGAGGGCCACATCCCCTTTCACAACCTTTTCATAGTTGCAAGGTGAAGGTATCCTTAAACAATTAAATAACCTATTCTACAATGCTAACCAAAGTTACCTAACAAGTTTTGATCATGTTTTGCAAATATCAAATAGAATTGTTAGTATTTATCAAAAGAATATGAATTGTTGTTATTCTCACAGGTAGACATGTAATTACTGTTGGATGTCTTCCTCAAATCTGCAGCCACTCGCACTGCAGCTTGATTGTTTACATGAATCAGTGCGAGAGAAAATTGAGTCAGTTTATAAGGTTAAATGGGTCTACTGTCAGTAATTTAGGTGTAAATATTTTGTGGCATATGGTTCAGGAAATGTCTACCTGGAACCCCACCCTGGTTGGATGAGCTGATTCTAACCATATTATAGTTTGATCATGGTTATTTTCCAGTCTCGATGAGGATGTCGAGCCTTAGTGATGAGTTCACTCACATGCATACTGCTAAGCTTTGATTTCGGATTAAAATTTTAGATTCTACCAGGCTGACCTTAGCAAGAACATCAAGCAAAGCTAAAATTTAATTCTGGGTTAAAATTGAGATATTAGCATTTGTTATACCTGTGCTTCGTTCAAACCAGTATATGAGGACATGCCAATCTGCTTGAGGATATAAGACCAATCACTCCTGCGCTTATCTTTTTGAGAGAGATTCTCATGGAGTCTCCGCCTAACATTCTTTATTCGTCCAGCCATTAGTTCCATCTCTTGTTTCCATCGAAAAGATTTGGATCTCGGACAATGTTGGCAACAATCCGAGCACCATGAACAGGAGGATTTGAATACATTGGCCGGGCTAATCTTTTCAGCTGGATTTTTACCCTGATTACAAGAGGAAGAGATCATAAGTAAAATAGGAATCAAGATATGCAATGTTTTCAATGTAGATTTCACATTATACCTTGCTGCTGCATCTGAAGATAAGCAAACAACATTTATATCTCCAATTCTTTCTGCAGACAAACCTAATTTTTTACTGTAAGACTGAGCAACCAGAAGCTCCAAACCACGATCCACAAACAGGCTAATAGAATATGCATCTGCATCGAGGCTTCCACTAGCAAAACCCTAATAGGTTGTATCCAGATTAGGGCACAAATCATATTGCAAAGAGCCAAAGAGAACAACATTTATATTAGAAGCTAGATAACCTGGTAGGCAATGTCAAAGAAAGGGATGTTCTTCTTCTCTTGAATAGCATCAGCGAATCTTTTCCCTTTGCTGAGGAGTTGGATCAATTCCTGTCGGATTGTGTGCACATCCATGTAATAGGATGAAATATCCATTTGGTGCTGCCTAAAGCAAAAGGGAAACTAACATAAGGCATAAAATAAGCAAAATCTATCTTATATTTAGGAACAAAGAACTGCACATATATGGATCATATCTCAAATCTCTTACCATTGTGTCTCTTACCATTGTGACTAAGCAAGAGGAGCACCTGACTAAACAAATAAAATACAATTACTGGAGTCACCATACCCCTTTGGAAACCATGATCTGAGATGGCATCACAGGTGATCTTTTCATCATAAATCATATTGATTCATGATCCAGTTATAATTTAATAACAAATTTTATGCAATATTGTTAAGTTTTTTAGTTACAGAAACCAATACATTTCACTAAGAAAAGATCAAATAATATAGCAATACAATTGAAACTTTGAAAGCATCATTATTTTCTGAGTTTTCTAGTCATCATCATTTCTTCAACCTAATTAATCACAAAACCAATAACTATCAAGTCCAACATATCAAATGTAATGCAATAAGCAGCCCAAGTTAGCAATTCATTGTCTATCACTACCCAAAAGAGTGAGCCAACTTTATGCCCCACAATTACAAGTGTAGCTTGTTCCTGCACCTGTCTCATGATCCAGGAATTCAGACCGGGCATAAAGTTGAGATGCAATTCCAGTGTCATAAAGCAAGATCCAGTATTACTTTTTATATCGGCTATCATTCCATCAAAGTCCAACACAACTGTCCTAGGATCAAAATAGTGATATTCGGACCATGGTACCCTAGCATCATTGAAGATATTCTTGTGATTACCTGTTAGTTAAATAGAATACAGAAACCTTCAGATTCAACATATGTTCATTGCCATCCCCACAAATATTCAGGTTGAGGTCATTGCACACCCCAAGTTGGAGACGATATCAAAGATTTTGCATCGGGAAAATATGTCTGAATAAATGCCGCAGCAAGATGAAGAGAACCTGTCCCTGAAAGGCCTTGAACAGTAGCAACCTAAATCATCAAGGCCAACAAATTAAGAACCTGACTCAAACCAGTAGATGGTGGTCAGTACCGCACCACAAGAGTTGCTAGAAACACAAAATAAATAATAAAAAGGTCACTGTTTGAAAACCTGCCCTCTATCATAGTACACCTACATGTTAGACACAGCTTGGACCAAGTAAAAGACCTGGCCGGACACCTTAGTAAACAATGCAAAGAGTTACCATTTTCTGCATCGGTATTGAAGGCTAAAAAATTCCAACATAAAGCAACAAAAGGATAAGAGGGCATACCCTTCCTTCCTGGATTACACGATTATCTACTCCAAACAATAGGTCTGCAGTGACCTTATTAAATGCAACTAAACCTTCAACAGGAAGATACTGCAAGATCAAATGTGATATAGAGGTCACAGATTAATCACTTAGAGCTATGACTCGTAAGTTTAAATGAATCGAACAATGAAATACCTCTTTGTTTTCTCCTCTTTCCAGCATAAGCTTGCTTTTCCCCTACATGATAAAATAGCAATGAATTATTTTAAGCAAATACTATATAAATGGGCAAAGGATCTGTTTTGGTTCATGGTTTATAACTTCATAATAAATAAGTAGAAAAGCAAGCTAATGTGACATGCCTCGCCACATATAGAAAGAAACTTACAGAACAAATGTCCAGCATCATCTTGTACCTTTTTTAACTACATTAAGCCTGTAAGCTCCGACACCAAGGTTAAGTTTCAGGTCCGACACCAAAAGCCTGAAATTTTGCAATCAAAGTACAATCGAGTTCCAAGTACATGTTTAAGAGATATTTGAGTTTGTCTGTCACAAATTAATATCATTTTTAAAATTGCATAAGAATAAATTGACCATAAAGCAACCAAAACTGATGGTCACCGATTCTCCAGTTCTGTTTCTAAAGTTTCTATGAGGTTGATAGTTTCCTTTCAGAAATTACAAAGACATGGATTCAGTTGTGACACACACCTTTGCCAGTCAATGGATGTGCTCTTGACACAAATTTTTAGAACATGAGGTCACATATGTTTGCACCAAAAAAGGGAAGTTTTAAAAAACAGAGAAAGTGGGAAACTAAATCATAAAAAGCCCTCTGGCTTGTGAGATTGTATGTGATGGCTAACTAAAAACAAAATATATTAACAAAAGATTATTTTGTAAACTTCGAGAGATAGGCTCTCTGTGGAAAGTCCAGTAGAAAATAATAGTGAGCATAGCTATTGAAAGTCCAGTAGAAAATAATAACAGAAGGATGTTCCCAGAAACAACATAACATCCTACATTTCTAATTTTTGCTTTTAAATACAGAAGTACAAAGAAAAAAAAAAAGAGCCAAATAGTCACTCGGTTGTTCATATGGAGAGTTTCCACTTGAAGAGCATTAAATAGACCACAAGCAAATCATAACTTAACCAACATTTTGAACTTATTTTAACGCTGATGAAAAGATCAAGAAACCCTAATAAAAATGAAGATTTCTTCACCTTATAAATAAGCGTCATTTCTTTTTTCATTTCTAATGAAGATTTAAAAGATTTCTCCACATTATATATAATCATTGTTTCTTTTTTCATATCTAATGCAGAATTTCCAAGTTGAAATCCTCCATTTATCAGTGGATCCTCTAGTTGGCATAAACAAGAGATCACAAGAACTCAGACCATTATTTGTTTAGTTTAGCTACTCCAGTTAACCAAATAAGCTAATACCTAGTTTCAGCATGATTTTTCCTATGTAGGAAACATCAATTTAAATGATGCTTTTCGGGCTAGATTATCTTAGCACAAACTTACATAATATTTAAAAAATATATATTGCTAAACACAGATCGCATGTTTATAACTGAAACAAGTTGACAGATATAACGAAAGTATACAGACAAATAATCATTTACTTAACTGCTGTCTGTGATGCTTAAAACAGAGAAACACATCTACCTGACTGTATCAATAAGTACAACCCCTTATCTCCGAACCTAGTCACACGATCTGATTCAATGTCCTTCTAAAATCTTACACAGACCAATGAACACTCACAAAGGACATAAGACATTATCTGTCCTTCACCACCTATAGTGATAGTTAAGTATGCAAGTTTCCTGCAACTAAAATTCAATGGTGCTCTTGAACTATTTATGTGTACAATTTCTTTGACAAGAATTTATGTTCTCTTGGTTTCCCAAGGTTCATATTTGCATCTACTGCATGCTTTCAGTCAACTGAAAAGCTTCTATATGACTCCATATGAAATCATCTTATAAAAGTAAGGTGACTTGTATATGTAGCATTATACATTCATGGGGACAACTACATTCCTAGGCACCAACACAAGCAACACAGATGGACCTAAGCATATATGATTCTAGTAAATGCTGGTCTTGAGAGTTTGAGACTTTGTATGTTTTTACCCTTTGCTTATTGATGTTGCATATGTTGATCATCTGAGAACAATATTTGATATATATACATATAACCTAATTACTTGGTTTTGGAATTGAAAAAAAAAAAAAATCTAAACCTTAAACCATAAAATGGAAAATTTTACTCAAAAAGCAACTTTTGCTAAGATCACCAAACAAAAAAGATTAACATGGAAATCCTAACATCTTGAACAAAAATGTCCCATTTGTTAGTCTAGTCCATTAAGATTTTTTCTACAGAATCCAATAAAGTCATGGACCGCATCACCGAGGGGGATCAAGTCAATTCAAATTGAATATGAAGCAAGATTATTGGAAGCCTTTGACCGAAACAATGACAACAAATATGCTAGCATCATGTTGAGGAATGGTGTAGCTATAACAGATGCAGGAAAGAAGGCTCCATTTACTTGACCCGAATCCATTAGTAGGCATGCAATCCAGGCATGTTGCCTTTCACTGCTACTGTCTAACGATTACAAGATCCTTACCCTATTATTCACTATCAAGTCCAAATCTTTGTAATATCACATCTCAGTTGCCAAAGGATTAATCCAAAATCATCAAGACATCACTCATAGCAGAGTTAAATCTCACAGTGACAAAGATCCAGAAGAGAAGAAAGGAACAGAACCATCATACCTTCCCCTTGAAAATAAGATCGTCATGTTTCTTTTCGAATCCAATCCTCTACTCGAGTAAGAACAACAAATTAACCATGTAAGACTTCTTAGTCTACAAAAAGAAAACTCTGATCTGGAATCGGACGACGAGGCCAATAATGAAGAACCCGAGCCTCGGAGTTATCTCGAATGAACGCCGCCGTAGCCGAGGACGTGGATAGCACGACTGATAAACGATACAATCAACCATTCCCAATCGAGAAGAAAAAGAGTAACACAAAGAATAAACCAAGAGAGGAGATCTGATTCCACAAACCTAATCGAACCGAAGACAGCGGGCGAAGAGGGAAGACGCGATGTGACGAGATCACCGTCGATCGATCTCTCTCGACACTCATACAGTAGTGTTGCAGGAGCGAACAGGTGGGAAGAAGGGGGTGAAAGCGGATCGGGTAACATCCATCCGAATCCGAAGCCAGCGGCCGGGTTCAGGTTTTCGGATCTAGATTTGGGCCAAATTACTTTTATTAGTAAATGAGCTTATTCGTTGAACTACGTAATTAAGATTATTAGACGTTATTTTCATCCGTTATGATGAAAATAAATATCTATTTGTATTTTTTTCAAACTTATTATATCAATTCCCATCAAAAATTTTATATTTATATGTATTCAATAAACTTCGGATCTGTTTAAAAATGTATTGAATTTTGTTTTCACTCCTTCCATGAAAGTATAATTGTACATATTAATTATAGATTATCTAATATAATTAGTTATCTTTAATATTTTGATCTTTATATTTTTAAAAATTATATTGATATCTCTAGTGAAAATTAAGATAGATAATTTTACGAGATTAAAAATTAAGAAAGATAGATTTTATTAATAATTTCATGAGGTTAAAAATCAAGAAAGATGAATTTTGTTAGAACAATGAAATTAAATATTTCACTTACGTATGTATATATATAGATCTAAAAGTAATCTTTAAATATATATACGGATCGAGATGATAATTAATTACATGAGATAATCTATAATTAATCCGTAATTATGTTTTTCCCTCCCTAAGGCTACGAATCCCGTGACTCGCAGTAGCTTTAAGATATCCGTCAATGTCTAGCATTTATTTTATTATATGGACGGCTGTGATTTCTCTAGACTATTTTTTCGTATTCTGCAACACAATAAGAAACGAACCCATTCCCGTACCCTGGACCGATGACCCAATGAGAGCCCACGTGGGACCAACCCGAAGGGTAAAGAAATGAAACATGTAATTTTGTTAACGCATGCACGGGACCCGGATTATCTACCTGTCTTCTTACTGGACAAATGGCTCGTCACGTTATATGTATCATGTTTGTCCTCCAAAGAATACGTCGTCAAGATCTCTCAGCAAATATGAAAGAAGGCAAGAATTCTATTCATTCATTTCTTTGCTGGATCATTATCAGGCATTATATTGCAGTACAATGAAAGCAAATTATGGGAACAAGATGAATTCAATGGGACGAAAGAATGGGCGGCGAAGAGGCTACGTATCTTAGCTCAGTTTTGTTTCTTCCCACCGGTGAGGATACGTGATATCTGCAGCCCTCGGCTGAAGGCCTGGTTGAAGAGCAGCCTCGTCTGGAACTCGGAGACGAAGGGGAACCAGGCGAGGACGGCCACCGGAGAAAATATCGTCAGCCCCATCACGTACTCGTACCCCCTCGCCAAGGCCTTGACGGAACCCCACAAGCCCAGCCCCTTCACCAGTGGCCTCAGTGCCTGTGATATCTGCAACATGACGGCCACAGGAGGCGACTCAAATCCTTGATCATGTCTCGTCTATAGGTCTAAGAGCGTTAACAAGTATAAACAAATAATGCAGGTCTTGGATTAACAGGTTTGTAGCAGCAGCAGCAGTTGGCTAAGTAGTTCTAGAAATAGACTAGAGATACGTATTGATCGAGAGAGGATGATGCTTTCACCTGCAGTAGCGCCCATCCTGTTGGCATGAAAGCGAGGAGGCTGGCGAAGATGTCACCGACGGTCAGATTGAGAAGGGTGAAGAGGATGACTAGAGTTCCGATGAATCCCATGAACAGGAGCAGCTTGAGAAGCCGGAACATGAGCTGGAAATCGGCGCTAAATTGCTTCCTGCCCATCGACATCACCTGCACAGAGGAGATCTTGCTCAGCACAAACAAAGAAAGGCTACAAATATCGGCTTCTGAGTGGGGAATAGCTTACCTTTAGAATCAACATCACTGCTACGATGACCAGCCAGGACAGGCCATACACCTGATTAATGCAAGAAGAACATTAGGAGATGCATATCAGCCGATTAAGAGCACTTCCACCGCATGAAGTGCCATAATACTTGTTAATTCTGGTCTTCCAGTTGGGTCTTTAGACTAAGCATAGATAACATAGAACAGTAAGCTTAAGGTGTCTGAAACACTTACGATGATGCTTTTGTTGGCATTGACAACATTCAGGTGATACACGATCCCATATTGGAAAAGGAAGAAGCGTAGAGAGAGAACGATCTCCCAGAACCGGCCTAAGAACCCTGTGGACTGCAAATGTTCTTGCTCTTCATCCCACCATGATTCCCAACTCTTGTTTGCCGGCACACCAATTCCTCCCCAGCTGTTTATCCATTTGATCCAATCATCCCAGTCTTCCACTATCTTCTGCCATTCAAAGCCTGATGGGTTGAAAAGGAACGGTGCAAATAGCCAAGTAGCCACTAGAAACCACATGGATGAGGTCAGAAGAAAGTAAGCAACCGAATCTGTCACCGCGGATCCATAGATCTGATAAGCTATCAGTAGTAACATCAGCTCCAACCCTTTGACGAAGTGGCTCCTGGAGTACATTCTGTAGTTCTCGGCAAACTTCACATGCCGGACAACGAAACCACGTCCGGTTGCTCTGTATTTTGCTCCACCATGCAAGACAGTGCGTCCAAAATAGTGCGACTTTGTTCCAAGGGAGAAAGTGAAGAAAACTGAACAAAGCTGAAGCTGCATGATGATGAAGTCACCAAGGGCAGTTCTGAATCCTCTTTCAAGTCCAATCTCCATGACCATTGGTAAAGCCATTAGTAAACCTAATTGAACTACGGACTGAGATGCCATTGCTGACTCTAGAGCTTCGTTCCCTCTCTTTCTTGCCTGGGTCACAATTGCACTCTCCAGCCCACTCAATGACAAGTAAAGCCTTCCATACAAATAGGCATAGACTATAATTACAACCACCTGAATATTGCACAAGAAAATAATGAGAAATAGATGTTCACAATAATGAAGCTGAAAAAAGCTTCTAGAAAGTAAAAAAATTACTCACTCCTCTTTTTGTTGAGCTCTGATGAAAGAGACTCCTTTTATGATAACTTGATGAAGAAATAGGTTTTTTTTTTTCAAAAGAAATCCAATTTCTTTCTTTCTTTCTTTTTCGAGTTTACAGAAGATTTGTCATATAATGATAGGCACTAATAGAAATCTGACTTGTAAGAAATGAAATAGAGGTTACCATTGAACTGATGTAAAATCCAACAGTTGTGAAGTAGCATGACAGCATTCTGAAGAAGTCAAAACGATGTCCCAAGCGATAGATGTCTCTGCTAAGTATTTGCTCTCCATTGCCACAGGCCACTTTTGCTTCAAACAATGAGATTTGGTTAAGTCCGACATCACGGCCTTTTCCAACCTGGATGTATTCATGATGTGTGATATTTCCACGCCTTAATGTTGAGTTAAAGCCTAAGATTCAAAGAAAAAGTTAAGTAGGATGAACAGATGAAATTTATTGGAGCTAATAGAAACGACTTGAGAGGAACATTACCAGCAAATATGTCCTCGCTTAAATTGATCCCACGAGATGCCTTACTAATACCACCTCTTGTAATATGAAAAATCCTATCAAATACATCTGGATGACCATAATGAAACCGCACTCTGACCAAGTAGCCAAAATGCAAAGTCAGCAAAATAAGTTTCTGCTGGACAAACAGCTAGCAGGAATAATTGAGGTTCAGTTAAAAATTTTGACAAAGTAACCATTTTGGTAAAAAAGAGGTCAAGATTTTTGATATCAAGTGATCACAAAGTTAAATTCATCGGCTTAATCTAAATGTAACCAGTGGTGTGTATTAGGCCAAGACACCGGTACATATAGATCCTTTAGCTACTCATGGATCTTATTCAGCCTCCAAAAGCTGCTCAGAGCACAACAAAGATCATTTTGGCTGCATATCTCATAAACCAGAACCCACCTTTCTAGTGACTGGACGAGAAGCAAGTTGCAAATATATAAGATCAAAGAAACATATTGATCAGACATTACCAGAGAGATTGTAGAGCCGATTTAAAGAAAATTCTACTTTTAAAGAGATTTAACCAGAGATATTGTGTTACACAAAGCTCAATGGTGAGAAAAAGATTATGTAGCCAAACTCAAGTAGTTAAGATATAATCTTGCTGTTTTAAGATTTAACCAGTAAAAAGGTTTCCTCATTGCAACATCACTCATCAAGATTAATAATAAACAGATATCATAATAAAGAACCATCAATGGATATGATGTTATGTTTTTCAGAAAAACTGTATCACTATATGTATATATATATATATATATATATATATATATATATATGTATGTTAATGTTACTTTCTATAATCCAGATTCCAGAACATGGCTTTGTGGCATATCAAATACCTCAGATGAATTGAATAAATGCAAAATATCTCTACTTAATGGATGTGATGGGTGGGGAAATGGATGAGTGCAGGGAATACAATGGGAAACAAATAAACTATTTACTAATTTGAATTTAAGCAGAATAGTTAAGAGAGTAAAAGAAGAATGCAATGCAATTTCTGTTAGAAGGAAAAACTTCAACTTCAGGCATGAGCTGATTGTGATGAAAATTGAAGTTACATGCAAAAATGTAGTTGTCAAGGATACATTGATTAAACAACTAACAAATTAGAAAGTCAGGTTCTAATTACATGCACCATGTGAAAAATGGTGTGCACAAAATCCATAAACCTATATAAGCATACAGGTCCAGCAGCATATTGCATGCTTAAACAGAAAATCTCAGATAAGAACTAAAAGGCTGCAGGATAATGCAGAAAAATAAATAATTTAAAAAGAAAGGTAATGAGCATACTTTAATGGACTGGCAAGGACCCTCTGTCCAATTGTTACAAAACTGGTTTCCTGGTTTGACATAAACCATGCCAAAGAGGACACACTACAATTGAAATTTTATTATTAATTTATTAGCTGATATATCGATGCATTGGAAAAATAGAGAACATGCTATAACTACTCATGTGACTTTACCTTCCTGTAAAGATGTGCTCACGAACACCAAGAATGGTAGGTTGATGCAGTCCATGGTCTTCATTAAATTCTTCCAGAAGGTTGCGCATTTTAAGTGCCTCTTCCAAATAATTGTCCTGAAAAATTTGTAAATTGTAACTCAATATTAGTTAAATGCTATATGGATCAGCTGTCATTCCAGAGATTCATTATTACTTGATTCATATCAATAGTCTGAAGAGCTTCGCCACGAGTGAAGATTATTGCATGGTTTTGATTTTCTGGTTTTCCTTCACCAATTTTTGCTGATCCTGGTAATTTTATTCGGTATATTTCCTTGAAGCAGAAAGATAATATGTTAATCTTTCATGATTCTGTTCCTAAAATAGATGAATTGAACTTGAAATGCTGTTACCTGGTCACGGTTGTCAACAGCTTTTACCAGCACAGAGTAATAAACCTTCTGAACCTTGTCACCATCTCTTTCTTCAGCTTCATCAATATAAGCAACACGAAGGGAAGGGTAGCTGCATTCATGAAAGAATCATTTAACTTTTATTACAGTACAGATACATAGATATATGCATACGTGAAAGTGAGATGACTGTTGGAACTTTATAAGTTTCACATTTCTGGACAAGTCCATTGATTTGAACTTTGGACAACATAAGTTGAAAATGCCCTCTAGGCTCTAACTACACCATTCTCTAGATTAATTGACCCATCAGTAAAATATACTCTGTGACCACTGAATTTTGACAGCATATAATGCAACCAGTGAGATCGCATGAGGAAATATCTCCAATCTCAGCCATCTCTGTTTTGAAGATATCTTATTCATAGTATATATACCTTTAGCATTATGGTGTTTTAGGCACTTCCATGAAAAGCCTAAATTATTACCGACCAGCAATGTATAATAACCAGTAGCTCAGTGGGAATAAGGTTGCTATTATGTTTTTGGCTCAGAGGAACAGAGGAGATTTTAATCAGTTATACTTTTGATCTACACGTCAGAAAAGTTGAACCATCATATGAGCTGATTTTAGCTAAAATGTATCAGCTTCTCATATAATACATGCAATAAAATACCTGTTGGAACATGTAAAACCTGCATTCATTCATTTGTCTAGTCAACAAGGATTTATTTTTTATTCTAATTTTAAAGATATTTCTACATGCAATTTCTTTGAGATGCTTCCTGATAAAGAATCCCAGAGAAACCAGATTTATAATCGGGACTGGATTAAATGGGTACCAGCTTGAGTCAAAATCAAGTGGATTATGTTACCATTGTAGGTCTTGATGTAAAAAATTCTATATGAAATTATCTTCTAGTTTCAGATATATCATCCTGATGACCATTTGAATGACATTTATCAGTGAGGTTCAATTTGAATTCTCAGGAGACATACTAATTGCAAGTTTGAAACTAATGTAACTATTTCCATATGAAATGTTGATCTTGATGGCAGAATATGAACACTAAACACAACAAGAAAATCCAAACAGTATGTCAGCTTCGATGGAAAAAATGACATACTTAACCATCAAGTTCAAAATGTCTGTTGCACGGCGATCTCCTGACTGTTTCTGGTTTCCATAAATTTGGCAAGTAGCAACATATGTGAATTTCATGTCCGCTATAGCCTCAAGTTGAGCAGATAATGACCTTTGGCTCTTCTTTTCTTCCTCTGTTGGATCAGCAACTGCTTTGTATCCTTCTAGTATTTCTGCAAAAGAATGATGAAAATCAGAGATTATCATGAAGGAATACCACATGAAAGATCCTTCATCTTTACAAGAAAAAGGTACTAACCACATTCTTGAGCCATGTCAAGAAAGGCTTGAAGTTTCAAAGCTCTCCGGTAGTACATCATACCCCTAACTGTATCACATGCATCATATGAAACAGATCCAAAGTGCTACTTAATCATAACAATTTTGAAGTATATAACAAGATAATTACCAGTTCTACAAAGTGTTTGACCCCTAAGAGAGGCCCAATGGCGAAGTTGTAGAACATTCTCCTCATTTGACCAAACCTCACTTTCTCGGTTGCAATTGATACGTTCCATAAAGTTGTTCCATTCATCTATTACAAATCATCAATTGCATTAATTTAACAAGGGAATCAAGAAAAACAATGAGGGATCAGTTCATAAGTTATGAAACCAAAAGGTTATATTTCAGTATATCCAGGAAAGTAGCAAAGATTAAAACCTGGAAAAATCTTTTGCAGGTAAAATATGATAGAGACACCATCCTCATTCTCTAAATCAAGGTCATTTTTGGAAAAAACAGTCTCCTCACTGTAGTATGGAGTCATTACACTGCCAACCCACGTGAAATCCATGAACATAGTTAAATACATTGGAAATTTGACATAATTACACAACTATGATGATTTCAACATGCACAAAAGATTATAGCTCCACAAAAACTCAGCTATGCTTCCCAAGACAAATTATGGAATGGTTCAAGTATATATTTCAGCAAGTTAGTTTTCTCACTGAAATAATCTGAATTTAAATAAGAATGGCAATTGCATCAGGCAGTTTCCACTAATCAGTATTATTGTGCATGGTTGCCCAAAAATGTCAAAGTAAATTAGTCACTGTTTCACCATCTTTCAAATTTCACTCATCAGCTTATTAAATGACAATCAAGTGACTGCAATAATGCACCACAATATTTAGATTTTAGGATATGACAGGAGACTCTTATCTGTGAAAACGTTTAAGTGGATTAGCATCAATCTTTAATGTAGCCTTTTAATGAGTATCCATCCGAAAATTTTCAGATGATAACTCTTCTAAAGGAAAAACTACTTAAACCCATAAGTTTTTACAAAGTACTAATGAAAATTCAAATACCATAAAAGTTGTTTCTGCTATAGATGGATAATGATTAGATATGAGAATTTTCCAGGTCCATGATCCTGTGTCTTTTTTTGGCTTTCATACAAACAAGAAATCTCTAGACCTATCCGGAGAATGGTGTAGGTGTAAGTTCTATGCTGTAGTTGACTTTTGCTGTTGTTGAATTCCACACTGGGTACCATACATTACAGTCAGGTGCATACCAGATTAGCACAGTACCCTGGTACAAGATTGCAATCCTTGATATAAATAACAAAATCATAGCAGGTGAATTTTCTCATTTCTCATTTCCCAAAAAAAGATAAGCAGCCATCCATGATAGTTTATCCGACTATCAAATAAGATATCACATAAAACCATAAGTAACAAAATGTAGACAAGAGAAGCTCTGGATGATTATTGATAATTATGTACCAAACCTGAATGACAGCATTTTGCGAACTCGGGGTGCACGTGGCATCTCCATAAATAAAGAATTTGTGAAGAATGCTATTCTTCTACGAGCTTCAAGGTTTGTTGGCACATCTACTGCAGATTCTTTTACTGTCAATAGAAGATACAACCTTTTAATCTGCAACAATATAGAATATCAGTAGCTTGTCTTCAACTGAAGAAAATCAGATGACTCATTATATTGATATCTACCTGTTCTTCCCAGTGTGCAGTAATTACAGGTGGAAATAATATTGCAGGTTTTGAACCTGTACCAGCAAATAATTGTCTTCGAGGCACTGAATCTTTGTTACCATGTCCAAGCTCAGCTAACTCGCTGACAGCAGAAAGGTCAAAAGCTAATATCAGCCTTTATTATTTTTTTTTTCCAAAAGATTTGACTAATATACTCATTAGGACATAGTTTTATATAAAAACACTAACTGGATCTCATTAACCATCATATCACGGGTAACTACTTCTAGCAAGTCTTGCAGCAACAACACGACCGTATCACGCTTAGATGCATCACCCTCTTTCTGCAATATGGAAAGAAAAGTATCTGTCATTCCATTCAACTTAACAACTTGGAAGCATAGAGATAGCAATTACCATAATTTACTTGAAAATACGACTTACCAAGATAGCTAAAAGCTCCACAAACTTATTACATAGTATTGGTACTGCACTCATTCTAAATTTGCTGAGAAATGTGTTCTTTGCAATGTTGGCTTCAATTTCCTTAATAATTATGCCAATTATCCTGTTACATAATGTCCAAGATACATTTCATTAGATCATGACACCAGATTATCATTTTTGCAAGAATACATGTGATACCCATTGTGTAGGCAAAAACCAGCTTATCATCTAAGACATAATTCTTCACATAAGGGATATAGTTAGCTTCAATTTCTATAACTAGCATGCCAATTTTCCTGTTAGATAACATGCAAGGATCATCATTTTTGCAAGAATACAAGTGATATCCATTGTGTAGGCATAAACTGGCTTACCATCTAAGACATCTTTCTTCACAAAAGGGATATAGTAAGAGAGATTTCTAAATATATATATAGAAATGTAACATGAACAAATTCAATCAGACATTCAGAATTCAGCAAATATCAGACATATTGCTGCCTCAAATTAATCTATGCGACAATTATGCCAGCCATAAGCTTTTATTCATAGATGTATATCTTCCATTCCACATCCATCAAATCTCCTATGATATTCTTAAATAAAACATCCTATCATATATGTTAATCTGATATTGATCCTTGATTTCTGAAAGTCCTGGTCCTGTATGGTGAAAAAGAAATGTTGCACATATTCTATATGTTATGACTTATGACAATAATGGAACAGTGCCTCTGATCTTCTTGTCACTGCCATCAGTCCACTATGTTTGTGGATGTAAAAGTGGTATATTTCAAAAATGTGATTTCATCTTATAATAGATTATGATCCTGTCAGGATATGTCAACATTTAACAGCATAATATGTGACTTCTTGGCTGTCTAAGATCTGGTAACATATAAAATAATCTATCCTCCACAGTTTTCTAATATGTCTATCATCTAAACACTCAAAAAAGAACATCAGCAAAAGCTAAAGACTCCTAGCATGCAATGACTGAACACAGTCTATGATCAGAACCAGGATGCATTCTTGAATCTTGAAAATAAAAAAGAAAACAGATAAAGGTATGATTCGAACCTTTTCTCATTTTCCCCAACTACCAGAAGGTTCAGAATAAGTTTAAAGGACTCATAACATTCAATAACAACACATTTCATATACTCATCCACACAGATACGTTTCCAGAGATCAGAGTCCTTTGATTGAAATTGGGCAGCCATATCCAATGCCACTGGTATCTGTCTCATAATTTGATAAATTAACAAATAGGAAACCTCAAAATTAACAAGAATTCAAGAAGCACTAGCTGAGTGTTGACTAAGACCTTGGTAGCAAGTAGGAATGGTGGCCATTGAATTACTTTCAGGCTGGGATCCGATGAGTAAGGAACTAGCAAAAGATCCATCTCCCTGAATTACAGAAACAAAGCAGTCTGAATCTTCCAGAAAACCAATTAACATGTATTGTTTGAAAACAAAGGAATATATGTCAGCTTAAGGCCTTTCCGGTCACTTATAAGGTCCTCTTCTCGGAAGCTACATATTACTTCATTCCATAGCTGAGCAAATTTTGCTGCCTCAGTTCTCTTGCTTGGAGGGACCTAAAGTTTTGCTAGGTGTTAGATATATGGGATCAAAACTGCCAATACTTTTGAGACAATGTACTCTATAGTTGCAGGAGAACCTCTGCAAAGCGCTTTGATAAAGAGAATCCCCTGTTGCGAACTTTCTCAGATGGTACAAGACATGTGTTGAAAGCTCCAGGCAACGAATGGAAACGTGACCTCAGCATGCCCAGTGTCCGTATCTACAAGAAAATAAATATAAGGCTTCAGATGTCAAAAATAATTTAGTATCACAAGCAAGGTTCGCAATACCGTACAGTACCGGTATTTCGATCTGGGCTCGGTACCGGTACAGTACGGTATACCGAGCTGTACACCCAGGTGTACAGAGTACTGTAGCATTGCTACAGTGCACAGTACACTTCTACAGTCTACAGTACATCGGACCGGTAACAATCGGTCCGCGTACCGAAAACCTGTCGGACCGGTACGTACCGCCTGTACCGGATGGTACGGCTCGGTACGACAGACCCTGATCACAAGAAATCAGATAACATATAGATAATAGCTTTGAACTTTAAAGTGCCTCAGTATGAATCACTAAAAAAGGTTACATCATTTACCTGGCTATTAAACTGCATAAATCTATGAATAAAAAAATAAGATGCCTATAAAGACAACTTCTTCAAAGATTTTATAAGGTGAACATGATTATAAACCATGACCATTTATGAGAGCTATAAATTACTTTAGGTTGAATATTTGAGGAAGTGCCAGAAGATGACAAGTATGATGCATCATATACAGTATCAGTGCAAAATGTCTGCAACTAGCAAAGGACATACTCAACTCAGAACTTCTGAACATCTCCAGATTATTAGATCATAGCCAATCAACATCTAGAAAAGATTGCAAATGACTCTAATAACATGTATCACAAAACAGAACCTAGATATGTGATGGAGACAAGATAACTAGTTATTTTTCCTTAACGGATTATGATGCCCCTTCTTTTTCCATAGACGGCAACCATCCATGTTCAGTTTCTCATAGATGCATGTAATGTATTGGGCCATATTCCTCTAAACCACACTGATAAGTTTCTGAAATTTTAGTCCTTGAAGAATTATACTTTAAAGATGTCAGCTATCCGATAAAGCCTTGTTTGTTGATACCAAGATCTCGGGATCAAATCTCGTCTTCAGTACTTATCTTTGAAAAAAAAAAAAAATTTCTTGCTAGATATGGATGAGTTGTTTAAGAGAGAAACATTGGTTCTCATTTCTCTTTACTATCATGAAAAATGAAATTCATTGATTTCAATCCAAGGTGTACAGCCATGTTTTGATCCACTAGACTGGATCAAAATAATGATCAGCTTCTGTCCATCATATCAGATCATCCAAGGAACTCTATAGGTCTACCTTTATCAGTCCATGGGAATGCCAAAAGCTTGTATTGTTTCCATCTCCTAGCCAATACTTGATACCTTTTCAAGTCTGTTCCCTCTTCTTAGAATAGCCTTCCATGGAACAAAAAATGGGGACTAATGATAACTTTAATGGCAAAAATTAAAATGAAGAAAAGGATTAAGTTTCTTTTCATTTTTACAAATGAATATATAAGTCAAAGTATAATGAAACTTGAGAAGTTGAGAAATTGAGAATAGCAAATTAAAGCACACAAGAAACAAACATTTGAGAAGAACCATCAGACCAAGAAGATCAGTCTTTGAGGCTTGTCAATCAGCTAAGAAATATAGTAACAAAATAAGATAGACATCAAATATCTAGGACAACACAAATCCAAAAGCAAAGAAAATGAAAGGTTTTGAAGACAAAGAAAACAAAAACAAAAAGAATGTTCAGTCAAAATGGTGAATGAAATGGCAGCTAGAAATGCAAACTGCAAATTACCTGCTAGTGAGAAGTAATGAGGCTTTACTTGCCAGAGTAATATATATATTTATTTGCTTACATAAGATAGACCTTCTTAGAAATATTTTATAAGATTACAGAAGGAACAACTACTAATTAAATAAAATAAATAAGCAATAAAATGATAATGTTTCAACAAATAGTTTGATTGATTGATCAACAAAAGTTGCATATAGAACAAACAAGAATATCTGTATATCAAGTTTCTCACCTCTCCAAGTCGACCAAATGCTCCAGAAACACCTCCATATAAGGTAGAGAAAATTGCATACCATATTTGAGTATCCATAAAGTACACCTGCAAAAGACGTAAAAGGTCATATATGATTTCTAGTTTAGGTTAAACGTATAGATTCATGGAATACGAAATTGAGAAGTGATGATCACAATAGACCATGTCTCTGAAAAGTGAAAATTGTATCTAGACATACCAAAATCACGGGAGCCCATAGTGATACAATGGCGCCAAAATTACCAGAAGCTGCATGAACCGGAAGCTCAACAGCTTGAAAATTTTCAATTGAATGATTTGATGTAAACTTTAAAAAGGATGAGCTTCATTACCATAAGGGAAAAATTCATGCCAAGCATAATGAACATTGTGAACATTCATTATATCCTTTGTTGGCTTCATAAGGGGTTGTATCTGCCTTATGGTAAAACATGTTAGGAGAAAAGTATGTCCTCAAATCATCTTCTTGCTTGATATCATGATCCTTAGGGAGGGAACACAGAAGGCATATATTACCTGCATATAATAACTGAAGGCAAACTTGGAAGATAACAGCAACACCCAAAACAAGGTATACCTTGAAAGAAACAAGAAATTCAGATAGCAGTTTCACACAAGCAAAAAAGCCCATGTATCCAAAGACTGGCTATTCCAGATAAACTTACTTGAAAAGTGCAAACTGACTTTCATGCATGCCACGCCCAACATAAATTCTTGGCTGAGAGACAAATGACAACTTTAGTTGATGAATAAGCACATAAAAAAATGGTATAGTCTTTTATATCCACTTCTATTAGGTGTTCCACATCATGTTACTATAGATGTACGTATAGCAAGGAGAATTGACATGATATACACCTAATGATACCATCACTTATAAAAAAAGCATAATCAAAATTGACTTATAGCAACAGCTGTTGCAGTTAAAAAAATGTATGTCTTCATCAATTGAATCTTCAAAAGATTCTTAGCACACACCCAGTAATGCATGACATCCATGCTGGTCTATGCCATGTGGCACATATACTGCCAAGATGGCACCAAAATGGGGCTCCACGTGCCAAATCCTAGCACTTTGTCAGGCATGGAACTTCTGCCAATCAGCACAAGTCCTACATCTTTATATGGTAGTAGATTACTGGCCAAGCCATGCCAGTGAAACTGAATTCTTATTCATGCCTGTATAAATATTCTAGATTATTCAAGTCATGTAATCTAGAAAGTTTCTTTTGATTTCACAAGAAGAAATGAACAATTAGGAGATTGATATAGTAATAACTTACAACACAATTAGAGGCTATCTACGTATAAAAGCTAGATTTAAGGGCCAAAGAACATTATACTTGTTAGGTAATACAAATCATACAATTTAGTAAAAAATGTATAGCTCAACCACGAGAAAACCAGTGGCATGGTGGACACTAGAACTGCCCATGAGTGAGGGATGGATCAACATAAAATCCATATTGGGTTCTACCATGTTAATGCTCAAAATTCATATTATACAACAACAAAGGCGTAAGTTCCAACTATTTGGGGTCGACTATATGGATCTTTTGCCACCATTGAGATCTATAAAATGTTATATATTTAGTTTAGTTCAAAGTACTTAAATCTTTATTTATAATTTTTATTAAAGTCTTTTAGGTCTTCCTCTATCTCTCCTCGTACCACTAACATTAATTATTTCACCTCTTCTAAATGCTGCGTCTGGAAGCCTCTTAAACATATGCCCATACTATATGAAATGATTTTATCTTATCTTATCCTATATTGAACCGATACCTAATTGGTCACGAATAAAAATATTATTTTTTCTATCTTTCCTAGTAACTCCACACATCCATCTTAACATTCTCATCTCGACAACACAAACTTTTTGTATATATTGTTTCTTAATTGAGCAACATTTAGATTCATAAAATATTATTGGTCTCACAATTGCCTTATAATTTTTCTTTTAATCTTAAGGGTATCTAATGATCATACAAGACTCCTAACGCTCATCATCATTTTAACCATCTTATTTTTACTCTATGAATAATATCTTCTTCGATCTCTTCATTTTATTGAATAATTGATTCAATATACTTAAACCTTTTACTTAAAAGGGTTTCCTTGTCTATCCAATTTAATTATATTCTCCTGTCTATTCCTAAAAACACTAAAATTATATTTACTATATTTTATTTTTATATTTTATATATTTAGAAACCGTTAGTTTCTAAATCTTAATGTAATCCTATATTTATAGGAAACTCACTAGACACACTCCCTATAGTTCCAACTTCTAACACTTATAGCTACATTTTCATACATATTTTTAATAACATCAATATAATTAGTAGATAAACCTTTCTTTTCTAAAACCCACCATAATAAATCTCTAGGAATCCTATTTTTTTCTTTACATCAATAAAAATCATATGCAAATATTTCTTTCTCTTTATTTTTCATTAATTGTCTTAATAAATAAATAGTTTGTATGATTGATCTTCTAGGCTTAAAATCAAATTAATTTTCAGAGATATTTATTTCAAGTCTTATCCTACCTTCGATAACTCTTTCCCAAAGTTTCATAGTATGACTCATGATTTTAATTCTTTTATAATTTGAATTATTTTTTATGTCGCCCTTATTTTTATAAGTTAGCACTAGAAAGCTCTTTCTTCATTCATTAGGCATCCTTCTAAATCTCATGATTTTATTAAATAAGTCACTTAATGAAGCTATTCCCTTGTCCCCTAAACTTTTCAAGACCTCAATAAGGATATTATCAGGCCCCATACTCTTAGTTATTTTCATCTTCTTTAATACATCTTTTACTTCACTAAATCTAATTTTATGAACAAATCAATGAGTATTAAATCTACCATTATTATTTATCATCAAATCTAAGTTCTGTATAGAATATTCATTAAATAATTTTTAAAAATAATTTTTCATCTTTCCTTAATCTTATTATCATTAACAAATATTCTTTAATCTTTGTCTTTAATACATATAATATTATCTAAATCCTTATACTTTCCTTCCATAGTTGTAGCAATTCAATATATATCTTTTTCACCATCTTTAATACCTAATTTATTATAAACATTATCATAAGCTTTATATATTGTCATACTAATTGTTTTTTAACCTCTTTTTTAGATTTTTTATATCTTTTAATTTTTTTATTCTTAAAATCTTGTTAATCTTGACAACATGATCTTTCAGTAAAAATTATTTTTTAATTTCCTCGCACCACCACCAACTCTCTCTTAAAATTACACCTCTATCTTTAGTTTCACAAAGATTTTTCTTTATTAAGCTCCTAATCTTATTAGCCACATAGTCCAAATAATACTAATATTATTCTCATCTAAGTTCCAAGTTACCTCCTTTTCCATCCTATTTTTAAAAGTGTTTACATTATCATCTTTAAAATTTTTAAAATTCATATTATATTTAAAGCAAAACCTTTATAACAAAGAAATAGCATGAAGTCTTGACTACATGACTCCCAAGAAATTGCAGCAGCTAGAGCTTGTTACATTGTCCTTATTTTTTAAGTAAATTGCATATGCTCATGGTAGTCAAGAAATAAATGGACACAAATTATCACACGTTTGTTACATCAAAATAATTTTATTATTAATTCTAAGTAAATCAACATCAAGCTCTTTAATTTAAAAAAAGTAAAAGAAAAAGAATCAACAACCAAAAATGTAGAGAAGAAAATGAAACAAATATATTTATGTACCTGAGACCACCACAAGAAAAACCGGATTATATGCCAATCTGAATTCTCTATCCATCTTCGGAGCATAGGAAATATGAATATAACTCCTGTTAGTAAATTTGGCAGCAAATATAATGCCACAGCCATGATATATAAAGGTGGTACTCCTTTTAATTGATGAAGCCATTGTGTCAGATCTTTCCAAGGCAAACTTATCTGTGATGTTGAATCAATATAGAAAAGAGGAAGAACTATAACCCATGCAAGACTAACTAATATTTTGAGAAAATTTCTCAAAACATCAGTGAATTTCCATCTGTGATACCCAGGAAAATTTAGTACAAGGTCAAGAACACCTAAAATGAGAAAAAGAACAGTAAGGTCAGCAAAACGAACTATCATTGCTGCAGATGAAGAATAACACAGCAGTGGAAACATTTTTTTTATTGCTAAGCATCTCGGATAGCCTGAAAGTTTGACAAAAAATGTAAGTTCAGGAGGAATATATTGCATTATTAGACAATATTATTAAAAATTACAGAAGAATCAAGGAGTATAAAATGATTAGTGAAAATTGTTTGATATAAACTACTGGCAGACAATGTACACGAGCTTTCTCATAAAAGTCACACAGTTTGTTTTACTATTTCTTGTGCTATTTATGCAAACATTTATATCAAAAATCTTGCTTAACTTTGAGTCTTAGAGTGATAGGTAAATATTTGTTTAGGTTCTCTGGCAAAGCAACTAGATATTCTTTTCATCATTTTGATTAATTGAAAATTTGGTTGATCTATGACATGGATGAATTTGTTATTAAGTAAAAATTTGGCAATATATCCATGATTAGGACTACTGGATCATTAAGGAGGTTATATACAAAGCCAAATTCTTCATTGCATAGCACACTACTCTAAAGCAAGTAGAATCCATAGCTACAATGTTTCTAGATAACATCACACAAAGAAAATTCGTAATGTGAAAGACCCAGAAAATGAATCTCAAATCTCTGGAACAGTGATAACAAATTATTATTGTCATTTATAGATTAGCAACTTCTAAGAGCATCTGTAGGTTCTTAAGGGACTGACTGACTGACCATGGTAGAGATTGGGAAGGCTAAAAGTCAGTCTGGAATCTTAATATTCTCCTTAGAATCAAAATATTCCTTTGGAGACTCCTATGAGGACGGTTGCCTACCTCCTCATGTCTGTCCAGTGTCATTCATTGTTATATCGATCATTGTCCTGTATGCCACTGTGGAATGGACTCTACTGAACATATCTTCTTTTCCTGCAACCTTGCTAGATCATATTGGGACTTGCTTCAATCCAAATTAGGATACAGATTCTCTTATATGCAGGATTGGCCTAATAGGGACCTGTTAAGGTAAAGGGATGATTGGGCTAGTTCTGTCTATGTTAGAATCAGCACTGTTATTGCTTCCTCCCTTTGGTTCCTTTGGAAGAACAAAACCTACTACAAGTTCAGGAACCGCCTCTCCCACCCTCTTTCCATCTGGTTTAGAGTTTTGTCTTCCCTTAAAAGCAATGATTACCATTCCCAGCTACCTGAGGACACCTCCTCTTCCCCCTCTAATCTCCTGCCAACCAACAGTTCTTAAGCTTACTATACTGTCTACTGTGATGGTTCCTATTCTAACTTACACACTATTGCAGGATCGGGATTCTGCTTTATGGACCAGCTAGGCACTACCATCTTTGAAGGCAGCAATGTCCACCAAGCATCAACCCCTCTGCAGGCCGAGTGCTGGCCGATTTGGGATGCACTAAACAAAGCCGCTCACCTGAATCTTCACAACATTGTGGTTAAGAGTGACTCCATAGAAGCTGTGAAAATTTGTAACAAAATCAGTCCTGTACAGTGGTATCTGCGTAGTTTATGTCTTGACATATTTAAACTGTCTGAGGCTGTGGATGTGTCTTGTTTTGAGCCTGTAAACAGGGAAAACAGTGTTATTGCCCACAATCTTGCCAAACATGCAAGGCTTTTTTGCACTCCTCCAGGCTCCGAGGAGTTCTTGTAATTTTGGGGACCTCTGCTGTCCCTCCACTTAATTGAAGGTTGATAATTTTCTTTTTTTAAAAAATTCATGTCAGGAATATATCACACATACAAATAGGATTAATTGCATAACAATACTTATAGCTTCTTAAGATTAAGAGGACTATCTACATAGTATAAAGAGTTCATACTTTGGAGGAAGCGTAGAAGTGCTGCTGTGATGAAAATGCTAGATAACGAGTATAGTGTATCTTTCTGAAATATCTTTGTCAGTGAATAATCACTCCAGGCCATAATAATCATTGCCTAAATATGTTCCAATACTGGATTAGTTACCAGAGATTAAAATGTACAATATTATATGTGACCTTTGTAATACCTGTAGTGCCAATACATAAAAGGTCCACATGCGATCAAAACTTCGGAAAATGTTCCAAAATGTTCTGGTCTCAACAAAATTTGATTTCCCCGTGCTTTTATTAGAAACTTTATGAGATGAACGTCTTGCCTGCAAATAGATTTAGCAAGGTAACAGTCTCATTGGAGAAATTGATTCAACAGTTCAAATCATGAGGAGTTCTAGATCTACCTGGACTATGGGCCTTGATTCCCGTATATATTTGAAGAAATCTCCATCATCCCTCATAGGCCAGCCCAAGGAAAAGCAATCAACAGACCTGATGGCCATGCAATTAACACCAGAAACAAAAGAAAATAAAAAATATATTGAACTATTGTGCTGATATATTCTTATAAATAATTTCTTCACAAACCAGAAGTATTCATTTAGATCATCATAATTGCACCAAGCTGAATGTGGGGCTTTTCCATTATTGCTTTTTTTAGCTTCCTGGAAAATAACATCATCACTTAGTTATTCAACTGTGCGTAATTGTTTATCTTTCATTATGAACTTTTCAAGGAAACATACCTTTTCAATCACATGATAAATTGGACTAATTACTTTCTTCAAGAATGCTTCATCATCTCCCCCATATGAAGGCCTAATGTTCTCCCCCGTCACAACACTTACATTCCCAGTTAAAAGACCTTGTAGCTCATATGCCATCTGAAACTCATCAGGAATCATTTAAGAAAGGAACACATGAATTAAGAAACAACAAGATTATGTCAATCGAAGTCAAAAACAATAGCATCTTCAGAATGGAAGTCTCACATTATGGAATATATAGGACAGGCATTCTGGCATGAAGCGAACATTGGCAGCTTCACCCCAGATAAGAAGAAAGAGGCCCATGTACAGGATCTTTCTCTGCTGGATTTCTTGGGGTTGTAAACCTTGTGCTATCCTGAAAAAATTTACAATATTAACTATTGTATTGAAACATTTGAGAAAAAGGAACCAAAATATTTACACAACAATACCGTAAACTATGTTTCCGTCCTAAGAATTTACACCATGTCTTGTAGTTCTTGAATATTTTATTCATAACTGCATCAACAGCTCGATCATCCAGCTGTGCCATGGAATTGATTTAGCAAAAGGCTAGAATTTTATATGAAACAAAATAATTGTATCAAATGTGCAGTAAATGAAGAGAAGGTTTCTAACTTGTGCAGTTAAGACATCCTTTGGTAATTTCTAATACTAATAGATGCATGAACCCGCATGTTGAGCAATAATTAAAGTAGAAGCCAGATGTGACACATGGTGAATTACTGACTCAGAACCTCACTATAAGACTTACAAGTCATTTAAGAAAGTCCTAGTCCTCGTCACAAGTTTGATTTTGGTATAACACATATTACAATTTGCATAAAATGAGAGGCTACACATATAAGTGATTTCAATGATAAACAAATGTTAGCATGCATTTTTTATCCTTCTACTTTAACTAATTTCATAGACAAATTTTGTAAATCACACAGTTTTATGAATAACACAAGGATTGAGGTGATAGGCATAGATTGGTACATATCATGGCAGCATAGATCAATAGATCGCATGAGCATGTGCTGCATCTGGTGAATGTATATAAGAATCAGAAACTTGCACATGTGAGTAGATTCAACTGCATGGTTTGTGTGGCAAATACAACAAAATAGTCAGATAAAAAGAAAAAAGGATGCAGCACATTAATCTAGAACAAACTCTGTGTGGGCTATCTAAATGGATGATGTATATTCAAAACCATGGTTTGATGTTTTGGGTACTAGACCCAAGTCGATTCCTAGCCAAACTGGTATGGGTCTGATGCATGCGAACACACCAACACATGGTACGCTGGCACATGTCATCGATCTTCTTTTAAGAGTTGAGAGTTTAGACAGTGTTGGGAGGTATATGTTGTGATCCGTACTGCCGACTCGATAGACCATCTTACTGACATGTATGCCTGAGCGAAACGTAGAACCATGTTCAAAATGGCCTGTAGATTAATATCCTTGGGATGCTGACTTAAGAAAGACTTGCTAGATGCACCAAAGAATGATGTAGATGGCCAATAAGTACTAGTACCATGCTTATCTCAGGAGGATACCATGCATTTAGCTCACAAGGGAAACTCTTAATTTTAAAACTAATTGGCAAAACAATGGAGGAAACCCATAAGAAGCAGTTGAAGAGTCCAATTCATATATAAGAACCAACTATGGACCTAAAACAACTCACAGAGACTCAAGTCATAAAAAACTCGTCAGACTGGTACATACAGATTGGTATTTACGGATCTAACCAGGAACCAGAACCTGGACTGAGCAATTTTATCCAGTCTAGTTCAGAACTTTTTTAGTTATTTAAATTTTTTTTAAATCTGGAAAGCTGTTGACAATTGTCAACAGCCCTCCTCATCCTCCTCTCCACCATTGTTTACCTTAACCTGCTCAACATATTCAATACTTGTGCCACCAGCAAAGATAAACATAGCAAATTGTTGTCAACATCATGTTTCAAAAAAACCAGTCAGACCAGTTATGTACCATTTGGTATTTACTGATCCAACCAGGAACCGGAACTGGACTATACAATATCATCCAGTCTAGTCCAAATTTTTTTTATTTTTATAATCTGGATAGTTGTTGACAGCTACCAACAACCCTCCTTATCCTCCTCTCCTTCACTTTCTCCTAATCCAGCCAGAAAGAATTTTGTATGGAAAAAAAGATAAATGCATATTGCTCTTTGAAAAAGTATCCTAATGTTGTAAGATATGTTGGACTCTACAACTGCAATATAGAAGAAAGTAAAGGAAAACCATGATATGGAAAGCAAATGAGACTCTTACGGGTTCAATAAGGTGGATGGTGCAATTTATGATTCCAAATGCTATTTAAAAGAGCAAATAAAACCAACAATATATCAAAACTTTTGGTATCTAACTCAACATATTTCACATTCAAAATTCATTGATAAACCAGGCAGTTCTTCCACCTTTTCCAAGCGCCATATACCTCTCACAACTTGTAAAAATGAGTTCATTTAGCTCATGTACTGTAATTTAGAAGGAAGCAATGTGTACATGCCTTGTTAAGAGGTTCAGGCTTGGGTGATAGCCTTATGTGAACATTGGCAAGGAGCAAGATCAAATGTTCTCTTTGATTCCTTACATTGTCTCTCTGGAGATGAAGAAGCATTAGCAGTGGTAAATGGCACCAAGTTTTGTCAAGGACAAAAGGCAATATATAGTTGCTTATGTTGTGGATGTTTACCTGAAACCCAAACATGACTCTTAACCAGTCAAGTAGATCCAAGTCTCCTGTTTTCTGTCTTTGCTGATCAAAAGAAGAAGGCCAGTTCAAACTTCGTGTGTTCCTCAAGGCTGTCACAGCCGCTTTAATCTGTCAAAAGTAGATGATATGTTAAAATTACTGATTCTTTTAAGCTAGCACATCAAAATATCCCTTTGCTGCTGACACTGCTCCCAGCTAAGAAGGTTACGACTGATAGAGACAGTTGCAAGAGGCAAAGTCCTTGCAGTCCCATATACCTCTTCAAGCTGCATGATGCACTGCGAAGCACCAGCAGCATCCAAGGGAAGGATGTTGTACGGGACATAAATTTCCGTCTTTTCTTGGACATCTTTGGCAGCAGCGATAATCTGTTCAAAAAGCACCAAGGAGGCGGATGGAAGAACAGTTCAACTAGCACAGGAATAAAACAATCAAAACAATTATCTCGACGAAACGAACCTCTGGAGCAACTTCTTCGACTTTTTCAGTCTTGTTAACAGCACAGAGGACTTCAAAAAGGACACCGGCGGTTTGATAAGCTTTCCCAAGTTGAGCTCTGTCAACAGGAGGAACACAAATCTACATATAAAGATCCGAGGACGTCACGAGCATCAGGAACAGATAGTGGGGGACTCAAGCCACGATTACCTATCTGCTTGCTCGCCCTGGTCCAGAGCACGGACGTAGTTCTCGTAGTACTGCTGATAGAAACTCTCGATTTCTCGGGCATCACTCTTCTTCACCCTTTTAGCAAGACTCGGTGTATTGTCCTGTAATTTTGAACTCAGATTATGCTCTCAGAAAACATCACGACAGCCAATGATGCACATATGTCATCGGAAACAGAAGAATCATCGAGAAAAAATGCATCATTCAGAACATGCTCTCAGGACGAGATTACCCAAGAGACAATGTATTGTATGCAAAACTTGGCAAACAGAGTTCAGTGTGAGACACCCCATAATCCAATCTTAATACCAGGATTGCAATCTTCAGATTCGCATAGATGGTCGGATAAGGGATGAATATTGAGCAAAAGGCACTTAATTTCCCAGGTTTGAATCCAAAAAAACATATCCGGGTTCCCATTAGTAGTTCCGAACTGCGAGCTTTGACAACGAGAACACAAGCAAAAAGCGCGGATGACCGGCGACATTGAAAACTCGTTGCAAAAGCCTTCACATTTGGGTTAAGAAACAAGAAATCAACAGCAAGAAACGTCAGTCTCCCAAACATTGGGATGGGAACGACACAACTTTAATCGGACTAAATTGAAATCAAATTAGGGAGGGAGTTTTCAGCAGAAATCAGTTGCGCAAGCAGGAGCTGTTGCTTTAAGGTTCACCGACACCAATGCTTGAGATTCGCACAATTATTCATTACGAATCTTAGGGCAGACGGGATCACCGACGACATCGAAAACTCGTTAGAAAAGCATTCACATCTGGGGAAAGAAACAAGAAATCAACAGCAAGAAACAAGATCGTTCATCCGGAAACGCCAGTCTCCCAAACATTGGGAACGGAGACGACACAACTTTGATCGGACCAAATTGAAATCAAACTAGGGAAGGAGTTTTCAGCAGTAATCACTTTAAGATTCACGAACACCAATGCTTGAGATTCGTACAGTTACTTATTACGAATCTTAGCGCAGAAGGGAGCGGTGATCTTACCCGCTCGAGGCGCTGGAGGAGGGCTGTCTTGAATTGGCGAACGCCACGTCCGCTGGAGCTGGGATCGACTCTGTGGGCCTTCTCGAACGCATAGAAGCGACCTGCAGGACACCACAAACCCAAACACAAGCAGCGTCAAAAATATCAGATTCCTTCCATAAATAAGCATTAGAGAAGAGCCGTCGACGGTCTTTATTTCCCTCCGTGTGGTTTCTTCTCCCGTGGCGGTTCGATCGAGAGAGGGGGATGGAATGGCGAGAGAGGAAGAACGTACACAGGTAAGCCACGCGGGGGCGCTCGGCCTCGATCTCGGAGGCCACGCGGAGGACGGGCGCGATGCTGGCGAGCGACGACGGCACCACCTCGTTGTCGAATACCTCCATCGAGAAGGTCGCCATCACGGAGCTCCTCATCGAAGGCCGCCGCGACAGCCCCTGCGGCCCCGAAGCCGGCCCCGCCACCGCCGGCATTCCCGAGGTAGGCGCCTTCTCCCCGCCCGCCATTTCCGCGATCCTCTCTCCCCAAGGAGCACTCCTATTCAGTGCCTCATCTATATGAGCCGATCGGAGGGCAGTAGTGGATCCTAGGAATATTGAATCCCTAGGATTTTAAGGTAACTATGGCCGGAGCTCCACCTGCCGAGCGACCGCCCGCCTGCAGAAACCCATCCAAGATCAAAGGCGAGGGGGGTCGTTATCGACAAAGAGATCGATTCACTATACCTCTTTCGATCAGAACATAGGAGAAAGAGAGAGTCACCTTTCGCTGGGGGAGAACGAGAGGCGGAGGGGGAGCTCAGAGGGCGCGGAGCGACGCGGGGGGGGGGGGGAGAAATAGTAGCAGTGAGAGAGAGAGAGGGGGGGGGGGGGGGGGGGGGGGAGGGAACGAAGAGCATGGTCGACCCAAGTCGTAGGTTTCTTCGTTCGCAACGGATTAGGAAGACCGGGTCGCGTCCGTCCGTCGGGAAACGTGGAACGATCGGGTGCTGCCCGGGACTCGTGTCGGGACGCAGCTGGCGCTTGAGTTGATCGGGTTGGCATGCGTGCGGTCGGCCTGCGTCGATGCGCCCGACGTACGAGGACGGCCGCCAGTTGGGGCTTCTTGTTCAAGGACGCCGCTTCGCGGGCCCTTCAAACGACTTCCATAACAGCGACCGTCTCATTAAATCCTTTCTTTTATACTTTTTTTGGCCTGAAACATAAAGTGATGTTTCATATTTGCCCCTGCTATTTTTACCTTAGTTTGTCCTTTCCTTCTCTATCTCCATTATTATTGCCTGGTCTCATCATTGGATCATCATTATTGTCCTTAGAATGTTATTAATTGTTTTTCCTTGTACTCATCTCTCTGTTGGATGACAGAAAAATTGGTGTATTCGATTCCTAAATTAAACTAGAATAATTTATTTTAAAAAATCACTAGTAATCACTTTTTACCTAATAACACTCATAATATTTTTTTAGGAATGAACTGATAGACCCCTATTCATTCTATCTAATGATATGGTTAATAGATTAATTGGTCCCATTCGGATCAATTTTTCTAAACCTCTAACACAGTTCCCCTCCTCCTCCATCTTAGTATTCTTCTCCTCCTCTTTCTCTTCTATTTTTCTTTTCTCCTCCTCTTTATCAATTGGTGCATGATATGATAATCTTACATCGTCATTATTTTTATCTAATTGGAAGATTACATATCGAGTTTAATCAATATTTGTTGGATAAACCAATGTTTGAATTTTTTTTTTATTATAAGACCAACATGGTATTAAAAAATAGTTTATAGTCTTCATTTTGTGAAAAATTTTCACCTATAATCAATAAATCAAAATTAATTTATACCTCCTACACATATTTTTACAAGAATAGATTAGAATAAGATTTGATTAAAATGAGATACAGGGTATTTATATTTTATGCCCTAAGTAAAATGATCACATTATCAATCAAACATCTTCCTCTTTCGTATCAAAACATATCAATATCTATACATCCTTGCTACTGGAGTTCTTATCACCATCTTGATTCTGCTTAAATCTGACAATTTGATTGTAAATGAAGTTTGGCTCCCACTTGTTAATAATCTTTATTTCTCATTGTTAGCATACAAATTGAGCAATTTGTCCCAAAGGCTTACTACCCATTGCCCCACATTATTAGGCACATTAGCTTCTTCTGGCCCACTGGCATTTTAGGCTACAAGTATCTTGCTGTTTTAAGAATCATTTCCTCATATTTGTGTGCTTCACAAATCTATCCTCATAAAATTTCAAAGGAGAGTATAAGCCCTTACCAAATCCACTATAGTATATTTTTCATTGTCGCCTAAAGAAAATGGAAGCTATATTGTTCTCAAGAAACCTTGTAAATGGCACCTAAAGAAAATCTTGCCCATTTTCTACCAAAAAAAATTTTGTTTTTTCCTATATAATGTTTAGGTATCATAATAATTGATGAATCAAACATGTCATGAAATTGCGCATTCATCCGAAGGATACAAATGGGGATGGAGTGCCACCATCCACCCTCAGCTTTCACTTGTGGTTTCCCCACTTGGCTCCCCTCCCAATCGCCACAAAACATTCCTTTCCATCAACCTTTTTCTAATCTCTGTTCTTTGCCGACCTATCTTTCCTTTGGTTCCTCCCCAAGCCACGCCCTTCGCTCTCCTCCCCATCTCTCTGAAAGGAGGCTGTGCAAAGGTTGCTGCTTTTGAAAGCTGAATCAGGTTGGTGATCTTTCCTTATTTTCTTGTCTTGTTTACTCGGTCGATGAACTCTTGGAGTGTGGCAGTAGAAGCTGGGAAGGAGGGCTTGATGGGAAGGGAGGGTGGGCAGACCGATGAGTTCCCCGTTGGCATGCGTGTTCTCGCCGTCGACGATGATCTGACTTGCCTGAAGGTGTTGGAGGCTCTGCTGCTTCGGTGCCGATACCATGGTTTGGATTTCTGTCAACTTTCCTTGACGTTTATTCTTTCTTTACTGTAAAGTGATGATTTTTCTTCCCAGTGAGAGAGAGTTCTATGGGTGTGGTAGTAATGCGAATGAAGTTGTGAATTGTGCCGGTGGCTACGACGAATCATGCTACTGTGACTATCAAGTTGCCGAGGGAGAGCAGCGACAAACTTGATTGGTTATCAGTGATGTGCATATGCTAGACATCGATGGTTTCAAGATTCTGGAAATTGTGAGCCCGGAGTTGGTCCCATTAGATTATGTGGTTTTTATCGGGTAAGATATATAATAGAATTAATTGGATTTTGATAAGGTCAATAGAAAAGAAATTTATATTATAGTAGAATTTCTTGGGGGATATCGTTGATTGAATGAACTCTCAACTTATCCTATACCATCTGCTCTTGTCTATAGATAGATAGGATCTTTAAGGACTAGATGAGGTATGTTATGCATCTCATAAAGGATACAGTTGAGAGATTATAATTTCTTTCTCAATCTCCCTGAAACATCAATCTAAGTGGTCCTGTGAAAGGATATGAAAAGAGAAAGACAGTCTAGTTCTCCATGTAGATTGATAGCGGTTTTAGATCTAAAGGCGGTGTCTTTGTAGATCACAAAGAAATCCTTTTTCAGATGACATCAAAATATGCGCATCATAAAATCGATCTAATATTATTTGATTTCAATCCTGGCATAAAAGTTTTTCCACATTACATATAGTATATAATAGTTTTTACAATTTGTAATGGAGCTTAGGTTCTTGAAATCAAATACTTTAAATCTATTGTTTTCCTATTTAAGATGTTTGAATGATTCATATTTTGTCGATCTATATTCCTATATATTATATTTTATCGCTTACTTGTGGGCGATGTTAGATTCCTTGTAAGGTGATCTTCAATAATTGCGAAACAGTAATTGTCGCTATATAGGTTATCGAACTTGTTGCGTACGGCCAACGGATCTGCTGGTGACAGTAGTTGCGCCGGGCAATGTGTGTGTCGCAACAGCCATGCGCACAGTTGATAGCCACACACACACAGCAAGTTGCAGCCAGCCATGTGTAGGCGACAACAACCGCATAGGCAACAACCACTCATGGGCATAGGCCGCTCCTACGCGAAAGCCACCCGCGAGCACAAGTTGAGCGCTGGGCTGATCATGCAGGCAACTGCATGGGCAACAATGCGCACACGCAACGGTTGTGCACGGGCAGAACCTGCATCCAGGCGGCGGCCATGCGAGGGTAGCAATCGCGCCGATGGGCAAGCCACATCAACAACAACCGCACAAGCGACGGTGACTCAAGGGGTTTTTAGATAAAATTATAGTTTTGCCCTCGAGACTAATTTTATCAAATTACAACTATGCCCTTTACAAATCTCGTAATTCCAATTTATGTCCTATTAACATATTTACAGTTTTACCCTTATAAAATTGAGAATTTTAAATTTTTGTCCTTAATTATAAAATTGATAAATATGATTTATTATAATTATGATTGAATTTGGTCATGATTATATTTTGATTATTTGATTAGATTTAATTTTGATTAAAAAAATATAAAATACGGTTTACTTTTTTAATTTTCTTATATGACTTATTGATTATATTTTTATATATGATAAATAAAATCTAATTATTATTTTTAGATATTTATTTAGTTATTCACATGTATATATTTGAAATTATGAAATAATGTTTATCTTTTACATGAAGACATGATTTATATGTTATGATGATTATCAAATGAGTTTTTTTTTACTGATTAATGTTCAATAATTATTATGATTATTATTCTATTATTAAACTATTTAGCATAAATTAAATTAAAGAAATTTGATGAATATTATTTGTAACTCATCTCCTTAATTTTTATCTGGCTTGTAGCTACCAAAGTGGCTTGGGATATAGGCTTTTGGGATGTAAATTATAATAAAATTTTATTATTTATAAGACATTTTAAATTATATTTTATATTATTATATTGGTCTTGAAGCCACTAAAGTGACCTAGACTAATAACTTATAAAATTATATTAAGGAATTAGTCCTAAATGATATTAAGGAAATAATATTCACAATGACATACATAGTTAGGAGATTTAGATAATCCCAAAAGAAAATATATTTCAAATAATTATATGATGGGGTAGGATGATACTGTTTTGGATATTCTTGTAGTTTAGGATTATATATCCAAATATAATAATACTATTCAACAAGAATGGTATCAGTCCTTTATAGATGATCTTGAATGAACACTAGATATGTTAATATTTCACCCAAAGATAAAATCTGGATGATATCAATAGTTCATCATATTTTGAAAAACTCAAAGCATTAATGTTAATGTTATTTTATATTTTACAGTGGTACTTCCATCAATACATTCTTATGCTTCTAGTGTCATTGTACTTTTTGGATCAAATTATTCAGAATGGTTAGAGCATGTATAATTTACACTAGATGTATTAGATTTTGACTTAGCATTACCTGTTGAAAAGCTTGTAGACTTGACTGATAACAGTACTGTGGAATAAATTAATGAAATGAAGACTTGAGAAAGATCTGATAGGCTTAGTTTAATGTTAATAAGAATGACAATTGTAAATAACATAAAGACTTTATTACCGATTGCAACTAGCACACGAGAATATTAAAGGTTATTGAAGATAAATTTAAATCTGTTGATAAGTCATTGGCTAGCATATTAATAAAAGAACTAATTACGGCTCAATATGATGGCACTCGAGGAATTCAGGATCACATCCTCAATATGGTTGATAAGGCTACAAAACTTAAAGCATTAGGTATGAATGTTGATGAGTTTTTCCTCGTACAGTTCATTCTTAATTCTTTTCCTTCTTAGTTTGACTAATTCAAAATTCACTATAATACAAATAAGGATAAGTGAGACCAAAATGAGTTAACTAGCATGTGTGTTCAAGAAGAATTGAGATTAAAATAGGAAAGCTTTTATAATATCATGACTACTACTCAAGGAGTTGGTAACAAAAAAACAAAATTAAAGTATCATTCATCAAAGAAATTTATTAGCTCTGAAAATGTTAAATAGAATAATGAAAAGAGAGCTTCTATAGTAAAATGCTTCTTTTATGGCAAGAAAGGATATATGAATAAAGACTACATTAAACACAAGACTTGATTCGAAAAGAAAGATATAAACTCGACCTTTGTATGTTTCGAATCAAATATTACAGAAGTTCCTTCTAATACTTGGTGGATTGATTTTGGTGCTTCAACTCATGTTACCAATAATATACAGGGATTTCTTTCAATCCGAAAATCAAAAGAATATGAAAGATTCATCATTATGGGAAATTGTCTCAAAGCGAAAGCGATATCAGTGGAGACTTATCGTATACTTTTAGAGATGGGTCATTTGATGGATCTTGTTAACATATGTTATGTTCTTACTATTTCTAGAAATTTAGTTTCTCTATCTAGAATTGATGAGTTAGAATATTATCTTTCTTTTCATATTGGTAAACTCAGTATATTTTATAATTCAATAAAAATTAGTTCTAGAATTTTGTGTGATGGTTTATATAGAATTAATTTGAATCTTAAGTTTGTAAAGATATTATTGACCCTATAATCAAGTGTTTAATTGAAACGTAGTTTCAATAATGAAAGATCTTGTATATTGTGGCATAGATGATTGAGGCATATCTCCAAGGAAAGAATTGAAATATTAGTGAAGGATAATATTTTGGAACATTTAAACTTTATTGATTTTGATGTTTGTATAGATTGCATTAAGGGAAATCAAACTAAATATACAAAGAAAAATGTCATGAGAAGTAAAGAACTCCTTAAGATTATTCATACTGATATCTACGAACCACTCCATATTCCTTATTTTAGTGGAGAAAGGTATTTCATCACATTTATATATGACCTGTCCATATATGGTTATGTTTATCTAATACATGAAAAGTCTTAGGCCGTTGACACTCTTAAGGTGTATATAAATAAGGTTGAGAGACAATTAGATACAAAAGTTAAAATTGTTAGATCTGATAGGATTGGTGAATTTTATGATAAATATGATGAATCTGGTCAGAATATTGATCATTTTGCTAGATTCCTAGAACAACGGGGTATTTATGTTCAATATGTATTATCAAGTATACCACTACAGAATGGTGTTGCCGAAAGGTAAAACCGTACTCTTATGGATATGGTTAGGAGCATCATGAGGTATTCCTCTATGAGTCAATATGGGGTGAAGCTCTTAGGACAGCTATGTATGTCTTGAATATAGTTCCTAGTAAGTCGGTTTCATCAACTCTATATAAGTTATGGACTAGTAAGAAGCCTAGTATAACACATTTATATATTTGGGAGTGTCTTGCAGAGATAAGAGTATTTAATCCACATGAAAAGAAATTAGATCCAAGAACTATTTTTGGATATTTTAGTAGTTATCCAGAAAAATCCAAGGAATATAGAATTTATTGCCCTAATCATAGTACGAGGATAATAGAATCTGGTAATGTAAGATTTCTAAAAAATGATAAAATCAGTATGAGTGAAAAATATCGAAGGATTAATTTTGATATTGAGGAGATTCAGATTAATTCTCCTATATCATCTCTTATTTGAGAAATTATTGTTCCTCAAATCAATGAGACAATTGACGAGGGTGAACAACAAAATAACATCAATAAACTCTCACATTATGTTGATGTCGCCGCTGATGATCTTATAGAACTATCACGATTGACAGCTTTGAGAAGCTTTCAAAGGAAAAGAAAATATGTCATTTCTGATGATTTATGGTATATCTACAAGAATCATATTATAATATAGAAATAAAAAGAAACCCATTATCATTTTCACAAACCATAGAAAGTAACGATTCTGAAAAATAGTATGATACAATGAAAGAAGAGTTAAAATCAATGGACTAGAATGGTGTCTAGGAACTCGTTGAATTGCTCAATAATTATAAAAGAGTCGGTTGTAAATAGGTCTTTAAGATAAAACATGACTCAGCGTGCAATATCGAACGATATAAAGCCAGACTTATAGTCAAAGGTTTTTCTCAGAAAAAATGCATCAACTATAATGAGACTTTTTTTCAGTTTCTAGAAAGGACTCGTTGAGAATTGTTATGACATTAGTAGCTCATTATGATCTTGAGTTACATCATATGGATGTGAAAATAATATTTCTGAATGAAGATTTGGATGAGGAAATCTATATGGAACAACCTGAATGATTCATAGAAAAGAAAAAGGAAAGTTGGGCTTGTAAAATTAATATATTCATTTATAACCTTAAACAAGCTTCCATACAATGATATATAAAGTTTCATGATACCATTACTTCCTTCGGATTTAAGGAAAACACTATTGATAAGTGTATATATTTGAATGTAAGTAGGAGCAAGTTTATTATATTGGTCTTATATGTGGATGAATTTTTACTTGCCAATAGTGATCTTGGTTTGTTGCACGAAACCAAGATATTTCTCAGCAATAACTTTAAGATGATTGATATGAATGAGGCGGTCTATATTATTAGCACTGAGATATTCATGGACAAATCTCAAGGATTATTAGGACTGTATCGGAAAGGATATATTAATCGCATCTTGGAGAGATTTAATATGCATCTTTGCTTAACCAATGATACATCTATTACTATATGTGAAAAATTTAACCAAAACTAGTACCCAAAAAATGACTTAGAAAAGAATCAAATGAAGAATATTCCTTATGGGTGCGTAGTTGGAAGTCTATTATATGCTCAAACGTATACAAGATCATATATTAGTTTTGCAGTTATAATGCTGGGTAGATACCAAAGCAACTCAAGAATAGAACATTGAAAAGCTGCAAAGAAAGTAATGAGATATATGTAGAGGATGAAAGATTATATGCTTATATACAAGAGATCAAATCAGCTTGAAGTGACGGGATATTCATATGCTAATTTTGTAAATTGCCTCGATAGTAGAAAGTCTACTTCAGGGTCTATATTCATGTTAGTTGGTGGGGCAATTTCTTGAAAAAGTGCAAAACAATTGCTTATTGCATCATCAACAATGAAAACTGAATTTATGAAATACTTTGAGGCCACAAATCAAGCTTTATGGTTATGAAATTTTATCTTAGGACTTGGTGTGGTCGACTCAATTGCCAACCGCTGAAGATATTTTCTGACAATATTACAGTAGTTTTTTTCTCTAAGAATGACAAGTACTTTGGTGGTTCCAAGCATATCGAGATAAAATACTTGATGGTTAGAGAAAGAGTACAAAAACAATAAGTGTGAATTGATAACTTAAGCACCACTACGATGATCATTGATCAATTTACTAAAGCTTTACAATGTAAAATATTTAAATAACATGTTATTAGAACGAGGCTTATGAGCAAGCCATAAAAGATATGGTAATTCATATTTAGATGGATGCTATTATTGACATTTTTTTTGTATAATTAAATTTACTTATTTCTGTTATCTTGTTTACATTTATGATTATGCATATTATAGTTGAATGTAATAATAAATTACAATGATCATTATGGACTATATTAGGAAGGGCTAATAATATTGTGGTACAAAGAAAGGAGTATGACATTGATGATATATAACCACTATGACTCGCATTGATAGTTTGACTTAATATAGTATTATTGTGTTTATTGAACTTATTGGCTTGTTTTTAAAATTCATGATCGTGTATAAAATATTTTTCAAAATTCTTTTGGAATCCAATTAGGTAAAATTATTTTCAAACAAATTTTGTTTTGTTTATTTTGATTTTGAATATCTTTTATATCTTACCAATTATTGGGCCAACCGAGAGAATGTTAGATTATGTGGCTCTTTATAATTTGATAAGATATATAATAGAACTAGTTGAATTCTGATAACAGATATTGATCAATAGAAAAGAAGTTCATATTATAGTATGATTCCTTAGGGAATGCCCTTGATGGGAGAAACTCTCCTAATAACTTATCTTAGACCCTCTACTCTTGCCTATAAATAGACATGACCTTTATAGAATGGATGAGGTATGTTATGCATCTCATAGAGAATGCAATTAAGATATTAGAGTTTATCTCTCAACCTCCTTGAACTATCAATCTAAGTTATCTTGTGAAAGGATAGAAAGAGAATCTAATTTTCGTTGCAAATTGACAGCGGTTTTGGATCTAAAGACGATGGTTTTACAGATCACACCGAGATCATTTTTCAAATGACATCAAAAAGATACGTATCATAAAACCAATCTAATGTTATTTGATTTCAATCCTAATATAAAAAAAATTTTCGCATTACATATAGCATATAACCGTTTTTATGTTTAAAGACCTTCCGAGTAAGCTTTGGATGCTATCTTAATTTGGCACCTCATTTGTTGTCTTTGATACTGACATTATGTCCATGATAGCATTGTTTTCATGATCAGGGAACATTTGACCTGTATATTTGATTGTGCAGTGTCGGTTCTCTCAATCTGATTAGAGTAAAACATTTTAATCATTGAAGTATTATTTTTCATCAATTTTCATAACATATGTGAGCAAGCACCCACATTGTAGTTTCAAAACTCACAATGAATCAAGGTGAAAAGTAAAAGTTATTGGACAATACCAGCTGATTGTTTAAGCATCTAATTTGTCAGTTTTTTTGCTAAATGATTAAAGAATGATATTTTTCAATGCAGTGTTGTCAGTGAACAGTGAGATCAAAATGTGATGAAAGGCATAACCCATGGCGCATTTGACTACCTGCTAAAGCCTGTTCGGATCGAGGAGCTCAGGAATATATGGCAGCATGTTTTTAGGAGAAAGAAGCTCCATCACAGGGATTATAGCAAGTTTGATAATTGGGAGGAATCTCCATCAGAATGAACTGTTCGGTATGAAGAGGAAGGATCAAAAAGAGGAAGAAGATAATGATTCTGAGGAGAACATGCATCAGGATGAAGATCCAACCACTCGAGGGCTGTTTCGTCTATCGACCGACACCAGAAGTTTGTAGCTGCTGATAATCAATTAGGGATTGACAGTAAGAGATTTTAACAGAAAATATTCCGCTTTTTAAGGATCCTTGTGTGTTTTTCTGATGCATACATACATTTTCTGGTGCAGAGGCTGTCCCTCAGAGGATACTAGAGCTCATCAATGTCGAGAAGCTTACAAGAGAAAATGTTGCGAGTCATTTACAGGCATGCTGTTAAATTATTTACAGTCATAATGTGTTTAGTTGCTTGCTACGAAGTTGAAGTACCTCATGTTGTGTTTGCAGAAGTATCGGCTTTACATGAAAAGACTTCAGTGCTGTGGCAAGCCAACAGGCTAACACGGTTGCTGCTTTTGGAGGTAGGGAGCCTTCCCATCTGCATATGGGTTCATTGGATGGATTTGGGAGCTTTTATGCATTCAGCGACCTGCCATTACATCACTCCAGCCAAGTGAAGTGCTTGGTAGGTCAACGTAGCCTTACCAATGATCCTTGTTAGACCCCAACAGGGAAACCTTCCTGACACTCGACATGGGAGCTTGTTGCAGGGGATTCCTACATCATCAGAGCTTGAGCAACTTCAACCAAAAAGAATTCAGGAATGGAACAGTCATTCGCCCGGTGGTTCTTCTAGCAGTGGACATTTTTCTTGCAGACCCAGCAGCTCTTTTGTCAATTCGACTAGCAATGCTCTTATATCATAAACACAGCAGCAGCAGACACATTCATCGATTGCTTTTCAAGTAGATCAACATTCATAAGCTCAGATCCTTTTCGTTTGCGTGCTGCAAGTTGTTTCCAATTGCTTGATTTTGGTGTAAGCATAAAAATTGTTATATACTATATATAATAAGAAAAATATTTATGTTAGCATTGAAATCAAAAAACATTAGATCGATTTTACGATACTAACATTTTGATACCAGGATCTCTATGTGATCGTATCGTCTTTAGATCCAAAACCGTTGTCAATCTGCAAGAAGAGTTAAGACTCTCGTTCTCCTCTCTTTATATCAGATCATTTATATTTATGATTAAGAAAAGTTGAGAGAGAAATTAAAATCTTTCTATCCTTTGTGAGATACGTTATTTAGTCCTTATAAATCCTGTCTATTTATAGGCGAAAGCAAGGATCTAGAATAAATTATTATGAGAGTTCCTTCCATCAAAAACATCTTAAGGAATCTTACTATAATATAGACTTCTTTTCTATTGGTCAATACCTGTCATCATAATCCAATTAATTCTATTATATATCTTATCCAATTATAAAGGGCTTCATAATCTAACATTCTCCCATTTAACTCAATAATTGATAAAATATAAAATATATTCAAAATTAAATTAAACAAAATAAAATTTATTTGAAAACAATTTTATCTAATTGGATTTTAAAAAAATTTGAAAAAACATTTTATATATGACTATCAATTTTTAAAAATAAGCTAAAAAAATCTAATAAACATAATAATAATATATTAAGTCCAATTATAAATACGAGTCATAACGATTGTATATCATCAATATTATACTCTCTTCTATTACCATAATATTATTAGTCTTTCTTAATATAGTCCATAATGACCCTTGTAATTTATCTTGTTAAGATAATCTCGTTATTACATTTAACTATAATATACATAAATATAAATATAAACAGGATAGTAGAAACAAATAATTTTAATTAAGTAAGAAAAATATCAATAATAGCATCCACTTAAATATGCATCACCATATCTTTTATGACTTGCTCACAAGCCTCATTTTAAGAACATGTCCTTTAAATATTTTACACTGTAAAGCTTTAGTAAATAGATCGACAATCATCATAGTAGTGCTCAGGTTCTGAATTAACATTTGTTGTTTCTAGACTCTTTCTCAAATACTTTATCTTGATGTGCTTTGAACCATTAGAGTATTTATCATTTTTAGAGAAGAAATTTGTTACAATATTATCATAAAATATCTTCAGCGACCTGACAATTGAGTCGAGCACACTAAATCCTGAAATGAAATTTCACAACTATAAAACTTGATTTGTGGCCTCAAAGTATACCACAAATTTAGCTTTCATTGTTGCTGATGTAATAAGTGATTCCTTTACACTTTTCTAAGAAATTGCCCTACCAGCTAACATGAATACAAATACTGAAGTAGACTTCGAGACAATTTATAAAATTAACATCTGAATATCCTGTCACTTCAAGCTGATATGATCTTCTATGTGTGAGCATATAATATTTTATCCCTTGTAGATATCTTATTATTTTCTTTGTAACTTTCTAATATTTCATTCCTAGGTTGCTCTAATATCTTCCCAATATTGCAACTACAAAATTTATATATGATATTATACATATTTGAGCATATAATAGACTTCCAACTACGTACTCATAAGAAATATTCTTCATTTGATTCTTTTCTAAGTCATTTTTCAAGTAGGCTGAATTTTTCACCTCTAATAATAGGTATATCATTGGCTGAACAAAAATGCATATTAAATCTCTTTGAGATACGATTAATATATTCTTTTTTAGACAATCCTAATAATCCTTAGGATTTATCCATGAATATCTCAATGCCAATAACATAGACTATCTCATTTATATCAATCATCTTAAAGTTCTTGTTGAGAAATATCTTGATTTCGTGCAATAAAACAAGATCACTACTGGTAAGTAAAATACTATCAACATATAAGATCAATATAATAAACTTGTTCCCACTTACCTTCAAATATATACAATGATCAATAGTATTTTCCTTAAATCCAAAGAAACTAATAGTATCATGAAACTTTAGATACCATTATCTGTAATCTTGTTTAAGGTCATAAATGGATTTCTTAAATTTATAAGCCCAACTTTCTTTTTCCTTTTTTATAAATCCTTCGAGTTGTTCCATATAGATTTCCTCGCCCAGATCCCTGTTCAGAAATATTGTTTTCACATCCATCTGATGAAACTTAAGATCATAATGAGCTACTAATGCCATGATGATTCTCAACGAATCATTTCTAGAAAGTAGAGAAAAAGTCTCGTTGTAGTTGATGCATTCTTTATAAGAAAAAACTTTTGGCCATAACTCTGACTTTATATCGTTCGATATTGCTCGCTAAGTTACGTTTTGTCTTAAAGACTCATTTACAACCGACTCTTTTATAATTATTGGGCAATTCAATGAGTTCTCAGACACCATTCTAGTACATTGATTTTAACTCTTCTTTCATTATATCATACCATTTTTTAGAATCGTTACTTTCTATGGCTTGTGAAAACGATAAGGGATCTCTTTTTATTCCTATATTATAATATGATTCTTATATATATATATATATATATATATATATATATATATATATATATATATATATATATATATATATATATATATATATATATATATATATATATATATATATATATATATATATATATATATATACCATATAATCATCAGAAATAACATGTTTTCTTTTCCTTTAAGATCTTCTCAAAGCTGTCAATTGTGATAGTTCTTCAAGATTATTAATGACGACATCAATATTATGTGAGAGTTTATCGATGTTATTTTATTATTTACTCTCGTCAATTCTCTCATTGATTTGAGGAACAATAATTTCTCAAATAGGATATGATATGAGAGAATTAACCTAAATCTCCTCAATATAAAAATTAATCCTTCGAGATTTTTCACTTCCACTGATTTCGTCATTTTCTAATAATCTTGTATTACTGGATTTTATTATCCTCATATTATGATTAGGGCAATAAAATCTGTATCCCTTGGATTTTTTTTGGATAATCAATAAAATATTCAAAAATACTTCTTGGATCTAATTTCTTTTCATGTGGATTGAATATCATGACACCCTCAAATATGTAAACGTCTTAGAATGGGCTTCCTACCAATCCATAACTCAAATGGGGTTGACGGAATCGAATTACTAGGAACCATATTCAAGATGTACATAGTCGTCCTAAGAGCTTTACCCCACGTTGACTCAAGTATAGGGGAATAACTCATCATGCTCCTAACCATATCCATAAGAGTACTATTTCATCTTTCAACAATACCATTCTGCTATGGCACACTTGGTAATGTATATTGAACACAAATACTCTGTTATTCTAAGAATCTAGCAAAAGAACCAAGATTTTGATCGGATTCATCATATCTACCATAAAATTCACCACCGATCTTACAATTTAAACTTTTCTATATAATTGTCTCTCGACCTCATTTATGTACACTTCAAGAGTGTTAACGGTCTGAAACTTTTTATGTATTAGATAAATATAATCATATCTGGACAAGTCATCTATAATGTAATAAAATATATTTCTCCACTAAAATAAGGAATATTGAGTGGTCCGTAAATATTAGTATGAATAATCTCAAGGAGTTCTTTACTTATTGTAGCATTTTTCTTTGTATGTTTAGTTTATTTTCCCTTAATGCAATCTATACAAACATCAAAATCAATGAAGTCTAAATATTTCAAAATGTTATCCCTAACTAATCTTTCAATTCTTTCCTTGGAGATATGGCTCAATCGTCTATATCACAGTATAGAAGATCTTTCATTATTGAAACTATGTTCTAATCCAATACTTGATTGCAAGGTCAATAATGTCATTACAAACTCAAGATTCAAATTAATTATGTATTAACCATCACATACAATTCTAAAACTAACTTTTATTAAATCATAAAATATATTGAGTTTACCATTACTAAAAGAAAGATAATATCCTAACTCATAAATTTTAGATAGAAAAATTAAATTTCTAGAAATAGTAGAAATATAACATGTGTCAACAAGATCAATCATATGACCCACCTCTAGGTGTAGACGATAAGTCCTCACTTATCACTTTTGCTTTGAGATGATTTCCCATAATGATGAATCTTTTATATTCTTTTAGTTTTCGGATTGAAAGAAATCCTTAAATATTATTGGTAACATGAGTTGAAGCACAAGAATCAATCCACCAAGTATTAGAAGGAACTTCTATAATATTTGATTTGAAACATACAAAGATCAAGTTTGTACATTTTTTTTTTAACTAAGTCTTGTATTTAATGAAATCCTTCTTCACATATCCTTTCTTGCCATAAAAGAAGTACTTACTGTAAAAGTTTTCTTTTCATTAGTTTGTTTAACATTTCAAGACCCAACAAATTTCTTTAATGGATAATGCTTCAATTTTATTTTCTTATTACCAACTCTTTAAGTAATAGTCATGACATTACATGAGCTTTCGTATGTTAATTCCAATTCTTTCTCAATACATACTAGTTACCTCATTCAAGTCTCATCCTTATTTGTATTATAGTGAATCTTGAATGAGAAGGAAGAGAATTGAGAATAAACTACATAAGGAAAGACTCATCAACATTCATACCTAATGCTTTAAGTTTTACAACTTTATTAGTCAAATTGAAGAAGTGATCCTGAATTCCTCAAGTGTCATCATACTGAGTCGTAGTCAGTTCTTTTATTAGTGTGTCAACCAATGACTTATCAGCAGATTTAAATATATTTTTAATAATATTTAAATATTCTTATATATTAGTTACAATCAGTAATGAAGTCTTTATATTATTTGCAATCATCATCATTATGAACATTAAACTAAGCCTATCAGATCTTTTATAAGTTTTCATTTCATTAACTTGTTTTATAGTACTTTCAATAGTCAAGTCTGTAGGCTTTTTAATAAGCAATGCTAAGTCAAGATCTAATACGCATAGTGTGAATTGTACATGCTCTAACCATTCTGAATAATTTGAACTAGGGAGTACAAGGACATTAGAAGCATAAGAATGTAGGGATAGAAGCACCATTGTAAAATATAAAATAACATTAATCCTTTGAGTTTTTTCAAAATATGATGAACTATTGATATCATCTATATTTTACCCTAGGGTGAAATATTAACATATTTAGTGTTTGCTCAAGATTATTGATGGAGGACTGATACCATCCTTGTGGAATAGTATTATTACATTTGGATATACAATCGTAAACTACAAGGATATCCAAAATAGTATCATCCTACCCCCATCACATAATTATTTGAAATAGATTCTCTTTTGGGATTATTTAAATCTCCTAATTATGTATGTCATTATGAATATTATTTTTTTAATATCATTTAGGACTAGTTCTTTAATTTATTTTATAAGTTATTGGTCTAGGTCATTTTGGTGACTACAAGACCAAATACAATAATACAAAATATAATTTAAAATATTCTATAAATGATGAAACTTTTATTATAATTCACATCCCAAAAGTTTACCATCCTAGAACATTTTGGTAGCTACAAGTCAGATAAATTTTAGGGAGATGAGTTACAAATAATATTCATCATTTTTTAAATTTAATTTATGTTAAGTATTTAAATAATAGAATAACAACCATAATAATTATTGAACATTAATAGCAAAAGAAAAAACTGATCATGATAACATATAAATTATGCCTTCATGTGAAAGATAAATATTATTTCATAATTTCAAATATATATATGTGAATAACTAAATAAATATTCAAGAATAATAATTAGATTTTATTTACCTCATATAAAAATATAATCAATAAGTCATATAAGAAAACTATAAAAATAAACCGTAATTTATATTTTTTTAATCAAAAATAAATCTAATCAAATAATCAAAAAAATAATTATGATCAAATTTAATCATAATTTTATCAATTTTATAATTGAGGATATAAATTAAAATTTCTCAATTTAAGGGTAAAACTATAATTTTATTGAAACGAGATAAGGTGTAATTATGACATTTCTAAAGGATAAAACTATCAAAATACTAAAGAGTATTAATAAAATATAGAAGAGCAAAGTTATAATTTAACCAAAAGGAAGCGCTAGGGCAAAACTATAATTTTGCCAAAAACCCTACTGCATGCGTTGCTTGTGCCCGTGCGCGCTTGCCGCCTATGCGACCGCTGCCTGTGGGTGGCTGCCGACAGTGCGAACCCCCTACAACACCTTCTCGGCTACCGCTTGGGTGCAACCTGGCGCGGTCATCGCTTGGGAGCAACCTGTGCCCGCGCGCGGCCGCCGCGTGGATGCGGGTTCTACCCGTGCACGACCGTCACGTGTGCACGCTGTCGCCCGTGCGGTTGCTTGCACAATTAGCCTAGCGCTCAACCTGTGCCCGCGGGTAGTTGCCGCCTGTGCGGCTACTGTCGCCTACGCACGGCTGGCCGCGGTTCTTGCCCGCGCATGGCCACCACTTGGATGCGGTCGTCGCTTGGTGTGTGCACGTTGCTACTTGTGTGGCTGTCGATTATGCGCACGGCTACTGCGGCACTCTCGCTATCCAATGTAACTGCTGTCGCTAGTAGATCCGCTGACCTTATGCAGCTTGGTAGCTTGTATAGTGACCATAACTACTTTGTGATTATTAAAGAGGAATGCAAAATTGCCCACAAGCATGCGACAAAACAGAATATATAGGAATACATATCGATAAAATATAGATCATTCAAATATCGTAAATCAGAAAATAATAGATCTAAAACATTTGATTTCAAGAACTTAAGCTTTGATGATAATTGTAAGCATAAAAACTATTATATATTATGTGTAATGCAGAAAATTTTTTATGCTAGAAATAAAATCAAATAGCATTAAATCAGTTTTACGATGCGTACCTTTTGATGTCATCTGAAAGGAATCTCTATGTGATTTGTAAAGGCATCATCTTTAGATCCAAAATCGATGTTAATCTACAAGGAGAAATAGAGTCTCCTCTTCTCTTCATATCCTTTCCTAACCCTTAGAGATCATGTCTATTTATAGGCGAGAGCAGAATTTGTAGGATAAATTATTACGAGAGTTCTTTTCATCGAGGACATCCCCTAAAGAATCCTATTATAATATATATATATTTTTTTTATTGACCAATATTTATTATCAAAATTTAATTAATTCTATTATATATCTTATTCAAATTATAAAGAATCACTTAGTCTAACGATAGATGCAACAGCAACAGCACCTGGAACCATGTTACTCCAATAACATTTCCTCAGCAGGTTCCTTTACTACTAATAATAATGATTACTTGCACAAGATAGTTTAATAAGAAGCGATGGACGACGCCAAGTTGGGTTTTCGAGTGGGCAAACAATGCTTAGTCCGACAACTAAAGATGGAGAGGCAAGTTTTACCAACTTCACCAATGCTGGCAACTTTAAACTGAGACCAGAACCAAAAAAGGACCTCACAAATGAACATGGTATCCTGTTCGATTCTTTCTTGAGTCCTACCCAATCAACTAATTTTATGATTGATCATGTTTCTGGGATTCTTCAAAGAATGAACAACAGCCAGCATAACAAAAGGATGGATAAAAATGACATCTCTTTAGTGTTCAAAGATTTTTACCTTACATATAATGTTGCACTCACAATGCTGGACAAGATTGTTGATCAGTATGCTTCTTGAAACAAAGTTTCAAATTATTATTTTGCCTAATAACTTAGTAGCTAGCAAAGTATTGTTTCTGCCTACACCGTAGGGTAGGTCAGGTCAACTTCATAATGTTTCTGAAAGTAGGGCCTCAAACCAAAAGTTGTTTGGAAGTTATTGCTTAGGTCCCATTGATCCCACATTAGTATCCGAGTCACAAACTATACATACATTATGTTTCATTCCAAGTCAACTTTTAAGCTTTGTTGAGTTAAAAAGAGTATGCAAATGAATTGTTACTCACCATGTGAATTCAATTGTTCTTTAATGATAAGATAATTCTTATAGATGGTGAAGATCAACTATAGGTTCCTAATCTTCAGACAATTAGTACAAAGGATACTTCAACTTGCAGGTATTATCTTCTACGTATGACTAATATGTTAGAAAGCTAAACTAATTAATATGCATCAAGATCAAATAACTTGTATCGAGGGGGTTAGTTCTATACAAATCTATCACTAATGTACTCACCCATTTGCTTTGATTTATTGAATTTTGAAGCAAGCTTTTCTGGTTATACTTGACATGTACACTTTACATTAATCCGAAATTATCGATCGAGTTCTAGAATGAGTTTACTAACCAAACGGAGGATTTCGATAGTTTCCTTTTTAGTATGAGCTCAACAATTTAGATCTCTCGAATTTTTATAATGAAATTAATTGATGAAGTTATGATCTAATCAAACATTTGAGTGATGCAGGACTAACTTTGATCATAGAAAGGTAATTCGATTGAAGCAAGAAAAATCAAACGTTGGCCCGGAATGGATCATGTCAAAAGATTGGACGTCGAACTAGAGGATCGATCGATGTGTCGGCAGAATGACTTCATATCATGAGTTCGGGCCAGAAGGATCGGACGTTGCACCAAGGAGATCAGATGTTGCGGGAGGTCAACATACTGATCAAGCAATATGCCGAAGGAAAGAACGATGCGTCGAAAGTTCGGAAGAAACGTCGGATGAACCAATGACATGCCGGACAACATAGTATTCTTGTCTTGTAATCGGTCGTGTCTTGATCGAAGTAGGTTAGGTTGTCATTGAGTTGGTTTTGGGAGTAATCATGCCAACTCAATTATGGGCTCATTGGGCCTGAATTGGGACTTATTTGGTCTCATTGAGAGGCTCATTCAATGACCCAAAAGTTGAGTCAAGTGGTGGCACCGCTAGACCAGGCGGTGGAACCGCTTATGAGTTGGAATGTACGAAGTGTACGGTTCCGGAAGACCCAACGGTAGTATCGCCAATGTCATGCTGTGGTACTGCCCAAACTAGGTGATGGTATAGCTAGTACACTAGGCTGCAATCGGTGGTACCGCTAGTACCCCAAAATCCCGGGGATATGAATTTTGGCTCCATTTTTTGAAGCCAGTTGGAGTCTATAAATACCCCAATTATTCCTACTTAGGTAAGCAAGAAATAGAGCAGAAAGGGGGAAAGAATCCTTGAGAAAAAAGTATTGTAATCTCTTTTAAAGTTTAGAGTCTCTTCCTCCTTGAGTTAGAAGTTTTCTAAGGGGGGAGGGAGGTATTGTGTAAAAGAGAGATGTGAAGGTTCTCTCTTGAGCCTCTGAAAATGAGAAAGAGTTGTAAAGAGGATAGTTGATCTTCGTCCATTGAAAGAAGATCGTTAGTGAATGTCGGTGGCTTCGACGGAAGAGGTTCACTCTATCACTCGTCCTCCTATATTCAATGGGACGAACTACACAAATTGGAAAACACGTATGAGAATTTTCTTGCTTTCTATGGATTTCAGTTTATGGAATGTCATTGAATTTGGTTTTGAAACACCCTCTAAACCTATGAATAAATAGAATGATTTTAGGAAAAAATTATTTTCGTTAAATTGTTAAAGCTATGAATGCTTTATTTTGTGCTTTGGACAAAGATGAGTTTAATCGTATTTTGACTTGTGAATACTGCACACAATATTTGGCACACACTTGAAATTACTCATGAAGGCACAAGTAAAGTAAAAGAATCTAAGATAAATTTTTTGATGCATAGTTTTGAATTGTTTCGAATGAAGCCAAGTGAAACCATTGGTAACATATACACCTGTTTTACTGATATTGTCAATGATTTGAAAACACTTGGTAAAAGTTTTACTAATCTTGAACTTGTTAATAAAATTTTACGATCTCTTCTAAAACATTAGGATCCAAAAGTAATTGATATTGAAGAAGCAAAAGACTAGAACTACTTTTCTCTTAAAGAACTCATAGGGTTATTAATAACCTATGAAATGACTTGTATGACACATGACGAACATGACAACAGCCTTCCAAATAACAAGAAGGATATGACACTTAGAACAAAAGAAGATCAATCAAGCGAAAGCTCAAGTGATGATGATGACTTTGAACTTCTCATAAGAAAATTCAAAAAAACCATAAAACAAGAAACTGAGAACAAAAACGAACTTAAAAATAACACAATAACTTGCTATGAATACAAAAGGCCAGGGCACTTCAAAAGTGAATGTCCACAACCAAAGAAGAAGATGCTTACACATCAAAAGAAGAAAAAAGTACTCGAGGCGACTTGGGATGAATCAAGTGCATCAGAAGACCTATAATTTGATAGCAATGACACTGTTAGACCAGGCGATGGAATCGCCTATGAGGTGGAATGTATGAAGTGTACGATTCCGAAAGATCTGACGGTGGCACCGTCAGTGTTAGGCGTGTTGGGAAATCATGGGGGGCGACATCATATGCGCAGCGGAAGAACAAGAAAACAAAAATCCCCGATTCCCAAAAAGATATTCGTCGTCCTTAGGAGAGGGTGAAGGAGGTCAAACGTCCTCCTCTCTAGCGGTGATCCACACAGCAGGGTTGCGACGACCCTCCTCAAAACTCCAGGCCTACTCTGAGGTGGAGAGGGAGAGGAGAATAGGAAAAGCAAGCAAAGACTCTAGCCTATGAGGTTGTGAATCCCTCATATTTATAGAGATCCCGTGTCAAACCCTAATGGGTCCTTCCCTAGTGGGTATTGGATCTGCATCCAATAAGACAAGGGCTCCGTCGGATATCTCATATCCGAACCTCTACTCATCGCAATGCCTACCATATATGTGTGACCCTCTAGGCCCAATATCGAGCTGGTCGTGAGTCATACCTGTCAGAACTCCTTCTAACTTAGTGAATTATTATCTCTATAATAATTCACTCAACTCATCGACTACGGACGTACTAGGCCACTACGCCGTAGTCCCCAGACGATACAGGGGAATCTAATCCATTGGACCTGTCTATCCTCAGTTACCATGTACCTATAGTCCCTCATCCATCTAATATCCCAGAGACCGTATATCGAGCATGGTGCTGTCAGACCCATACGGTTTCTACTCAAGTCTCGCTCTAATCGGATTCTCCCAGAGAACTCTTTCTCTCTCAACCCGAATGACCCTGGCCAGGGATTTGTCTGAGCAAGAACATATGGGATATTCCTCTCATGACGCCGAGAGTGGATGATCCTCTGTCGACACTCAATAGCCCTCGTAAGGTCGACTACCACTCTCAATGACCAGCTGTACTAGATCTGGGACAGCCAAACCTATAAGTCTGGTATCAAAGAGTGGAGCACTCATACAGGACATCCTTGGTGTCTCAAGTCTAAGGACCAGATACTCCACTAGGACTACGGAATCGCTGTCTGACAATAAGGCATCATCAACCATCCAACATTCCGTAAGCGGATCAATCAGTGAACTCATTCTCCAATGAGCACCTGTACTGTATCCCTAGTGTCCCTACACGAGCAGCTATGAGACCAGCTGCATCCATCATATGGACGGGTATACAGCACAACAGTCTATCTGGTTATCACGATGTCCCTCTCGAGTAACCTATGACCGGGATTATTTAGGATATGTGTTTAAAGGTGAATCGATCTCATTATCGTGATCTCATCACGATCCGATTCCCATTGCACAAATCCAAGGACATCACAATATATATGCATTTATGCAATAGTTATAAAGTGATATACGCCAAAATATAATTGTTAGGATCGAGAGCACTAAGAGGGGGGGGGTGAATTAGTGCAGTGGAAATCTTACAATAATTTAAAAACCAAAAGCTGCGTTCGTTCAAAAACTATTATGATGCAAAACTAAAATTCTCAGTTTGTATCTAAGTGCAGTTTGCGTCTAAGCGCAGATTGCGTTTAAGCACAGTTTTGCGTCTAAGCGCAGTTTTGCGTCTAAGCGCAGTTTTGCGTCTAAACTCAGATTTACGTCTAAATGCAGATTTACGTCTAAACGCAGATTTACGTCTAAACGCAGATTTACGTCTAAACGCAGATTTACGTCTAAACGCAGTTTTACGTCTAAACGCAGTTTTACGTCTAAACGCAGATTTACGTCTAAACGCAGTTTTACGTCTAGACGCAGATTTACGTCTAAACTTTGAAACTCGTTTGTATACTCGCAGAAGGCAGTATGCAGTTGAAATCAAGACGTAAACGTGAACTGAAATCTGATGATTGAGCGAGGAAAGCCAATTTACGTCTGAATGCAGTTTTACGTCTAAATGTTGAAACTCGTTCGTAAAATCGTAGAGGACAGATTGCAGTTATTAATAGGATTAAAATGTAAGCGTAAACTGCAAAGAAACTCGTTCGTAAAAGCACGGAAAACAGTTCTGCAGAATCAAACGTAAACGTAAACTGTAATGTATGAAAATACGAATTTACGTCTGAATGCAGATTTGGAAGAACAGCACTTAGAACTTGTTCGTGAAAGCGCAGAGAGCAGTAGTGATGAGGGAGGTTTGCAGTAATGATAAAGTGCTCGAAAATAAACGCAAACCAGAGATTTAGAGTGGTTCGGTCAGCCTTGACCTACTCCACTTTTGGCTTCCTCCACCGATGAGGTTGCCGACGTCAACTAGGTGCCTTCCTTCAATGGGCGAAGGCCAAACTTCCCTCTTACAGTTTCTCTCCTTTTGACAGGCTTAGGAGACAACCTTTACAGACCTTTCTCTCCTCACTTTACAATTGAAAACTTGAAGAACAGAAGGAGGAGACTTAAAGGCTTTACAACACTTTTGAGCTCTTAGAATCACAGAAAAGATCAAGATTTCGGTGTAGGTCTGTATCTTTTCAGTGCTGAATGGGTGGGGTATTTATAGGCCCCAACCCAATTCAAAATTCGAGCTCAAAACGATCAAATCGATCAAATCCCAGAATTATGGGATCAGGCGGTTGCACCTCTCGACTGGAGAGGTGGCACCGCCTGGCAGAGCTCGAAGACTGAGCTCTGCCGATTGCTTCTCTCTGCCAGAGCTCGAAGACTGAGCTCGATGGTTGCATCACCTGGCAGAGCTCGAAGACTGAGCTTGGTGATTGCATCACCTGGCAGAGCTCGAAACTGAGCTCGGTGGTTGCATCACCTGGCAGAGCTCCAAGCTGAGCTCAGGCTGATCCACCTCTCTGCCAGAGCTCGAAGACTGAGCTCGGTGATTGCATCACCTGGCAGAGCTCGAGACTGAGCTCAGGCTGATGCACCTCTCTGCCAGAGCTCGAAGACTGAGCTCGGTGGTTGCATCGCCTGGCAGAGCTCGAAACTTGAGCTCTGGCGGTGCTACCTCTTGGCAGAGGAGGTTGCACCGCCCAGTCTAGCTCGAAGACTGAGCTCTGTGCGGTTGCACCTCTCGGCTGGGGCGGTTGCACCTCCCAGCCTCGCAGCCCTGGCGGTTGCACCTCCTGGCTGGGGCGGTTGCACCTCCCAACCCCACAGCCCAGGCGGTTGCACCTCCTGGCTGGGGCGGTTGCACCTCCTGGTGCAATCAGGGTCCGAATGGTTCACTCCATTCGGCCCACTTTGAATCTTTTCAGGGGCCCAATTGCCCCAAGATTAAGCTAATGGGATCACCTCCCATTTTCATGCTTAATCATCATGCTAACTACGATTAACTCTAAGACAACTTCTGCAGCTTTGCTCCGATGCGTCAATCGCTTCTTCCGGCGAGTTTCCTGCCAACTTCCGTCGATCAACCGATAACCCTCGGTGATCCTTCTGCGGACATCCGGCATACTCCTGGACTTTGGGACGATCCACTTGGCGAGTTCCGACGAGCTTCGCTTGGCAAGCTTCTGGACTTCTCGGATCTGTTCTCTCTGAACCTCCGACGACCGTCCGAACTTCCGTTGAACTCTCGAACTCCCAACGTGATCATGATCTTGACTCCGGCGCAACACCTGCTGCTTGTCTTACTCTCATCGTAGTTAATCCTGCACACTTATCTCAACACATAGATTAGATAACAAATGACAATTGACTTCATCATCAAAATCCGAGATTCAACAATCTCCCCCTTTTTGATGATGACAATCAATTGATAAAGGAGTTGTCCTTAACTCCCCCTATCTATATGCCATAGTTGAGATAAGTCAACCTTGAATTCAAGACCTAAGAATTCAAGTGACGTATTGATAAGTTAGATCAGTTAAACTTATCAATGCTCCCATCATGATGCCCATCATGATGTATCTCTTTAAGAATTATGTCAAGGCATGACATACATCATCAAGTTTGTATGATAGTGTTTGTAACCATTCATCATGTAATCATATAAAGCTACGAAGGACTTTTTACATGATGCTCACATTTGAGATTTTCTAGTAAGTTTGCATTTTCTTCACAATATCAAATCAAGATATGATGCAAACTATAGTACATGTTCACATATGTCTTGGTGATGCAAGGATGGCATAACATTGTTTATAGCATCACTCAAGTATTTGCAACTATGACATAGATATGATTATGGCAGTTCAGCTATGACATAGTGTTTATCAATTCATATGTTTCTCCCCCTTTGTCATCAACAAAAAGCATGATAGCATTATCAAGCATATAAAGGAAGTCATGACACATATATCTCTTTATTGTTTTTGCTTGACGAAGGAAAGTCATTTTCCAAAGAGTTTTCATAAGAGTGTACGGGAACATCCCATTTTTAGCATACAACCCGAAAAATGAACTTCTTACATGCATTTGGTTAAAAATATTTGTCACATAATTTGCAACATGTTTTTTGATCAAGCGTTGTCAAGGCATGTAATAGTAATAACATCCGAAAGATAATTTTAAGTATTCGGACAATTCAACATTCCTAATTCTCTTCTTATGTAATCAAATTGTTCTTCACATAGGGGTTTTGTGAAGATATCAGCTAGTTGATGTTTGGTATCAATAAACTCTTATGGTTACATCATGATTAGTGACATGATCTCGTATAAAGTGATGTCTAATATCAATGCGTTTGATTCTTGAGTGTTAAGCTTTTGATGTAGTAACACAATTATTTCAAGTGCAGCATTATATCATATTGCATAGCAGGATTTTTATTTCAGCAAGTGTAGCATTGTATCATATTGCATAGCAGGATTTTTATTTCAGCAAGTGTAGCATTGCATCACATGGTAAGATATCAGCTCGTATGATGCAAATTTTTGTTTGATATCTTGATACATGGCATGATAGCAATCATATTAGCAATAGCAACCATATCAATGTCATACTGCTGACTTATCAACTTACATTGGTATGTTGCTTCATATTTTCAAGGCATAGGCTTTTAAACCTTTTTAGTTTCAGTGCAAAAACCGAGATAAACAACAAGAGATGTTTGCAAATATGCTTACACAGACAAAGATAACCATATCAGGGTAACATATGTACAGCATATCAGGTAACCATAAAGACAAAGTCCTTCATGAATAACATAAGGAGTTTACAACATGTCATATCAAAAACATCAGATGTTTATACAAGCTTATTCATGAGGTGGAAGATTAAAGTGCCTAAGTAAAGAGTCAAATTGTCGATGGATTTGCTGCAGCTCGGTTAGGATTTGATCTTGTCGAAGTTCAACCCGTTCTTGTCGTTGTTCAAATCGGTCCATCCGAATCCCGATATCTTTGATGGATGATGTGTGAGTTTGCTCAACCGGATGTGTTTCCTCAAAGGGACAGATCGGAGGAGAGTGGGTACTCCTAAAGACTGGGGTTTCCGGCTCTGGTTCAGGTTCAGGTTCAGGCTGAGGGGGATCAGTTCTTCTAGGCATTCTAACCCAGTTACCGTTTCTATAGTGACATCTTAGTCGGTGAAGTAGATTTTTGTTTATTATGCTGAATCTATCTGATTTCATTACTTCTTCTTCTAGTGGTATTTGAATGTCGTAAGCTTTCATTATTCTAGTAATAATTCCACCATATGGGAGCATCATATCTTTCGTAGATAATTCCAACATGTTTTGTTGGATCAGATAGCCAAGACAAATGTCACGTTCTTTCATGATTAGGTACATAATTCCTAATTCCAATTGACTCACTTCATCATGATGGTATTGCTTAGGAAGAATTATACTAGTCATGATATGATGAAGTATCTTAGTGTTAAAGGGCATTAGATGTTCACAACTTTTAGGAATAGATTCTATGTTAGGATTGGCAAGGATTGTTCCTAAGGCTTCAACGTAGGATGTTTCAATAGTTTTTTCATCCCATGATCCTTTAAAGTAAAGTCCTATGCTTTTCATGGGAATACCTATCATATCACAAATGAATCTATCAGTGATTGAGATGTGTTGTCCTAAGAGATAGGTTGATATCCTTTCTTCATCATCTATTTGCATGTTGTTGTAAAACAATCTAACTAGTCTAGGATAAATGGGTTCGTTGATCTGCAAAATGGGAAGTAGATTTAGGTTTGCAAACCAATGGATAGTCTCTACATCTCTTAGTTCATTCAGATCTACGTATTTTCCCTTATTGATGCTTCTTAGTTCGAAGGAGGGAAATTTTTCAGCATGGTTTTTGGAATCAAAAAGAGTGAGATCAAACTCTTCTACTACTCTCCTCTTTCCCTTGTCCCTTGAGGATCTTCTAGATCTCATTACTACTGTTGTTTAGAGGGATGATGATGAGCTAAAGTAAATGAAGAACAAAACAGAATTTAAGAGCTTCTTAGAGAGTACCTTTGTGAAATCTTCAAGAGAAGGAAGGATTCTTGATGTTTTGCTCCGAAATGGGAGGTATTTGGAAGGCTTAGAGGAGTGAAATGGGAATGGAGGAGACTTGGAAGAGTAGAGGAGGAAATGGGGGTGAGTTGGGGTCGGTTCCTTAGCCGGCCCTAGTGTGGTTTTAAAGGGCAGAGCTTGCTGGCGGTTGCACCTCTGGCTGGAGCGGTGCAACCTCTGGCAACCCGTGATGGCTGGAGGTGCCACCGCCAGCTGGAGAGGTGCCACCGCCTGCAGTAGGTGAGCACCTAAGATGATTTGATTAGGGAGTCTTTGCCTTGAGGAGAGTTTTAGAGCAATTAATGTTTGTTACATGATTTCGTATGAGTTTTTATTTAAGGAAGAAGCTCTTTGTACGATCAAGATAGATCTTTTAACGTGCATACGTATGTTTGTTTGGTATCCCTTTTAAGATCATGACATATTTAGTTTCTACAAGAATTAATTCGTAGATGAACGGGTTTTTGAAGATCAGGGGGGTATTAGGATATCATATGTTTCTAATAAGGTTGTATCGTTTTTGTGATTTCACAACTTCCACTTGTTACTTAAGCGTTGTGAGTTCCTTTTTGATTCTTGGTTTATGACCATTGAGAGTCAAGGAGCAGAAAATTATTTCTTGCTCCGGCCTAGACTTTTAATGTTTTTATAGGAAGGGATGATCTTTAGGAACCCATTTGCTTTTTGGTGCCTCATAAATAGATCTACATTTTCTATCATGTTGCATAGAGTTTATCATGGTTCCTTTAGGAACCCAAATTAATTTGTTTGGACTTATTTTCTTGAATGGACAACAATGTGTCTTGTGTCCAGATTTGCAACAAAAGTTGCACTTGGTTTGGTGTTGAACATGTAAGATGGGGCCTTTTACAAAGGTAGTTGGATTTCGGTGAGGACTCCTCACAAATCCAATCCCACTTCTTTTGGGAGCATGACCCTTGTTTGTAAGGATCATGTTTAATGACTTGCTACCAACCTCGAATTTCTTCAAGGTGTCCTTAAGTAGCAAGTTTTCTTTTTGTATAGTTTCTAAATCATGACATTTGATACATGAATTTAAACTATCATGATGTTCGACTTTTAACTTATCAAACTCACAAGTAAGATTATCATGTACCTTTTTTAGCAACTTGTATTTTCTATTTATAACTTTGCATTCATCAAATAAATCATGGAAGGCATTTAATAATTCATCGAAAGATAAATCAGCATCTAATAAATCCGTTACCTCCTCTTCGATGGCCATAAAGGCGTAATGAGCAACTTGCTCGGTGTTGGACTCCTCTTCCTCAGATGCGCTCGAATCATCCCATGTTGCTTGGAGCGCCTTCTTCTTTGTTGTTCTTTTCTTGACTTGGGGACAATCACTCTTGTAGTGTCCCGGCTTTTTACATTCGTAGCAGATTACTTGGTCCTTCTTGGGTTCAAGTTTATTTTTCACATCGTTTTTAAACTTGTTTCTTTTGAAGAATTTCTTAAACCTTCTTGTCAAAAGTGCCAAGTCATCGTCACAATCCTCATCACTTGAGTTTTCTCTCAAGTGGCATTCAGAAGTTTTAAGTGCCATATCCTTCCTGTTCTTTGGAAGGATGTCTTCTTGCTCTTCATGAGCTTTGCAGGTCATTTCGTAGGTCATTAATGACCCGATTAGTTCTTCAAGAGGGAAATTTCGCAGATCTTTTGCCTCTTGAATAGCAGTGACTTTAGGATCCCAACTTTTAGGAAGGGATCTTAGTATCTTATTAACAAGCTCAAAATCCGAAAAGCTCTTTCCGAGTCCTTTTAGACCGTTGACGACATCCGTGAAACGGGTAAACATGTCGCCAATGGTTTCACTCGGTTTCATTCGGAAAAGTTCAAAAGAATGCAGCAACAGATTGATTTTTGACTCTTTCACTCTACTTGTGCCCTCGTGGGTCACTTCAAGTGTGTGCCAAATATCAAAAGCAGTTTCGCAAGTTGAAACACGATTAAACTCGTTTTTATCAAGTGCGCAAAATAAGGCATTCATAGCCTTTGCATTAAGAGCGAAAGCCTTCTTCTCCAAATCGTTCCAATCGATCATTGGAAGAGAAGATTTTGAAAATCCATTTTCAACAAGGTTCCACGGTTCAAAATCCATAGAAATAAGAAAGATCCTCATTCGGGTCTTCCAGTAAGTGTAGTCCGTTCCACTGAACATGGGTGGACGTGTAATCGAATGCCCCTCTTGGTTTCCGGCGTATGCCATCTCTCTTGGGTTTTAATCCTTTAGAGAGTTAACCTTGCTCTGATACCAATTGTTAGGATCGAGAGCACTAAGAGGGGGGGGTGAATTAGTGCAGCGGAAATCTTACAATAATTTAAAAACCAAAAGCTGCGTTCGTTCAAAAACTATTATGATGCAAAACTAAAATTCTCAGTTTGTATCTAAGTGCAGTTTGCGTCTAAGCGCAGATTGCGTTTAAGCGCAGTTTTGCGTCTAAGCGCAGTTTTGCGTCTAAGCGCAGTTTTGCGTCTAAACTCAGATTTACGTCTAAATGCAGATTTACGTCTAAACGCAGATTTACGTCTAAACGCAGATTTACGTCTAAACGCAGTTTTACGTCTAAACGCAGATTTACGTCTAAACGCAGTTTTACGTCTAGACGCAGATTTACGTCTAAACTTTGAAACTCGTTTGTATACTCGCAGAAGGCAGTATGCAGTTGAAATCAAGACGTAAACGTGAACTGAAATCTGATGATTGAGCGAGGAAAGCCAATTTACGTCTGAATGCAGTTTTACGTCTAAATGTTGAAACTCGTTCGTAAAATCGTAGAGGACAGATTGCAGTTATTAATAGGATTAAAATGTAAGCGTAAACTGCAAAGAAACTCGTTCGTAAAAGCACGGAAAACAGTTCTGCAGAATCAAACGTAAACGTAAACTGTAATGTATGAAAATACGAATTTACGTCTGAATGCAGATTTGGAAGAACAGCACTTAGAACTTGTTCGTGAAAGCGCAGAGAGCAGTAGTGATGAGGGAGGTTTGCAGTAATGATAAAGTGCTCGAAAATAAACGCAAACCAGAGATTTAGAGTGGTTCGGTCAGCCTTGACCTACTCCACTTTTGGCTTCCTCCACCGATGAGGTTGCCGACGTCAACTAGGTGCCTTCCTTCAATGGGCGAAGGCCAAACTTCCCTCTTACAGTTTCTCTCCTTTTGACAGGCTTAGGAGACAACCTTTACAGACCTTTCTCTCCTCACTTTACAATTGAAAACTTGAAGAACAGAAGGAGGAGACTTAAAGGCTTTACAACACTTTTGAGCTCTTAGAATCACAGAAAAGATCAAGATTTCGGTGTAGGTCTGTATCTTTTCAGTGCTGAATGGGTGGGGTATTTATAGGCCCCAACCCAATTCAAAATTCGAGCTCAAAACGATCAAATCGATCAAATCCCAGAATTATGGGATCAGGCGGTTGCACCTCTCGACTGGAGAGGTGGCACCGCCTGGCAGAGCTCGAAGACTGAGCTCTGCCGATTGCTTCTCTCTGCCAGAGCTCGAAGACTGAGCTCGATGGTTGCATCACCTGGCAGAGCTCGAAGACTGAGCTTGGTGATTGCATCACCTGGCAGAGCTCGAAACTGAGCTCGGTGGTTGCATCACCTGGCAGAGCTCCAAGCTGAGCTCAGGCTGATCCACCTCTCTGCCAGAGCTCGAAGACTGAGCTCGGTGATTGCATCACCTGGCAGAGCTCGAGACTGAGCTCAGGCTGATGCACCTCTCTGCCAGAGCTCGAAGACTGAGCTCGGTGGTTGCATCGCCTGGCAGAGCTCGAAACTTGAGCTCTGGCGGTGCTACCTCTTGGCAGAGGAGGTTGCACCGCCCAGTCTAGCTCGAAGACTGAGCTCTGGGCGGTTGCACCTCTCGGCTGGGGCGGTTGCACCTCCCAGCCTCGCAGCCCTAGCGGTTGCACCTCCTGGCTGGGGCGGTTGCACCTCCCAACCCCACAGCCCAGGCGGTTGCACCTCCTGGCTGGGGCGGTTGCACCTCCTGGTGCAATCAGGGTCCGAATGGTTCACTCCATTCGGCCCACTTTGAATCTTTTCAGGGGCCCAATTGCCCCAAGATTAAGCTAATGGGATCACCTCCCATTTTCATGCTTAATCATCATGCTAACTACGATTAACTCTAAGACAACTTCTGCAGCTTTGCTCCGATGCGTCAATCGCTTCTTCCGGCGAGTTTCCTGCCAACTTCCGTCGATCAACCGATAACCCTCGGTGATCCTTCTGCGGACATCCGGCATACTCCTGGACTTTGCGACGATCCACTTGGCGAGTTCCGACGAGCTTCGCTTGGCAAGCTTCTGGACTTCTCGGATCTGTTCTCTCTGAACCTCTGACGACCGTCCGAACTTCCGTTGAACTCTCGAACTCCCAACGTGATCATGATCTTGACTCCGGCGCAACACCTGCTGCTTGTCTTACTCTCATCGTAGTTAATCCTGCACACTTATCTCAAAACATAGATTAGATAACAAATGACAATTGACTTCATCATCAAAATCCGAGATTCAACAATAATAAGCAAAAAGATTCTGTATCAAGTCACACGTGCCATCACTCACGTGATTGGTTTGCTGGGCACCTATGACTAGCAATCTCTCACTTGACCTAAAGCCAATCACCTATGTGTCTGATCCCCATCAGACTCATGTGACGCTAAAAAATAATCTGAGACATCAGCTTTGTCAGTGGATCTGCTATGTTATCTTCGGATGGAACTCTTTCCACTGCTACATCTCCTCGGGTTACGATCTCTCTGATAAGCTGGAACCTCTTCAGAACAGTTCTGATTAGACTCGGGTTCTCTTATTTGAGTAATCGCCCCATAGTTGTTGCAATATAAGGAAGTCGACTTCCCGCTATTCGGAACGACGCCCAAATCTGTGATGAACATCTTTACCCAGACTCCCTCCTTTGCTGCATCTGATGCAGCAATGTACTCCGCCTCTGTGGTCAAGTCAACAGTGGTATCTTGCTTGGAACTCTTCCAGCACACTGCTCCTCCATTCAAGGTGTACACATACCCTGAATTCGACTTGCTATCATCGACATCAGACTGAAAACTTGAGTCAGTGTAGCCTTCAACCTTAAGGTTATTACCTCCATATACTAGTAAAAGATCCTTAGTCCTTCTCAAGTACTTAAGGATACACTTTACTGCTTTCCAGTGCTCCAAGCCTGGATCTGCCTGATATCTGCTCGTGACACTCAAAGCATGCGCTATATCAGGCCTAGTACATAGCATGGCATACATGATAGACCCTATTGCTGAGGCATAAGGTATCATATCCATGTTCGCCCTTTCTTCTGGAGTCTTTGGGGACATACTCGTAGAAAGCGATATCCCATGTCTCATCAGTATGAGACCTCTCTTGGAATTTTCCATGCCAAACCTTTTGACAATAGTTTCTATGTACCTGGACTGGGACAAGCCAAGCATCCTCTTGGATCTATCTCTATAGATTCTAATCCCCAAGATATAAGATGCTTCCCCTAAGTCCTTCATGGAGAAGTGTATAGATAACCAAGCCTTTACTGTGGATAGCATTCCTATGTCATTCCCAATGATGAGGATGTCATCCACATATAACACCAAAAAGGTGATAGTGCTCCCACTTACCTTTTTGTATACACAAGGCTCATCTTCGTTCTTAACGAAGTCATAAGATCTGATTGCCTCATCAAATCTTATGTTCCAACTTCGGGAAGCTTGCTTTAGTCCATAAATGGATCTAAGCAACCTACACACCTTATCTGGGCAGTTCTTGGACACGAATCCCTCAGGTTGCATCATATACACCTCCTCCTCGAGGTTCCCGTTGAGGAACGCGGTTTTCACATCCATCTGTCAGATCTCATAATCATAGTGTGCTGCAATAGCCAATAGAATTCTGATGGATTTTAGCATTGCTACGGGTGAGAAAGTTTCGTCGTAGTCAACACCTTGCCTTTGACGATACCCTTTAGCCACTAGCCTTGCTTTATAGGTCTCTACCTTTCCATCTACTCCGATCTTTTTCTTAAAGATCCATTTGCAACCGATGGGTACAATACCTTCGGGCGCATCAACTAGGTTCCAAACCTTATTGGAGTACATAGAATCCATCTCAGAATTCATGGCTTCTTTCCACTTCCCGGAGTCTATACTCATAATAGCCTCCTCGTAGGTCTGAGGATCAATATCCTCTACATCCTCTGCTCTAATATGTCCCACATATCTCTCAGGAGGATGGGATACTCTATCAGACCTGCGTAAAGTTGATACTTGTGTATTAGGTACCTAAACAGACTCGGGCTGTAGAGTGGTGCTTGAGCTTGGTTCTCCAACCTCGCTCAATTCTATCATTCTCCCACTATCTCCGCCAAGAATGTGTTCCTTCTCAAGGAACACTGCTCTTTTAGCTACAAAGACCTTTTGATCCTCGAGATGATAGAAATAATACCCACAAGTTTCCTTGGGGTGTCCCACAAATTTGCATCGCTCTATCCTTGATTCTAACTTATCGGGGTTGTGTCTTCTAACATGGGCAGGGCAGCCCCAAATCTTAACAACCTTAAGATCAAGCTGCTTCCCTTTCCATATCTCATATGGTGTAGACACTACCGACTTAGTTGGAACTCTGTTCAGAAGGTAAGCTGTGGTTTCTAGGGCATATCCCCAGAATGAGATGGGTAGGTCAGCGAAACTCATCATGGACCGTACCATATCTAATAGCGTACGATTCCTCCTTCCAAAGACACCATTGAGCTGAGGTGTATAAGGAGGTGTCCATTGGGATAATATCCCATGGTCCTTGAGGAACTGAGTAAACTCTGTACTTAAGTATTCACTTCCTCAATCTGATCGAAGACTTTTGATACTCTTTCCAGTCTGGTTCTCCACCTCATTCTTATACTCTCTGAATTTCTCAAAGGCCTCGGACTTGTACTTCATTAAGTACACATATCCATACCTTGAGAAATCATCAGTAAATGTAATGAAGTAGGAGTAACCTCCAATGGCATGAGTTGACATGGGTCCACATACATCACTATGTATGAGTTCCAACAACTCATTGGCTCTCTCTCCAGTTCTACTAAATGGAGATTTGGTCAGTTTTCCACGAATGCAAGGCTCACAAGTTGTATATGACACACAGTCGAATGGATCTAGATATCCATCATTTAGCAACTTTTGAATCCTTCTTTCATGGATGTGACCTAGCCTACAATGCCACAGGTATGCACTGTTCAACTCATCTCGTTTCCTTTTGGACACATTTATATTCATGATATGTGGAGTGGTGTCTAACATAAATAAACCATTATGCAATGTTCCTTTCGTGATGATCTTATCATCTAATAATATCGAACAACCATTGTTCTCAAAAACAAATTTATATCCACTAACTGTTAAACATGAAATGGAGATAATGTTTTTGATAATAGAAGGAACAAAATAACATGCATCTAATGCAATAAAAGCTCCACTAGGCAGATGTAGGCCGACCTCGCCAACAGCTAATACAGCAACTTTTCCTCCATTACCCATCTTGAGGTCCATCTCGCCTCTCTCTAGTCTCCTAGGTCTTGCCAGAACCTGCAATGAATTGCATATATGATAAGCACTACCAGTATCCAATACCCATGTGTTATCATAAGAGTCTGACAAATGGAGACTGGTCATGAATGTACCTGAAGCTTCATCAAGCTTTTGTTTCGCCCTTTCTGCAAGGTACTCTTTGCAGTTTCTCTTCCAATGCCCATCTTTACCACAGTGGAAGCACTGGCCTTTGTCCTTTGCTGGGTCTTTCTTAGCAACCTTTGCTTTACCTTGTTTGCCCTTGCCCTTTCCCTTCTTAAGGGACCTTTTTGCTTTCCTTTTCTTTCTAGTCTCACCAGTGTAGAGAACTGGCTTCTCTTTCTTAATAGTACTCTCTGCCTCCCTCAACATATTGAGGAGCTCTAGGAGAGTCACCTCAAGCTTGTTCATATTAAAATTCATTATGAACTGTAAAAAGGAATCTGGTATGGACTGAAGCATAATGTCCACACACAAGTTATCCTATAGGACCATTCCTAGACCTGTGAGTTTCTCTATCCACTCAATCATCTTTAGGATATGGTTCTGAACCGATGTCCCCTCAGTCATCCTAGCGCGGAAAAGGCTCTTGGATATCTCATATCGTTGAGTCCTTCCCTGTTCCTCAAACAATTTACGGACATGTAGGAGAATGGATCTGGCATCTATCTTTTCATGTTGTCTCTGTAACTCTGGAGTCATAGAGCCCAACATATAGCACTGAGCAAGAGTGGAGTCATCAATGTACTTCACGTAGCGAGCGATCTCATCCTCGCTTGCCCCTTCTTCGGGCGTAGGCATCACTGTATCAAGGACGTACACGATTTTCTCCGCTGTGAGAACAATTTTCAAGTTACGGAGCCGATCCGTATAATTTGGACTAGTGAGGCGGTTGACATCAAGTATGTCACGTAAGGGATTTGAAAGCGACATTTTCTGAAAATAAAGATGTAGCAGAAATGAATAACATGCAGATTTTGCAAGAAATAAACTATCAAGATATGGACTTCTATCTTAATATGCTCCCACTATTTTACTAACGAGTCACGCGACACCCTCAGCACGTGAAACGGAAGTCTCCGGCAGACTTCTAGTGGGGATCAGGATCCAATCAGCGTCTTAGTGTAACCTCGAGGGACTCGACCAATCACACTAAGCCTAAAAGGTAGGCAACTCTTGCCGATCACAACTCCTTATGATTCCCGTCCTGTTCGGCCTCCGAATCACCATGGCCTCGAGGGACTCGACCAACCATGATGCTCGGTTAAGTCAACACCTTCGTTACAAGATGAGTCTGATTTGATGATATACCCTCGAGGGACTCGACCAAGCATACCATGCCCTCAGGTCACCGGTGACATCTCTATGTCGTAAGCAAGATAGCGAATCGCGATATAGGTGAGTCTCGAGGGACTTGACCAACTCAACCTACACCGGGAATCGGTTCCTACTCATAACGATGGAAGGCCACGTGGGTCAATCTAATTGCCTCACGTTTACCGACTTAATATTATCGAGAGATGTTTCTATAATTTGGTCTCCTAATATGACATGTCACACATATACATATTTAATATATATCTACATCGCATGCAAATATATATACATATCTAGTATGTGTATAAGCAATCACATCAGATGATCATGGACCACAACCTAATATGATTAGGCCCGAGCCAGTAGGCCTAATCACTCACATCAAGATCTATGTGTGCAACGGTGCATCTCCATGCCTTGTGATCGTCCATCTCGTCCTCGTCGGTTCCGTCGACATCTTGATGCATCTCCATGCATCACGATCGTCCGTCTCGTGGGTCCCGCTATCGCATCCACGCTCCCGCTGCGCCTCCTCATGTGATTACAACTTAATCATGGGCACGCAGGCCCGACAATAAACGAGAAATATAATGGAGGTTCACAGACCTCAATAATAATAATCACAAGTACACACATCACACGGTCCATGATCATCCGTCCACACATCATACATCACATGTATAAATAATCATCATCATGTAGGACTACTAGATAATAATAAAAATAATAATCAACTAAACCTTTTAATTAATTAATATTTTTCTGAAATCAGGGACATGCAGGGAATTTCTCAATTCCTAAGGGTATTTTCGTAATTTAGATAAAAGACAGAAACTGGAATTTCTCAAATTCTGAGGGGCAAAACTATCTTTTGCCCAGAAAACTCTAATACTCTTTCCCTTTTCGCTGCTGCCGCCGCCGCCACCCTTGCCGGCGGCGGCCTGTGCGGCGGGGCGAGGGCGCTGCCTTCGCCTGCAGGCGGCACGCTCGCTGGCGGCACTGTCGCTGCAGGTGGGCTCCCCCTTCGGGCGTCGCTGCCTCCGCAGGCGGTGTTGTCCCGCCGGGCGGCCGCCCCTGTGGGGGGGGGGTTTCGCCCGCGGGAGCAACGGCGGCAAGCGTCGCGCGTCGCTGCCCTGCGGCGGCAGGCGCCGCTTCCTTTCGGCGACAGGCGCCGCTACCCTGCGGCGCCTCTGCCCGTGGGTTGCCAGCCCCGCCGGCAACAAGCCTACTGCAAGCAGGCCGCCGGCCGGCTGCTGCAGACGCAGCCCCTGCGCTGCACGCATGCAGATCGAGGGCAACAACTGTTGCTGCCCTTTCTCGCTTTTGCGTCAACGATTTTGACGTCAAAATTCTTCCTAAACACAATACACGCAGTTTAAAACCAATCATTCGCACGAACAACCTGGCTCTGATACCACTGTTGGGAAATCATTGGGGGCGACATCATATGCGCAACGGAAGATCAAGAAAACAAAAATCCCCGATTCCCAAAAAGATGTTCGTCGTCGTGCGAAGATTGGTGCGCAAAAATCCGTAAAACACAAAACTGCGTATAGAGATTGTGTTACCTAGGGAGATCGTATATCCCTGTTTCCTTGCAGATCCTTAGGAGAGGGTGAAGGAGGTCAAGCGTCCTCCTCTCTAGCGGTGATCCACATAGTAGGGTTGCGACGACGCTCCTTAAAACTTCAGGCCTACTCTGAGGTGGAGAGGGAGAGGAGAATAGGAAAGGCAAGCAAAGACTCTAGCCTATGAGGCTGTGAATCCCTCCTATTTATAGAGATCCCGTGTCAAACCCTAATGGGTCCTTCCCTAGTGGGTATTGGATCTGCATCCAATAAGACAAGGGCTCCGTCGGATATCTCATATCCGAACCTCTACTCATCGCAATGCCTACCATATGTGTGTGACCCTCTAGGCCCAATATCGAGCTGGTCGTGAGTCATACCTGTCAGAACTCCTTCTAACTCAGTGAATTATTATCTCTGTAATAATTCTCTCGACTCATCGACTACGGACGTACTAGGCCACTACGCCGTAGTCCCCAGACGATACAGGGGAATCCAATCCATTGGACTTGTCTGTCCTCAGTTACCATGTACCTATAGTCCCTCATCCATCTAATATCCCAGAGACCGTATATCGAGCATGGTGTTGTCAGACCCATACGATTTCTACTCGAGTCTCGCTCTAATCGGATTCTCCCGGAGAACTCTTTCTCTCTCAACCCGAATGACCCTGGCCAGGGATTTGTCTGAGCAAGAACACATGAGATATTCCTCTCATGACGCCGAGAGTGGATGATCCTCTGTCGACACTCAATAGCCCTCGTAAGGTCGACTACCACTCCCAATGACCAGCTGTACTAGATCTGGGGACAGTCAAACCTATAAGTATGGTATCAAAGAGTGGAGCACTCATACAGGACATCCTTGGTGTCTCAAGTCTAAGGACCAGATACACCACTAGGACTACGGAATCGCTGTCTGACAATAAGGCATCATCAACCATCCAGCATTCCGTAAGCGGATCAATCAGTGAACTCATTCTCCAATGAGCACCTGTACTGTATCCCTAGTGTCCCTACACAAGCAGCTATGAGACCAGCTGCATCCATCATATGGACGGGTATACAGCACACCAGTCTATCCGGTTATCACGATGTCCCTCTCGAGTAACCTATGACCGGGATTATTTAGGATATGTGTTTAAAGGTGAATCGATCTCATTATCGTGATCTCATCACGATCCGATTCCCATTGCACAAATCCAAGGACATCACAATATATATATGCATTTATGCAATAGTTATAAAGTGATATACGCCAAAATATAATAAGCAAAAAGATTCTGTATCAAGTCACACGTGCCATCACTCACGTGATTGGCTTGCTGGGCACCTATGACTAGCACTAAGGAGATTGTATATCCATGAATTTTTGTATATCTATGGGAGAGGATGAAGGAGGTCAAGTGCTCTCCTCTCTAGCGATGATCCACATGGCAAGGGCTACAAAGACGCTCCTCAAATCGATGTTCAAAACTCCTCGTTGCACGCACCATGTAATCAAGAAGAGGTCGGCGCTTCTTGTTGTCCACACGCTCCAAACAAGGGTTGCTGGCTGAGAAGGAGAGGGGGAGAGGAGAATAAGAGGTGGCAGCCAAAAAGCCTAACCTATGGCCCTTTGGTTCCCTCCTATTTATAAAGGTCCCCTATCAACTTAACCTTAATAGATCATACCCTATTGGGTATTGGATCTCCATCTAATTACCCAAGTATCTTAGATTAGTGGGTCTCTACCCAATAATCTCTTATTAACTCTTATTGGATTTTATCTATGGCATCCAATAATTTATGGGCTTAATGGATATCCAATAAGATAGGGGTTCCGATGGATATCTCATATTCGAACCTCTACTCGTCATAACACCTACCATATGTATATGACCCTCTAGACTCAATATTGAGCTAACCATGAGTCATGTCTATCAAAACTCCTTCTGACTCAATGAATTATTATCTTTATAATAATTCACTCGAATCATCGACTATTGACGTACTATGCCACTACGCTGCAGTCTCAAACGATACAAGGGAATCCAATCATTTGGACCTATCAATCCTTAGTTACCATGTACTTATAGTCCCTCATCTATCTAATATCCCAAAGATTATATACAAGGCATGGTGTTGTCAGGCTCATATGATTTCTCCTCGAGTCTCGCTCTAATCATATTCTCCCGGATAACTCTTTCTCTCTCAATCCGAATAACCTTAGCTAAGGATTTTGTCTGAGCAAGAACACATGGGATATTCCTCTCATGATACCGAGAGTGAATGATCCTCTATCGATACTCAATAGCCCTCGTAAGGTTTGTTGTCACTCCCGATGACTAGTTGTACTAGATCTGGAACTTCCAATCATATAAGTCTAGTATCAAAGAGCTAAGTACTCATACAGGACATCTATGGTATCTCAAGTCTAAGGACCAAGTATACCACTGAGACGACGCAATCACTATTTGACAATAAGGTATCTTCAACCATCCAGCATTCCATGAGCAGATCGATCAGTGAACTCATTATCCAATGAGCACCTACACTATAGCCCTAGTGTCCCCACATGAGCAACTATGAGACTAGTCGCCTCCATCATATGGAGGGATATACAGTACATTAGTCTGTCCAATTGTCTTGATATCTATCTTGAGTAACCTATGACCAGGATTATTTAGGGTATGTGTTTAAAGGTGAATCGATCTCATTATCGTGATCTTATCACGATCCGATTCTCACTACACAAATCCATAGACATCATAATATATTTATGCAACAAGCAATATAATATGAGAAATTATCATAATAATAATAAGCAAAAAGAGTGCATATCATGTCACACGTGCAATCACTCACGTGATTGACTTGTAGGGCACCTATGACTAGCAGGTGGTATTGTCAGTACACTGCACTACAGGCGGTGGTACCGCCAGTATCCCAAAATCCTGGAGATTTAAATTTTGGTTCCATTTTTTGAAGCTAGTTGGGGTCTATAAATACTATAATTATTCATGCTTGGGTAAGCAAGAAATAGAGTAGAAAGGGAAAAAAAATCCTTGAGAAAAAAGTGTTGTAATCTCTTTTAAAGTTTAGAGTCTCTTCCTCCTATAGTTAGAAGTTTTCTAAGAGAAGAGTGAGGTCTTGTGTAAAAGAGATGTGTCAAGATTCTATTTTGAGCTTGTGAAAAAGAGAAAGTTGTAAAGAGGGTAGCTGATCTCTGCTCGTTGAAAAAAGATCGTTGGTAAACGACGGTGGCATCGATAGAAGAGGAATCGGAAGTGGACATAGGTCACGACGACCGAACCACTATAAATTCGGTGTACATTTTTATTCTGCTTTTCATTATAAATTTAATTATCTGGTATTCCCACTTACATTTTAAGTTAAATATATTTTTGACATAGGTTTGATCGAACAAAATTTTAGTAAACGCACTAATTCATCCTCCTCTATCAGTGTCGTTTTCGATCATAAACCCATCAACATGGCTTTATCTGTTGGGAGTACTATAAAAAATAAATGAAATAAGAGTCTTCTTGATTCAAACTTTAGCTGTGTCTTTAGTGTGTAGTAGGTGACTAGTTTGCTTAAAGATCAACCTGATTTCCTCGAAGCTTTTTCCTTCTTGTAGAGCATTCACAAGTTCAGTTCAGTTTTCTCCATGATTGATCTCATCTGTTCGAAGGATTCATGGATGACCTTAAAGATGGGTTCTATTCTAGGCGATTAATTTTTTTATATTTTCCGGTGGCCTTACTTGTTAAAAGTTTTAATGCTTTTTCATGATCGACGTTGTTGTTCTTGGAAATTTTTCGAACAAAAACATTCACAAGTTATTGGGAATGATACTTAAAATTGTATCATGTTGGACTCATTTTTGTATAATGAAGATCACGTAATTCTTTATATTTATTATGCGATGATATCTTGAGTTTTATTGCATATTCACAAGCAGGAGCTTTTTTTTTTTTTTCACCCGAGATAGTTTCAAGGCTTTTTAGGAATCATAATACGGTGATTTCTCCTTTGTTTCTTCCTCTTCCAATTTTTTTTTCTTTTTTTGGCTTTTTGTAATGCATCGTAATTGAAAGAAATATTTTGAAATATTAGTAGAATATTTGTTTAGTATTTATTCTTCATCGTTATGATTGATTGAATATTGCTCCTATCAATAACACCGATTTTTCTAATATTGAAACGTATCAATATTATCTGAGATATTTGAATTTTGAAAAGGATATTTGATCTTTTTTTTACTACAAAAATTCAACAGAAGATATGTTGTTGTGATTCTTATCCTCTTCCTACCATACTCTTTGACTATATTATAAAATATTTTATGATTTTATTGACGTATTGTTCATTTTATGAAAAGAATTTTATCAGAATTAAGTTAAAATAGAGATGAACTGATTTGGGTTTAAATAAAAATAAAAAATAAAAAAATAAAAACCAAATGAAACCCAACAAAAATCCCAAGAACTAGAAACAACCATAACAGCCTTTCTCCCCAAGAAACACTCTCCTTTGTCCTCTCCTTCGCACCCTCATCCCTTGCGCCCGAAGCAAGCATTTCCCTCCCTCTCATCTATCAAATCAGGTGAATCGATGGTGTGGATCCAGCAAGAGAAGGAATCGGACGGCATATCGAGTACCACGCAGGAGTCGTTGTTGTTCTCGTGCAGGAACGTGTTGCTGTAGCATTGCCACGTCGCCCTCCCCCTTATCCACCACGAATCCCCTCACCGCCCTCTCTTACCATAAAGCCCCCACGGCCGACACTGCACCATCCCGTATCGTGCTTCGCAGCAGCGGCAATGGGGAAGACGGCGAAGGAGATGACGGTGGTGAAGGGGGTTGACCTGGAGCGGTACATGGGGCGGTGGTACGAGATCGCCTCCATCCCCTCCCGCTTCCAGCCGCGGGACGGGGCCAACACGCGCGCCACCTACACGCTGCGCTCGGACGGCACCGTCCATGTCCTCAACGAGACCTGGAGCGGCGGCCGGCGCGGATCAATCGAGGGCACCGCCTACAGGGCCGACCCCGCCAGCGACGATGCCAAGCTCAAGGTCAAGTTCTACGTGCCCCCCTTCTTCCCCATCTTCCCCGTCGTCGGCGACTACTGGGTGCTCTACCTCGACGACGACTATCAGTACGCCCTCATCGGCCAGCCTTCCCGCACTTACCTCTGGGTACGCAGTTTTCTCTCCTCCTCATCTTCTTCTTCCCACATTCTCGAATTCCATGGATTGATTAGGGTTCTTTGTGGGTTTTTCCTCACCATGAACAAAAATCCCTTCTTTTTACTTGCTGATGGTTGGAAATGGGATTTCATGACGGAGACATGTTCGATTACTGGTATTATCATCTGAGACTTGACAAATTGGTCCTCTCCTCCTCATCTTCTTCTTCTCACATTCTCGAATCCTATGGATTTATTAGGGTTTTTTTGTGGGTTTTTGTCACCATGAACAAAACTCTCTCCTTTTTACTTGCTGATAGTTGGAAATTGGATTTCATGACGGAGACCTGTTCGATTACTAGTATTATCATCTGAGACTTGACAAATCAGTCCTCTCTTCCTCGTCTTCTTCTCCCCACATTCTCGAATACCATGGATTGATTAGGGTTCTTTGTGGGTTTTCGCTCACCATGAACAAAACTCTCTCCTTTTTTACTTTGTTGATGGTTAGAAATGGGATTTCTTGACGGAGACCTGTTCGATTACTAGTATTGGTAGAATGTAGCTATGATGTTGGTGTATTTGGGGGAAATTTAGTTCTGGGCCTTAAAAATGCTAGTTTTGGACCTGTCCCTATCAAAACATCTCGTATGATCTTATGAGAGATTCAGGTATCTTTATCAAAACAGATCAGAGAGACGATATACCAACCGCTCGATTGTGTGGTTTGGTACTGTTGACCTCTCTCTTGCCGTCGAGAGAGATCCACCGGTCAAATGATGAACAACCAGTATCAGCTAAGCTAAGTCTCCGTGAGTCTCATGTAAAAGACATTACAAGATGTAAACATAATAACATGGCTTAGATATGGACAGTAGTGTTGTGAAGCAAAAACACAGTAACTACCTACGGATGGTTCAAACCTGGAAGATGTGAACACAAGATTTTTTTATTATTATTATTTTAATTTGTTATTATTATCATGTAACTTAAATGCATAAACAGATGCGTGTGTTATTATTGTTATCATCACTTATATTGTAGTATTGTTAAACCAAATGTTGTCTATATGAATCCGTGTCATCACTTCCTATTTGAAATTGTGTTTGGGATGGTATCACAGATACTGTGCAGGCAAACACACATGGATGAGGAGGTATACAACATGCTGTTAGAGAAGGCTAAGGAAGAAGGTTATGATGTGCAGAAACTGCACAAAACACCTCAAGCAGATCCTCCTCCAGAAGAGGAGTCAGCTCCTGAGGACAAGAAAGGCATCTGGTGGATCAAATCCCTGCTTGGCAAATGAATCAAGCCATTTCTTTGAATAAAATGGCAATAGGTGGTCTGGTCCATATGTTGTTGCATGTCATCAGTTTTTTGTTTCAATGTGTGCCATAATAGTGTCATCATGTATGTTCAAAAAAAATTGCTTTTGGTTTCTTGGGTGTGATATATTTCACTTGTATATTTTTTTTATATGATTATGATGTACAAATTCAGCACAACAGATGGGATCATGTGAAATATATATATATATATATATATATATATATATATATAATGTTCTAAAACACATCAAACTCTGATTTCATAAAACAAAACATAAGTCAAAACAATAAAGTAGATGCTGGGGGAATTAAAACGAATAGTCAACTTTGCATAAATCAGGAAACATCAAGAGGCTAAGACAAAATAAATTACCTTTTAAATTCGATCAAAACAATTCGGCAGAATTTTGGTGTATTAGCACACAATTCCTTCGGATCCAGACAATTGTTCCTGGCTAGAGCTCAAGCTGCAACTTGATACCACGTTTCGCTAATGGAAACAGAAGGCGAAAAATAGCCTGGCAATAAAAAAGGGTTGATTTTCAGAACACCTTTTTGACTAAAAGTTCGCGTGAGCCAATCCCTGCCCTGGAAAGTCAATACACAATAAAAAAAAATTTGGAATTATAAATTTGTGACATACTAATTTATACCGCCAAACCAGATAGTTTCGTCTGTTAATGTCCCAAAATGATGAAATAGTAAACTTGAAAGAATTGGCTGACATAAAGATAAAGAGTAAAGGCCTTTGTATCTGATCTTTGAGTAGATCGAATATCTTTCCAAGATGTAGTTAAGATGGCTGATGGTAAGAACCATTTACCAATCAGATCAGCAAACTTGTATCTGATTTTTGGCAGCATCTCTTATGCCACTTCTACTAAAATTGTTAATTTATATCTCTCAGCAAGATCAAAGATGAAAAATGCACTGCTTAAGTCTCTTGAAAGAATAAACATCACAAGTGGCCCGCATCCATCCTCAGCAGATGTAGCTGTCTCAACTAATTTAGAAAAAGAAATACAGGACGAGATGTAATTTCCAGCAACCCCACAGAAGAGTGTCACCAATCGTAACATAAACTCAGTTGGCTTCGGTGACCTTGAAAGCAACTGAAATAAGAACCTCTTGATAATCAGAGAACTGTGACTTGTCTGAAAGAAAAATCTTCAAGCTACTGTTGGACATGGAGATACACAAATTTATATGAAGCTGATATTAACACTGTGATACTCAAAAGAGGAAAGTTCTAAGTGTTGGGCGGGAGAGGCCACCAGGGCTTTCACTTATCAGAGATCTCGTTGGCATTCATAAGAGGCCATAATTGTTTCCTGGTTTGCCACAGATCATTTAAACTAGAAGAACCATAACTATCAGATCTATCATTCTGCTTTTTCCAACTAATCAGCAAAAAGGAGTTTATAGCACATCATAAACAACAGTAACAAATACAAAGATTTTGTCAAGAACGTAAGCATAAAGCAGCCAAGTATGTGCTTGTAATAACCCCACACGGATGAGCAATCCTATAATCCCACTCATTTGTATGGTCCAGTTCAAATACACTTGTGCAGCAGCCAATATGAAACCACTTACTAATACAACAAACGGTCTGAATAGTTATATTGATTTTTTTTTTCTAAAAACACAGAGATATGCTAATAGGATTAAGCTTAATCACATTTATTTGCACAATTAATGGAACATCAGAACAAGAAACATTTATGTGGAAGGGAAATTTACAAAATCACAATTTCACAAAAGAATAGCAATTGGAGTGCCCAAAAGAGCATTATTTAGAGACTAATTATGACACGACAAGAAGCTGTAATTTAGTAAAAGTGATTGTTCAATTTTGAAACAAAAAAGGTGAAAACATCTAAAATCCGACCAAAGTACAAAAACTGTGAGAAGCAAAATTTAGTAAAATCAAACAGTGATCACCAAATAAAGAAGAAAGGTGAAATTAATCATGCAGTGGATAATATTGCTGATGAGAACTAGTAATTTCATTAAAAAAAAAAACAACCATGCTAAAATAAGGAGAGCTACCAAAGGAAGGCTCAGATCGGACTTCAACACATCAGTGGAGAGACATATACATCCTCCTCCTAGAATGTCCTCACCATGCCTCTATTAACAAAAGGCGGTTGCGGTTGCCTGCAGAGAAGCAGGCCGTCCAAGCTGCCATGCCTTTGTTTCATATAAACAAATGCAACAGAGAAGCCATTCAGAGGCAGGATTGTTTCTTCCATCTATATGATATTAATGAACCCCCACATTCCACTGTGAGGGCCAATCATCACAGCCTCTAAATACACAAGATAAAAAGAATCATCGGCTTCCTCGACAGCCTCATACTTAAACTAATGAGATGAATGAGTGGTATCTTCCCTGCCACTTCTGCCTTACCAGCCTCAATACCAAGGGATTGCAGAGACAGCACTAAGAGAGGCTCAGATTTTCTTCAATCGATCAGATATAGAGAAACCTTCCTTACTTTGTCCCCTCCCTGTCTCTCTTAAGAAAAGCTGCAGCCCTTGCCTAAGTAGCAGGCCCTCTGAGCTACCATGCCATCTTAAAGATTAACCAAAAAGAGGAGCCAATAGTGGTTGTTTCTTACAAAATCTGATATACAAATATGGCCTCACATTCAGATAAATCATCATAGCCTCCGTATAGAAGAGGACACCTGGAAGGGTCCATTCACTTTGTATGGCAGATGGACATTCAATGTTAAATGGGAAACTTGAAAGATTCCGATAATAAACTAAATCAGAGCATATAAACCCAAAAGGATAACTGACCACTTTCAAGGAGTGATTCAGTCACCCACAAAGGAACACAAAAGTGGCACCTGGTTAGCATAAAAGATTGCAATGACAATTGCTTTTTTCACCCACAAAAGAAGTCCAGGGAAGAAAATACATATGGTCGTAATTGTCAATCACGTCAATCTCATACATAACATAACAGCAGAGTTCCCCTTTATTTTTTTTAAAACTGACCAGGATTTCCTTTTGGAGTTTTCTTGTATTGATGTCTAAAGCAATTTTCTATGGCAATTTTCAGCCGGACGCAAACATTAGGTTTGTCAAGGAGATGCATAAGAGGATGTTTCTGGAGAAATCATTGGGATGTAATACATTATTCCATCCATCGCTGGTCTCATTGGCCATGCTCACATTCATTCTTTTATGCACACAAACAATCCTCATAAATTTGTCATAGTTTTAGTGAACTACTCACTAAATGCAAACTTCACTGCTCGAACTTATTATTTTGGCAAATCAATTGTACAGATTTTCAAACATAAAGAAGGAAAGCAAAAGCCATGAACAGGTAAATAAACATATAGCAACATTAAAATTCAGCTACAATACAAAAAAAATCTAAAATACATGCAATAAAAGAACAGAATATAGAAAATCAAAATGCAATCACCATACAGAAAAGCAAGATGGAATTTATTAAATTGTAAACAATTTAGCTCTACAAACTGGAAATTTTATCTAAACATGAATCATCTTAAATAAAGAAAGATATCATATAAGGGCTCAGATCTGCCTTCAATCAATCAGGGATAGAAAAGTCACATCCATCCTTTTGGAATCTACTTACTGTGCCTCAACGTAGAAGATAAAGAATAGCAGCAACAGTTGCCCGGGAAAAACCAGGCCACCTAGCTACATGCCATAATTGTAAAAATAAATGCCATGAAAGAGACAATAAGATGAAGGCTCCTTCCTTCCAACTTGACAGATATTTATAATGAGAATGCCTTCTACACCCACAAGACAAGCTCAAAAGAAACCTAGATGGTTTAACCGCCAATATCATCAATGGTTTACTGATCATGAATGGTGCCAATGTCATTGATTTTTGCCTTATTCTGCTTTCTAGGGTGATTTTTTGGAATTTCATTCATGGGTGACTAAAGCAATGCACACATAAAAACCTCACAATTGACCGTCACACCTTTTTCACACGCATGCATAAGAGTAAATATAGATGGACGGTAGTATCTGATAATTGGTGGGAGAATTGAGTTTGTAGAAAATAGAGAGCATGCTAGCTCGAAATAAGAAAGGCAATTTACATAAAGCCTAAATAAACCCTTATGAAATGAAAAAACAACCCCTTCGTGGGGAAATTGCATGAATGTATGCCTCACTTCACTAGAAGAGATATGGCAATTGATACAAAAAAGCAGTTATCTTAAAAGGATACAAGCAAAACCTTTTATAAGAAAATTGTGTTGATGAGCACCTGACCTTTCCGACAACTGCTCCTAGATACCATTAAACTTATATTAGTCAACTGACTTGTCAATTGCTCAGATACAAAGGTAAGTTAAAAAGTAATGGCCAGTTGACAAACAAGAAAAAAACCTATCAATCTTTCTGAAAGGACAAAAAAGTGATTCCTTTTTTGTGAAATTCTGAACCTCAAAAGATCCTGGAATACAAACAATTAAAAAAAACAAAAAATGACCAATCAGAATCTCAATTCACCACAGATTAAGAATATGAGACGAAGATGAAAAATGACACATCTAAATTATTTCACTACTTATAAACTTGAGAAAAAAAATACAAACATGAACAGAAGGATTGGTCTCTATTAATAGCAAGAGATACCATAAGGAGAATCTCAGATCCGCCAGCACTATAACAAGGAGAGACCAGAATTCCTTCCTTTTTTTACCTCCTCTAAACATGTCTCTCTTTGAGGAATGGTGGCAGCACTTGCATGTGGAGAAGCATAATATACAAGATATCATGCCACCATTTGAAGGGCACAGTGGTGAAATCTGGAGATTGCCACGTGGGATTTCAAAACCTGAAACTTACAGGCTTTGAAATCTGAGAATGGAAATTCTGTATTCGACCCCCTTCACAGGAAGGTAATGACGTGAGGTGAGTTGATCACCGCAATTCTTTTAATGTATACAAAACATTGATACGAAGGTGTTGGCCAACTTAGAATGTAAAGACTTTATCTGTTTATATTGAAAGGTCCTGGAATCATATCATGTCTTCACCACTTTCCGTTTACACCAAAAAAGGAAAAATATTTGAGAGAATTGGTCTTAGAAGTATAAGTTTGAAATATTAATAGGCAATTGACATAAACGAGCCACCCAAAAAATATTGGTGAGAATCGAATGCCCCGAAAACCTAAAGGTTCCTCCGGAAAGTTCGTCGACGGATGGTGAGGATCAAGCCGAAAAGCGTAGTCGATGGATTTTTCAGATCCAAGAAAATTTATTTCGCTCGCACGTCAAGGCGGAAAAAAAAAAAGGGCAAATTAAATCTCAATCACCGACCGCTACATACGAAACTTCTTTTCCGAACTAAGGCAATCAATCATCCTGCTTAGAAATTTCAGGAAACAACGCACAAGCATGAACGAACAGATTCATTTCTTGGAAGAGAGATACCAGAGGAAGAGGCTCCAAGCCGCCTCAAACGAAGATCACAAATTCCACGCAAAGGGTCCCTATCAAATCATTCTTTAATTTGTCGATGTCCTCCTTACTAGCGCCTCTCCGAAAGAGAATGGCGGCAGCGGTTGCCTTCAGAGAAGCAGGCCATCCGAGCTACCACGCCATCCCGATGGAGGGTGCCACGCAGAGGAAACATAAAGAGTAACCCCATTGATCGGGAAAAGAGAAATCAAATCCTCCTCCCCTATGCAGCGGCGGCTGCCTTCTTACGAACCCTAATATTCTTAGTTAGAAGACGATCGATCGTCCCCAAGAAGCGGTGGCAGATCAGGGAGGAAGGACGGGAACAGAGGACGCGGAGAGCCATCGTGACCTAACCGACCCAATCGCATATCCTTGCACTTTATATAGCACTTTCTTTTTCTTTTTATTTTTGTTTTTTGTCTGGTCCGAGACCCTTTAAACGAATGGGGTTCGCTCGCACGCTCTCTCTCAAGTAAACTAGTTTTATTTTTCTACTCCGAATAGATACCCAAAGGATTACCTGCCTACACGGTCCATGCTCAGTGGGATCAGCAAGTGGAGTCCACTGCGATCTCTCGTGCTCATTGGTGTTATTTTCCGTGGGTTCTTTTTGTTTCTTTGTGTAACTCGTCGATCAGACCCGTTAGTTTACCCATATTGTTCACAAGCGATAAAGAATATTTCATAAACAGCGATAGAAATCATCTAAACTACGTCTCAATCAAGTTTTGTAAATATAAATAATGTTTTGTCATCCTATTCATCAATTTTTTAAAATCCTTAAAAAGTAGTATGAACCAAAATATTTCATGTATTCGGTTCCAAATAATTAGGATTGTATTATTATTATTTATTTTTTTATTTTTATTATTATTATTTTATTTTTATTTATTTTATTATTTATTATTATTATTATTATTATTATCATTATTATTATTATTATTATTATAAATAAAAAAAATTAAAAATGAGTCTAAGAAATCTATTAAGTTCATTGTATTATCGTTTAAAATAACAAAGCTTTTACGTTGATAATTAATGTCTTGTGATATCTTAGCCTTTGAAAGCCTTAAGTAGATTTTAATTTATAATATATATATATATATATATATAAAGGGATGAAGATAGAAATTTTGTATAAAAATTTGAAACTTGAATGGACATTAGATAAGACTGAGAAATAAGAAAATATTAAAAAATTTAATTTATCGAGGATATTTTAGATCCAACTAAGGACTTTTCTATATCGTCTAAATCATCGTTAATGAGAGTCAAATATACAAAAATAGGTCAAGGATATTCTTAAAAAATATTCCTCCGACGAATAAATCAGTTTTAAATTTAAATTACTATAATTAGTTATAAGTGGAAAAAAAATTTAGAATATGTGAGCAACATATACCGAGTCTTTTTTATAACTAACTTTAAGGATCATTACTTTCGGATCATCAACAAATGTGAGACGAATGTGTGTTATTATTGAGTCAAATCAGGATAACGGTGTATTTATTGAATTCTAAATGTTCTTTGACTTTCTTAATTTAAGTTTAAAACATATGTTATCAATCAAACATGATCATGTCAGGCGATTGACATATCAGTCATGTGTCATTATGTAATTTGGGTATGCTATCCAAACCACTTACTTATTATCAATCACATGTGGTTGATATGGCTTTAGGCGATCGACATATTAGCCCGAAATCGAGGGTGATAATGGCTATAGGAATATCAATTTTTAACGATATCTTATTATAAATATGCTTAACTTTTTATAATGTTAAAGTTATGATATCTTTAATTCCTAATTTGTATTTTTTGAGTAAGGATGCAACGGACATTGCATTTTAAATTTTTGAATGACTTAAAAATTATAATGTATAAACATGGCAAAGCTTTTAATCATCTTTATTAATGGAATGCCATCATAAAAGAAATTATTAATTTTTGTTTATTTTAATAATAAATTTGATGAACTAATCCTTTTTAATGAATAAATATGTACTTCTAATAAAAGAAGACAGACAATCCCGATAGATCTTATGTTGAAAGTAGTTTAAAATTGGGTAAAGGCTGAAATTGGATTGAAGACTGAATTAGACTAAATTTAGTCCATATGTTGTCCACAAACTCATTCTTGCAAAATGATGATAGTACCAAATATTAGTTATATTATTAACTTGTAAGAGCATGGTATTGGTCAAACATATTCTTAACTTTTAATTTATTATTTTATGTTCAAACCTATCACCATATCCAAATACTCGAGCTTAATTGATCTATCAATTTTATTAATCTAAATAATTAGTAAAAATATTTAATTTAAAATTTAATCATAACAAATTCATCAAACTTTTATAAGTTAATTTAAGTCTTCTCCAATCGGGATGTATTTTATAAATTCTCTTATTTAATTAATCTTTGTCTTGATTTTTTTTATAAAGAAAGTGTAGGCTTTTCTTGGTAGTCTTGAAAATGAGAAAGGTATAAAACATTTTTTTTTTGGGTAAAGTAATAATTTCTTAATTAAGTTATTTTTCTTTGAAAAGATTCAGTATTTGAATACAAAATAAGTATTTTAAAAATACTTCCTTTCTTTCATTTTGAAATGACTATTAGTATTAACTTTTGGATTATCAGAGTTATCATGTCATTAGTTTAGGGTTTCATAAACGTTGTCGTCGGTCGAAAAAAGATTATTAATCGATATTAGTATTATGAAGATTGATTTACGGTGGCTATAAATCGTAGAGTGAACTATTATAAAAATATTTTTTCTCAAATAAAATATACAAATATATAACATTATGCTTGTTCTAATATTATTTTATAGCAACGAACTAAAAAAGATGAATATATATATTTTTGAACTTCCACAGAAATTCTCCCTCAACCAAATTATAATTGTCAGACCATATCCCTCGAAAAAAAATTTTCTTTCTATATTCCAAGAATACAATCTTTATTTTCTTTCTCGATGTAATTATGTTGTTTCATTAATTTCATTATTTCTCGAGCTAAATTAACATCCCAATAATTTAAAATGGATTATTAAAAGAGTTTTTTGGGGCCCATTATATTACAGATTGAAAACTTACGATGACAATAAGCAAAATGGGTAAACCAAGTGGGGCAAAAATGGCCCCCCACCAAAAAAACAGACCCACCGCGAAGTCGAAGGAAACCCGTTTCGGACGTCAAACGTCCCTCGGTAAATCCGATTGCATAAACTTCCTTCGGATCCGACGGGTCCGGCTTGGCTTCAAACCAAGTAGCCCATCCCCCCTCTCTCTCTCTCGCACATCTCTCCTCGAGCGTTCCATTTCGCTCTCTCCGCTCGCCTCACGAGACGCATCCCCTGACTCATCACTCGTTCTCCCGATTCCTCCCGCACGCAGGGCGATCGAACCGAGGCGAAACAGATCATCCCGGACGAGAGAACGAAGGCAAGAATCAAAACCCTAGCCAGCGGAACCCGAGATTTCGGTCTCTTTCTGGCGTCTTCTGTTATCGAATCTTTTGCCATTTCTTCCACTGATTCGGGTTTCCAGGGTTTTGTGACCTAGGGTTTGGAGGGCCTGAGCGCTACGGTAGATCGAGGAGCTTTGTGTCTGGAGCTTGGAGCAATGGCGAGTAAGGAGAAGGACCTCGAGGATCGGCTCCGGGAGGTCGGGAGCCGGCTCGCTTCGCCTCCCTCTGCCGTCGATGAACTCCTGCCGCTTCTCGACGTAAGCCCTAGCTGTCCTGGTTCTTTTCTGTTTCCTCTGGCTCTATTTCCTCTGAACGGTAACATTTGATGACCCTCTTCTCCAATGATCGTGCCAAGATTTGAGTTGATCCAAATGATAGAGTCTGTGAATCTTGTCATCCCTGTCTCGTTGTGGCTGCTTAATTGATTATAGATGCAAGTGGTCCTTGCTTAAACAACGTTTAGGCTTTTGATTCATGAGTTGTAGTTTAAACATTTGTTATCGACGTTGATGCGTAATTCAAGCTATTTCATGTGTTCAGTGGCAAATTGTTTCTGCCCAAGGTGTTTCTAGACTGCAGAAATTAGAAGATATTGGTTTTTGGACAATCATTGAAATGCTGAAAGCTACTTTAGTTGCTCGTCAACTATAATATTTTCTCCAGATGGAATTTCCATCTCTGCCGTCTTATGTTTCTCTTCCATTGATGGCTTGTTGATGTTACCTGCTAATAGGTGGTTTTGGTGTGGCATCAAACCTGTGCCATTTATCAAACGTTTTTTTTCCCCCTCTGAACCCTCTTGTGAACTTCATGGAGGACCATCTGAAGCTGTTTCCGTTGCAAAATGACACATCTGTATTAGTCTTTGAACATTTTTCGACGCAATAATGATATCATCTAAATTATTAGTTGATCATAAAATGTACTCTCCAAAACCATGATATTTTAGTTGCAGCACACACCGTACCGTTTGTTTGTGGCTTTGTGCTTCTTTATGTAAACTGTATTGTATATTGTTTATGCATGTCGCAATACACCACTCTGATCTTTCATGTTTCAGCAAACTGAGAGTTTGTTATCGAGAGTGGACCAATCTCCAACACAATCAATGTCAAATGCGCTTAGGCCCTCAATGAAAGCACTGGTGGTTAAGGAGCTCCTGGGACATTCAGATATTGATGTCAAAGTGGCTGTTGCTTCTTGCGTCAGTGAAATCACAAGAATAACAGCTCCAGAGGCTCCATATGAAGATGATCTAATGAAGGTTATTTGTAGCTGTGTTTTTGTGTTTTTTCATGTAGCTGATTGTAGGTTCACAAATTTGCACAATTTTTATGTATTATTCTAAAAACTTTTGTAAATTTGTGTTTGATGTTCAGGAGGTGTTTCAGAGGATTGTTCAAGCCTTTGAAAATTTGGATGATGTGTCAAGCCGTTCATTTCCAAAGAGAGTTTCTGTTCTCGAAACTGTTGCAAAAGTTCGGTCGTGTGTTGTGATGTTGGATCTTGAATGTGATTCTTTAATTACAGAAATGTTCCGTCATTTCCTAAAGACAATAAGGTAACAAAGTAAATGGATATTCTATTTTGTTTGCTTTTCCATTGTTTCCTGTTCTTCACTTCAACTTGCATCCAGTAGTCTGCTGTTTTCGTGTTGCATTAGTCCCTTTAATTTGTTGGTGTCACTGACTGACCACTTGCCCCCAGTGTTCGAGTGCTATTTGCTTTTTAGGGGTTTCAGATGAAGTAGATAATCTAGAGCCTGGATGGTAGTTTAGTCTTTTACCTAGGTGTTAAAGGTCAGTTCTTCTATGTTGTCCACATTTCCTGTTACAGATTATTGAAAGTCATGGGACGTGAGAAGTTTTAGTTATTATGTATTTGTCAAAAGTTAAAACAACTTCAATTATATTTTTTTTTTTTTAATTTCCTATGCTTATAAAAAGAGACTTAAAAGTCTTACTGACATATTTAGAAATGGATTAACCATATATTGAGCTAGTTACCTGGAGTATTAGTTTATCTACAACACAGTGCCATTTGTAAATAGTATTTATCAGTTGAGCTACATGCTTTATAATAGTGTATGTTCAGCAGTTAGTACCTCTTTTATTATTTGTCATAGTTGTGTTCTTAATAAATTTAAGTGAATTTTGTGAAGTTCATGACTGTTAGCTATTTTTCTTTTGAATAAGCAACTCCATTGGTTGTTTTTACCTTGGTCACTTTCTAGTTTGCCTGGACTTCTAAGGGCATCACTGCCTGGTATTGTGTTGGCTGTTTAAGAACTATGGCCTTTTTATTACTAAAACCATATATTATCATGTTTAAGGATTTCACACCCGACTGCATGTTGGTTTAATATATAGTTATACAGAAAGCATTTCATGGAACCCAGAATCCCTAAATAGATAGATGCATGTTTATGCATCATTTATGTCTTTTTTTTCACAATTTGGTATGTGTAGTATCAGTAATTGATATGCCCTGAAATCTCCAGCCATGTTACAGAACTTGGGCTTCTAACTTTGATTGATATAGAAATGAGATTTTCATGAAAAAAATCCCTTCTGCGAATCATCTTTTGGTGCAAAGTGCAGCTCTGTTATTTGGTGCACGAGTGATTACAGGAAAAGTCCCTGTCATGAATGACTGAACTTACCTATGCATAGGTGTTATTGACTGAACTCTGAATCATGATTTATGTTGGGTCTTCAAATCTTATCTCCATTGGCTGAAACGTTCTTTGCAGTGTTATAGACTTTTGCAAACATTAAATATTCTGTTTTTAGCATATATTGATCTTATTTTTCCATAATGAACATTATAAATTTAAAATCTTTGAATGGCCTTTGGCCTGTATATTGAGTGAAATTTGGTGATTTTATTGAATCCGCTTTCTTGAATTACCTTTGCTGTGAAATTTTGTGACTTTTAGGCTGGTATATTAATTTAAAGTTGCTTCCAACTCATTTTGCCTTAATTAGTTGCAACTTTTAGTTAGTTTTATGTTTTAATTAATGGATAGACCATCGCTTTCACTTGTTCATCGTTCCGTCACATGCAAAGAAACTTCCTTACGATATTACTGTTTATATTTTGTTTGAATCCTTGTAAATGATCAAAGATTTTTTGCTTATGTTATACTTCTAGTTTTTTTTACCGTTATTATTCCAAGATAACACTTAGAAACTGATTTGTATATATTTACAGGCCAAATCATTCGGAAAAGATATTTTCTTCAATGGAAACCATTATGACACTTGTATTAGAGGAGAGTGAAGATATATCGCCTGAATTAATTTTATGCCTTCTGGATAGTGTAAAGAGTTATAACAAAGTAAATATCTATCTCCTAATTTTTACTGGTCCCAGGAACTATTTTTCTTATCTACCTTATGCTTGTCCTCAGGATATGTTGCCAGTTGCACGCAGACTAGGGGAGAAAGTTATCAGTAAGTGTGCTGGGAAATTAAAACCTTATCTTGTGGAATTATCTGAATCCACTGGCATGCCTTTAAACACATATGGCGAAGTTGTAGCCTCTATATGCCAAGAATGTTTGGATAGCGTTGAGCAAAATGACGTAAGTGCTTCTGGCAACTCTCTCTATATGTCATTAATCATAAAATCCATTTTGGCATTCTGCGATGCCAAAAGTTGAACATGCAATATAGACCAAAAAACTGCTGCTTTTTTACTATCTTGAGCACCTGCACCCTATTATCGTTGTCCACATAATTTTAAGCTGCATGATACTAAATGATTATCTTGCCGGTACTCTAAGCCAATCTGTGCATGCACATACTTATATAGTTCTATGTCATACTAGGGAATAAGAATAGTTTGCACTCATAGACTGACTATGTTTCTAGAATTTTTTTGTTCAGACTAAACAGTCAATTTTGTTGTCTATTCATTTCGTGAGAATATATTTTCCAGTATTTTGGGTACTAGCACATAATGCACTTATCTCTTCTGATGTTATTTTCCTTTGGCCTTAATCATTATGTCGATGCTTCACATATGTTTTTTGGAAGCCTGTGTTTTCAAAATTTATCTATTAAGAGCTTTGATATATGTCTTATCCAAATCCTCTGACCTCATCATGTTGTAGATGCTGTGTATTTAGAAGTCTGCCTATGGGAATCTTTGTTATGTATGTTCTCTTGATTTCTACATCATTAGTTTGTTCACTCAGCTATTTGTTATCTAACAGTGAGTACGTTGTTGATCAGAGGGAATCAAATCATGGCTACTGCTATTGAATATAATATTTTTGTTACTCTCTAAATTTTAGTAGAACTGAATGTTGGATTCAAATTATTTTATCATTTCTTCGCTTTTTGATTATTGATATTTTTATTATTTCAGGTAGATGACAGCAAACAGTCTGAAAGAACTGTGTCTGATGAATTGGTTCAGGTGCACTTTTGTATAGATGTTTATCACTTATTACACTTCATCAATGTAATTTCATTTAATTTTTACAACTTTTTTTAAATTTTTTTATTTTAGGGCTCTGATAAAATGGAACAGGAAGTTAATTGCCCTGAAGAAGTAACTTCTACTGAGAAATCACCAAAATCAGTGATGAGCAATGGTACTGTCCGGATGGGTAATGGCGGATCAACAACAGAACCTTCTTCTCCAAAGCAGGAGCCTGAACCTTCTTGTCCTGGTGATCAATCCAAAAGGGCGAATGCATCCAACAGGGATATGTCGGTTAACTTGGAGCCTGTGGCTGGAAAGCCAGATGCCATCTCAGATGTTAAACCCAAGAAAACTAGGGGCAAGCAAACTACCTTGTCTGATTTGAGAAATAGCGGTGATCATTGTTCTGACTCGATTGGAAAAGAAGTACCTGGTAAACATGACTTGGTGTCTCTATCTGGAGCAGATAGTGGAGCTGTTAAAGATGCATTGCCGGCCGAAGCAGAGATCCCTGTTGCAACTCGGCGTAAACGAGGCAGACCTAGTACAAAACTAGCTGCAACAAGGCATGATGACAGTGCAGTAGCTGCACCATCTGCTTCCCCTTTGCAACAGAAGGTATCTGAGATGGGGGAAAAAGCTATATCTTCCAAAGATTCTAACTTACAGAAGGAATCTGATGGTATCACTGGTCCTGAAGACATTGAAGAATCACCAATTGGTACAGGAGACTCAGAGGAAAAATCCCGAAGGCAGCAAAATAGAAAAAGTTCAACAAGTAAGACTGAACGTGGAGATTCATCTCAAAAATCGGGAACATTAAAAAATAAACAGCAGGACAACCTCAAAGCCAAAAAAGATAAAGCTGGAGAACCAATTTTGAAGGTAACTTTATTATATTGTATCGTCTATTATTCATGTAGGCTTCTCATGTTGACCATATTAACAAGTAACAGATCCTTGTATATTTGTTGCCTTAGCCTCAAACATCTTTGGATTCATCTTGGAAATGTACCTACACTTATTTTTGAAAGAAAAATTATTATTTTTGACCTGTTTCTGCTTTTCTTATTCTATACTCTCATCTAATTAGTAAATTTTGTTGCGGCGATTTGTACCCTTTTAATCTGTCTTTGATTATAGATGTTTATATTCCCTTTTTTGGGTAATGTTAATGCTTTTCTTGTATTAGTCTAATCACTTCGCCAAGTGTTTGTGCTTGAAAGCCTCGTAATATCTTATCATCTTGTTCTATAAAACACTGATATTATGTTTAAAATTTTAAGAAATTGGTACTTTTGATATCTTTAGAAAGCAGTTGTGGTGACTGTAAAAACTTTTGTTTATTGGATAACTGAAAAGATATTCTCTAAGTTTTTCCCACCAATATTTATAGCTTTGATATTTCAAAAAACTGTGGAAATCAGATTTTGGCACTAGACTGTTATCAAGGCTTTTCTTTTTCATTTAATAAATGCATTGAATGGTGTTTATCATATAAAATTTGCCAACATTATGCAACTTTATCTTGTTTCACATGCTTTAATTAGCTTGTGTGCATGGATGTTGAGCAATCTTTACCTTGTATGATCTATTCAATGCTGATAAGTTGAGGAAGTCTAGGGTGTAACTGTACTTGTTAGCATAGTTAAAAAACGGTTGGATCGTTATGTACCAAGCAATGTTTACCAATTTGACCAGAACCCAGCACTTGGACTGGGTGATTTCTCCCAGTTGGGTCCAAAACTGTTTTTTTTTTATTTTTTAAATATTTCCAGCTCGCTGTTTATAACTGTTTAGGCTGTCAACAGCAGGTCTCTTTGGTTTGTACCAACCATTATATTGGCATATCACATGTCAATACAACAGGATGTACTGGACCCATATGAATCCGTCCATGGACCAATTCGGGTCCAGTATTGTGATTTTGAACCATGCTTGTGAGTAAAATAAAAATGTCTGATTTATGAAGTCTTAGTTTCTATCATCAATGACCTCAAGGTGTATCTGCTTTTTCCGGTCCTTCCACTGGTCCTGTTAAATGAAGTAGCCTCCATTGATAACAGCTTCAACATTCCTATGGTGTATCCAAAATTGCTATTGCTAATATTCTTAATGTTCAATTATTCCACATAAATTAGTTTTATTCAAGTTTAAGAAGACTAGTGCTGAAACTGTCATAATTGTCATATGACAATCATACTGTTTGTGCTCTGATTGCTATTCTTATTTCTTCTTAGGTCAAATATAGTATACACTATACAGTGTTAGTACATTTAAAATTTACTTTTAAGGGTTTGATATCTCCTTTGATACTTTTCTTTTTGGATAGCTTCAATGATGATTGGTATGACTCTCCGGTAGTTGCATGATATTATGCTACTGATGATTCTTTGTCCAAAGATTTCATTACCTTTAGGATGACTCTAGAACACAAGTTGATTTGACAAGGTTTTGTGAATGATTTGACAAATATAAGTTTGTTAAATTCTGTCAGGCAGGAAAGAATTTCCTGATCTAGTTGACAAATAGAACATTTTGCTCTTTTGGTTTCGGTTTAAACTTACATAAAAAAGAAGCAACTTTGGCAATAACTGACATCTAATTATGGGGAGCAATGGCAATTATAGATGCTTATCAGACATTCTATTACCTCTCTTTGATCACTGTTTATGAATATATGTGGTATCTGGTTTCTTTTTTTTTTCTTTGCTGTATTTCGTTTGTTGTCCTAGGCTTGCTAGACAATTTGTTTTTGTGTTGTGAAATGATCTATCTTTTGTTTTTTTGGCAGATACTGTTTCCCCAACATTCTTACATTAGAATATTTAGCATCAATATCTGCACTCATGTTGTCTAATAAGGAATGATCAAATTCTTATTTCTCTGGCATCTTATTCAGGAAACAGTTTCATCCTTAAGGTCTGCTGCAAAATCACCTAAAGATCAAGGCATCTTGGAGGAGAGTGCTAAAACTAAATCTGGGAGGAAGCGTGAACATGGTGGCAGAGAGGTGTGTATATATAGATTCTTTTTAGTATCAGTTGAGATATGAAAATGTAGAAGTGTATTAATGAAGCAATATATATACTTAGCTTCTGCATCCCATGACACTACTTGCACTTAAAATGACTACATTGCACTGCTCATCTTCTGTGATGTGTGTATGAAGAATATATATATATATATATATATATATATATACACACACACACATATATATATACATATACATATATACATACATATACATACATACATATATTTACATACATATACATACATATATATATATATATATATATATATATATGTCTGTGGAGGATCATGCAGGGACATGTTGCAAGTTTCTTCCTTTGCTTGGTATTTCAGAGGTGGTATAATACATATCCAGTTGTCATTTTTGGCTTGGTTCAGTTTTGCACTCTTCGGAAATATGAAGTTCTTCAGCAGAGGCTTCAATGAGCATATTCATAGTGTCGTTATTCTTGTGCAATTCAATCATGTAGATGAAAATTCAGTTTACGTGCTTATGATTGCATTTTGTTTTGTTGTCATAGCCAGCTTATGAAAGTAAAATATGTGATTTCTGGCTGCAATTGTCCTATGTTTTTTTTAAATCATCAGTGAGAGTAGTCGGAGAAAGTGGCTGTTTTGGCAAGTAGTTGTTTTTGTATGTGTTGTTCTTAGTAATTTACACCGACATGGAAAGTCAGGAATTAGGTCTAAAAATATGGTACACCAAGTAGTATCATTGTGCATGTTCTTTTGATCTCTTCTATTTTGCTTGCTTTAATTCTTTCTTTTTGTTAAGGTTTGCTGATAGGAGGGTCTCATCATCTAGGAGGTGAACATGCCAGAAGTATAAGTATTTAACCATTACTACCTTACATGTTTCTTTTTTCATAGTGATGAAGTTCAATTTTGTTGAACGTCGTTTGGAGTTGTGTAGTATTTTTTTAATTATTTTGTTATTGGAGGGCTAAGATTTATAGATTGTATGTGAAGCTTAATAAAGATATACATGCACATATTTGCTGTAGTTAAATGGCTAGTCTGCAGAAGTTTCACCATCGATCAGAAGTTTCACGGGTTACAGGGCTTCTCCTTCCACCCTTTAAGAGAAAATAATTAATAAGCCTAGTAAATTGTTTATTTTCAAACTGGATCATAATGGATCAAATTCCCATTTATTTAGTTTTCTGTGCCAATCTTTTTGACTATTTGTTAACTAAAGGCCTAAAGGTTGTCCTTGGATTGGGTATATTGAGTGTTAGCTCTTGGATGCTCACTTTATGTGTTCTTTTTTGTAGCAGTGGTACATTTGGTTGGATGTTACTACCCCATAGTTTTAGTTTGTTCTAGATCTGTTAGACGTTGGAACTCTTTGGTTAATGTGTTTTTGGAGTTGTCATTCCCTTTCTTGTGATGAGAAGTTCTGATTTAGGCAACTAGTGAACTTCAGACATTTGCTTTTCAGCTTTGTGATTTTGATGTTTTGTTATCTATTTTAGTGTTTGTTGTCATCGTATATTATTTAACCTTTACAGCCTATAGAGGTTTTAATTTTGTTGCTCTTGTTGATGTTAGATTTCTGAAACACCAACTGTCAACAAAGAGCTAGACGGTGGTCTTGTTGGCTCCAGAATCAGGGTATGGTGGCCAATGGATAAGAAGTGAGTTTAACTTAATGTGTTTCAAAAGAACTATTCAGACTTGAATGAACTTTTATTGTCTTATTTGCTGTTAGTTGATAATGGTGATATTGATAACAAGGTTTGCGTTAGACAAAATATTGATTTCTTGTTAATTTATATATATTCTGTGATGTTGCTCATGATTTATTGGAATAATGTTATTGTTACAGAATACAATATTATGGACATGTTAATATATCTGCATTGCCATGTTACTAAATATTGTTCTTCGTATTCGGTGTATATTTATTTCTTATAATTTATTATAGTTCTTTTTCTTATCATTTGCTTTGCTATGGTCAGCAGTTCAATGTGTAACTTCTTTATCGCCAATGTTTTTGCAATTTTCTTTATTCGACTTGTTAAGTTCTTTAATGTTTTCTCATTACCATGTATCATTAAGTTCTTTTCCCATATGATAGATTCCAAGTGATTGCATAGCCATATTTTAATAATTGGAGCATAATCCAACAGAGGAAGTTGATACTTATGGAAGATTTGCTTTATCTACGTTTTAGTTAGTTTGTACTTATAAAATGAAACTTTTGATGTATCTGGTCTAATGCAAGCAGGAAGCAATACTGATTGCTAGCTGACTTCTTACTCGTCTGTTCAACATGAGTGCTAAGCATATTGAGAATTAAATCGAGTTCATGCTGCAGAAGTGCAGATTGATTTGGTTTTGTTTACTTTGCAAATTCAGCATTATCATGGGTTATCATCAGTTTAAGCCCTTCTTAGCTCCCAAGTATGCTCCTGTAATAGGTCTTTGTTCTTTTGTAGTGTTTTTGTTTAGTGAGACTGAGTTGGCATTCCTGAGTTCTACATGATGTTGCTTTGTAGACTATTTTGTCACTAACTGTTGGACATATTTGTTACTTCTGCATTACATCAATATTCTTTCTTTAATGCAGATTTTATAATGGTGTTGTTGATTCTTATGATCATGCTTCCAAAAAGCACAAGGTAAAAAGTTATGACAATGCTGGATTATGTGTATAGTTTCTGTTGACCGTGTTGTTTTTTTTAGTACATGAATTATATTATACTTATGTTGTTTTTGCTGTTCAGATTGTCTATACTGATGGAGATGTAGAGATATTATTGATGAAGAAAGAACGCTGGGAGTTTCTTAAGGATGATAACAAAAATGATATGGTGGGTCATAATTTTCATCTCTTTAAATGTATTGTCTTGATGCTAACTTCTGCTGATTTGATTTGCAGGAGCAAGCAAAAGATTCTAGTAATTCTGATGCTGCTTCAGAAGAGTAAGCATTGTTTTTAGCTGAAGCATTATTTAGAACTAATACTATTATACATTTTTTTAAATATTTCAATTTCATTATTTAGAACTAATACTATTCTGTATTTATAAATATTTCAATTTCCTTAATTTTCAACTGTAGACTTTGTCCGTTTGAAACTTGAATAGGTTTGTTTTTATCACCATTTTACATATCCTCTATGATGCCCCATCCATTCAGGATGGCCTAAATAATAAAGATCTATTGGTTTTGCAACAATAATGAAAGCCTGGACAGAGTTCTCTCTTCCATGACTTGATATAATCATTTTTGGGTGCAACAATAATGCAATAGTAGGTCATTTTTCTTACTTTTGGGATTGGCTCTGTGGATCCTTCCCAACATGTGCCTTTATTGTGGATAATAGTATGCTAACCCAAGGGTGATCGTTTTCTTCTTTCTATTTCTTCTGGCCTTTTTTGGTCATTTTTTCTTTTTGTTAGCACCTTTTCTATGATTTGACACAATGTGCTTTCTTTTTACATTCCTGTGATCTTCTTTCAACTTATAAAAGCTTAGATGGTTGTCCTCCATTTTATCCAAGGAATATAAAAAAGTTATCCAGTTTTGATGTCCCAAATAGGATCTGATAATCAGATTGCTTGGTACCAAGGTATTTTCTAGACTACTGACCTGGCTGATTTGGCCTTTCAGCATCAGACCAACTTGGGAGAATGTTTTATGATCCATATTAGGTCATAAGTTTGAGTAGATTGGCCCTCTTTAGGGTCTGGTTTTTCAAAGAGAATCTCTTAGATCAATTTGTGCCAAACATGTGTATTGTTGCTTTATCACATTGGACTTGTTACATTTACTCTGTCAGATGTGCTTTATTTTGCCTGTTACAGAAACTTGCATTAGAAAGAAACCCCTAAAATTTACACATTGTTTCTTACTACCATTTCCCGTTTTATTTTCTGGTAGAATATGTGGTTTCTTTTGTGTTTCTATAATGTAATGGCGTAACCAAATTGTGATCTTTCTTTCTGTTAGGGAATTGATTTCCTAGTATTGTTCTGTACTTAAGTTTTCTGCAACATGACGTAGCTCTAATGACAAGAAATTTGATTTTTTTAATTAAAAAAAAAGAATCTGCACATTCCATAATGATTTTTCTCTTGGGTTGGTTTACATTGCTATCTAAGAGAAGCTGTTTAGAAACAGAAGATTATTTTACTAATCTTGAAGGAATTTTAACATTTCGAATGATGAAATAGAATGTAGTTTTGTGAATATTGACGACATAGTGCTCTATGCCAAATGTTTTTGGTGTTTGATTCTACATATTGCCATGTGAATCAGGTCAAAAAGCAAAAGAATGAAAACAAGTTCAAGTTCCAACCCCAAGGAAACAAATACAGAGACACCTACAAAAAGGTCAATTACAGTACTAGTACTTATCCAATCTTTTTCATGTATATTCTAAGACCATATTGTCTTTTGTTGGTCAGTGGCAAACCATCCGGCAGTCGCCGTAAAGGTAGACCACGGAAAGCTGGTGTTTTGAACCTTGATGATGGTCCCAGCTCATCAAGTAAGGCAAACGAGAAGGCAACAAGCAGATCCAAAGATGAGGGTTCTAAATCTGATGTAAAGCTTAAGGATGACGCCAAGTCCACAGTTGATAATGCTGATAAGTCTACCTCTAAAACTGGAAGTCAGAAAAAGGATAATGTTCACAAGTTCATCAGAAATTCCATTGGTGGCACTCCTAAATCAGCCAGCAAGTTAATGGATGATACTGTTAGTGCTGTCAGCAAGGTAAGAAAGGATACTTCAAAAAGTAAATCTAGTGAAGACAGCCCAAAGACAGGCCAGAAATTGAGGGGCACCACCTCTCCAACAACTGGTAGTGAATCAGAAGCGAATATTGATTTTGAGAAGGGGAAAGCTAAGGTTCGAGAGTCTGAGACACTGGCAGAGTTGCCGTCATGTGCAACAACCAAGGCACCAGAGAGTGAAGCTTCGGCTGGGAAGAAGCGCAAGAGAAGGGGCCAAACTTGAGTTTGCAAATATTTAATAGTTTATATGCATAGTCATCATTTGGTTGCCACTGTCACGCCGGTGGATCTGTCACAGGATCATTGTATTTTACCAATTGCTTGCCAAGAACCCACGTGGCTGTTGATGAGAAGTTGCAAAGTGGGTGTAGGAACTCGTATATGTAGATCTTGTCTTTTGGCCATACTCCAATTCCCTTGGTAAGGGTGAAAAGTGCAAGCTTTTGGAAGCTTCAACAGATTGTAAGGTAGCTTACAGTTGGTCTATTTATATAGTTCTCTTGGCAAAATTACCTTCTTAAAATTCTGACCAGGCCACTGTAAAACCAGTTCGGAAGTTCTTCATTACGGCCAATCTGTGGAGTCTCTCGTGCTTTACGTGGTACATCTACCAAGTCATTAGATAGTGTGAAGTGTAGCTCAGGTGAAACTTCATATTTTGGCCATCTGTTTCATTTTGTAGCACAAAAGTATGGAGTATGTTTGCATCCATAAGATGGGAATTTCTGCTAGTTTTGTGTCCTATTGGGCCCTATTATGCTTGCACAAATCTCTGCTGCATTTTACTCTGCTCAACGAGTTCATGTATTCGGCTTATTATGCTTTACAGTATTCTCTGCTGCATTTAACTCTGCTTAACGCCTTCAATTTTTTTTTATATTCTTACTGTACATGCTAAAATGTTGGTGATCTACTGCTGGGAAAAGCGAAGAGACACCAGAATGTTTGCAGGCTTAATTCCAGAGTCCAAACTTTCATCGGCTGGGCGAGGCCTGTTCGGTTGGACATGCATGAGAATGTGCCAAGTTGATCGAGCATATTGATCCCCTTATGTTGGACATGCATCTGGACATAATTAGATGGTTCACTTATGAAATGATGGTTGCAATCTTACTTTGTTTTGTTCTTTTTGTACCTTCATTTTTTGGTTTTCCTTTCATGATGGCTTTGATTTCTGTCAGCTGTATGCAGGTGAGTGATGTGAGAGGCTTGCTGGTTTCCTCAACCGCTCATCATCCTTCCAGCTAAAACAGCTATTTTCTCTTGTTAAATGCTTGAAAATTCTTGATGGATTTTGTAACCTTAATGTTTCTCCAAGCTTCAGTGCTCATCACCAAAAAGTCTTTATTTGGTTTCTCTTTCTTTCTTTTAATCAAGTGGCTTCTCTCGAGGTTACATCTCCTTGTCATTGTTGAAGGCTAAAACACTGTCGTTTTCTAGTCCGGATGTTGCGAAGGAATGAATCATGTTACACATGAGATGCCTATGTGATTTAGCATGAATCTCATGAAATAGTACGAAGGAAATGTGATGGTCATTAGTCAATTATTCGCATGAATCTCATGAAATAGTATGAAGGAAGTATGATGGTCATTAATCAATCATTTGTTTTTTCTGTGGCTGCAGCTTTGTTCGACAAGCATAAAGGCAACTTTGGTACAATCATTCAATCATGAACTGACACACTACGGCAGCTTATTCCATTGTTTAAACGGCAGCCTTTTAGCTGGAAGCCATCCAAAATGTACTACATAATTTAACGCACAGACCCATCACCCGAGTTAGCATGAAATACTAATAATCCAAGGACCAAAAAGAGCTGTCAACCAATACGCCACAAATTCTACAAGCAATATCATATGCGTCTTTATTACACGAGAGCAACAACATTTCCCATTTCAATTCTACAAGCAGTATGGTCTCCTCCCGCATTAACATATCAAATCCCGTGGAACCTGTGGGAGTCCAGTGTCTCTTCTAGAGAGGGAGTAGCACCCTACCGATGCTGGCTTTTTGCTGGTGTCGCAGTTTAGAAAGCTGCCATAGTCGTCAGGCAAAAGAAGAAACAAGGAAGGGAAGGGTTGTACATGATTGGCACAAGGATAGATAGACACCTACTTATTTGGTAATTATAGAGATTAAGCTATCTCCTGGCCTTCTAAGCCCTCCCTCGGTTCACTAACTCCACATTACTACTACTATACTTGTTCAGCACAGGGGGTCTTTTCACTAATAGGGAGTCATGACAACATATTTTCACCTAAAATGCATAGAAACATAAGAATATATAATCACATCTTGAACCTTTAGATGGAATGATATTGATAAAAAAAAAAAAAAAAAACTTTAAAGATTGTCACTAGTGATCTCTTAAAGGTGTGTGTTACAGGTTGTCCTGCACTTGGTTCTCTGTGAGTTGCAAGGCTGTAGCTCTTCTACAGCTCATGATGTTGAACCTGGATTAGCTTTATCCGGAGATCTTATGAGATATGTCAACTGATTAGGTCAAATTCAACTTTGATGGATCTCATCCATGATCTCTTTTATTTTTTCTTTCTTTCTGAAAGAAATATGAATTGCTTAATTAGTCAGTCTCACACAGGCCTCATCCAGAACACAAAATAGCAAAGAACTCATCTGGCCACCCACAAAAGTGTTTCTCTTTCCATACAGTCAAAATTGGCCTACCAATTGGCCCCTTTGTTCCCTGTACATGAGGCATATGGTCTAAAGATGGACTATGCAGTGTAGAGAATTCAGAGTAGAATCCAATTAGAGAATCTGGTGGAGCTGCTAAATAGGAGAAACATTCTCCTTGGAGGGTTAAGAATATAATTAGAATTGTTGTGTGTCTCATTGTTCATGAGTATACCATTTATGATATTTTTTTATACAAGGGAATATATTTACAAAGTGATAACTGTAAGATCGTTTCTAATCACAAGAAGCCGTGACTATAAATAATAATATCCTTACTCTTTTAATCTTTGAATCATTCTACTTCCAATCGACGGTTCACCTCCACCTTGACTCCTCAGGTCAAGCCACGTTATCCCCACCAACATCTAACAAAGTAAATACTAATTTTATTTTTCTTACAATATATATATATATATATATATATATATATATATATAAAGATTTTATTAGTCTAATAATATATATTTTTATAAATTAAAAGAATTTATAAATCTTTACATTGAAAAGGAAGTTAATCTGCTTGTAAAGGACTGATTGAGAAAATTTCTTTTTTTTTTTTTTGAATGCAATACCATTGGCCTAAATTTTATAAACAGCTATCAATTTGATGAGCTATGAAAATAATAAGTATTAATATTAAAATATTTATAAACTGCTTAACCCAAAATGTGAGTATTAATAGATAATTTACCTATGAAATGACATCTTTCACCACAATCAATTATGAGGTAGCTACTTCAACTAAGCTTGAGTCGACTGCGACGAAGCAACGCCGGTAACTGCGATCGCATTAGCCGCTTAGTTAGCTTAGCTTAACTGTGGATTCATAAGCACGAAACGCACCACGAAACGGCCGTCTTCCCTTCCTCCTCCCGCGCGCGCGCACCATCGAGAGAGACGAAACAGAGCGAAACCCTATCCCTACCCCTAGATTCGGTGACGGAGGTGATGCAACGGAGCGGCAAGGACGTGCAGGGGATGGCGGCGCCACACGTCGCTCTCCAGGAGCTCCAGAACGGCGGAGGCGGCGCCGGCCGCGACGACTTCTTCGATCAGATGATCTCCGGCCTCGCCCCCGCCTGGCCGCCGGGGCTGGGGGACCCCAAGTTGCTCTTCGGGGCTGGCGTCGGCGGGAAGGCGCCGGAGGTGGCGTCGGCGGCAGAGGGAGTGCGCTACGTGCCCTACGACGAGTCCTCGCTGCTGGCCTCGCGGCTCCGGCAGCAGGAGGCCAGCAGAGGTGGGAGCTCGCTGACGGAGACGTCGATGCTGCTGCAGCTGGGTCAGCACAGTCACCACCAGGCGCAGCAGCAGTTGCTCCTTCAGTCGATCGCGCAACCGCCGGCGGCCGGCGGTGGAGATTCGAGGGGCTTTCTTCCGCTGCCGCTCTCCCTCGGGAGCGGCGGTTCCGGGGATTCCGGCCTCCTCGTCGACAGATCCCGAGACGAAGTCGATGCGCCCTTCAAATCCCCCCATCTCACCGTACGCTCTCAATGACTTCCTAATCTCCTTTAATAGCGATAAAAAGAGGGGGGAAAAAACATTCCCTTTCCTGCTGAAAACTCGATCTTTAATGCACGGAAGGAGGCGGAGGGGCTTTACAGCAATGGATTCGGGGGATCGCTCCAGCGGGCGATTCAAGCGCCTACCCAGCAGCAGCTTCTCCATCATCCCCAGGTTTCATGAACCATCGTTTCTCTCTGTTGTAGACCAAAAAAGGAGACTCTTTTTTTGGGGGAAGTTGGGAATTAACTGAATTCCAAACCGTGTCAGAACTACGGGATGGGGCAGGGCACCAGGACGGGGACGGCGGCAGCTTCGGCACCCGCTTGCGGGGTCACGGCGCCGCCGAGGCCGAGGGTGAGGGCGAGGCGAGGGCAGGCGACGGATCCACATAGCATTGCTGAAAGAGTAAGTCTCATCGCTTTTCCATGCGAAAAATGGAATTTTTGGGGAACAATTCCTCCTCAATGCTCTTTGTTTTTTCCTGTCTTTTATTCTCTGTTCCAAACTTTGGACTCTTCTTGGCTGCGTTCATCCATTCTCTGTTCTAAACTCTTTGTCTTCAGTACCCTGTTTTAGCTGATTTGTCTTCTTGTTGGACTCTGTTTGCTTCCTGTGGCACAGCTTCGGAGGGAGAGAATCGCGGAGAGGATGAAAGCCCTGCAGGAGTTGGTGCCCAACGGCAATAAGGTTCGCACCATCCCCTTCGTTCCCTTCTCCCTCCTATACTCCTTTGGTGAGCAAACTAATAATCTTACATTATGATACTTGTTCACCTTATGTAATTTGTCCTTGTTGGAGAAACAAGATTCCATCTTTAACAACTACATCTACCATATTCAGAAGTGGACAATGTAGATTTCTAGTACTTGGAAGAAGAACAACCTGCCATCTTTTAACTGCTTTGTCTAACTTATCTAGAAGTGGACAGTGTAGAATATAGATTTGTACTCTTTGGAAGAACAAGATGCCATCTTTTAAATGCTGCGTCTAACTCATCTGGAAATGGCAATGTCATGGAAGAAAGAGATGCCAATGTTTTAACTGCTACATCTATCTTATCTAGAAGTGGACAATGTAGATTTCTACTCTTTGGAAGAAAAAGATGCCATGTCTACTCTTTGGATGCTGTCTTTCGCTGCTATATCTACCTCATCTGGAAGCCGACTATGCAGATTTCTACTCCTTGGAAGAACAAGATGCCATATTTTAACTGCTGAATCAACCTAATCCAGAAGTGGACAATGTTGATCATCTAACAATGACTACAAACATGAAAAAGATTTATATAGTCAAGTTAAAATGTCAAATAGAAGTAAGAGGAATGTGTGCTGAATATCCATGCATTTTTAGTGTTCTCTACGAGTCAATTCCCCAGCAATTGCCTTCCAAACTTGTCAGTAAACCTTGCATTATAATTTTCACTGCAGACGGACAAGGCATTGATGCTGGATGAGATCATCGACTACGTCAAGTTCCTCCAGCTCCAAGTCAAGGCAAAAACTTCCCTCCCTCCTTACAATGCCTCAAAAGTTTTCCTTGGCTGATACTTCGTCATTGTTCTTTCATGGAGACTGATACATTAACGTAGTTAGCCATTGGCTGATGCTTTTATTGATATGCTAGATTTGCACACAGTGCAGTGATCGTGCAAGTGCTGCCACTGTGGTTCTCAGATGACTGTTTAAGGAGTATGTTGCTGCTTTATTGTGTACGGAATACTAATAGCAATTTACATGCATCGGTAACACACAGGTCTTGAGCATGAGCAGGTTGGGCGGAGCGGCGGCGGTTGCGCCCCTCGTGGCTGATATGTCTTCAGAGGTATTCGTTCGCTCTATCTTGACGGAGACTGTGCATGGCACTCGTGTAAAGAAATCGGAGTAAATGTTCTACGTGGTGGCAGAACGGGGCGGGAGTCGATGGCGTGGTGGGCGGCGACGACGGCGGCATGACGGTGGCGGAGCACCAGGTGGCGAAGCTGATGGAGGAGGACATGGGGTCGGCGATGCAGTACCTCCAGGGGAAAGGTCTCTGCCTCATACCCATCTCCCTCGTCTCGGCGATCTCCTCGGCCGCCGCCTGCCATCCCCGGCCTCCTGGCTCCGGCTGCCTCGGCCAGCTCAACCGCCCGACGCATCATGCAGCTGGCGACGCACCTGCATCGCCGACCATCTCCGCGCTGACAGTTCAGTCCACTAACGGCAGCGGCACGGAAGCCGACGCCCCATGGCCGGCCGGGAGCAAGGACGGAGCCGCCATTCCTTGAGATGAGGAAGGCCCACGTCAAAGTTCTCTCTTTTGGGTATCTTCATCCTCCATTAGCTTTTCCCTTTCCTTCGTGTCTATCTGTTATCGACTTTACTTTGCTTTCTCTTTCCCATCATTCACAAGCATGCCTTTCCATTCGATTTCATTGGAAGCTTGTCGTTTTCATGTAGATGGATGGGATTTTGCATTAGATAAATCAATATAATACAGTGGTGGGGTTGGAGGAGAATGTGGTGAGGGGGCAAGGAATGATGGTGGTGGTGATAAACTAAAGGAGATGTGGAGCGGAAAGTGTTTGGTAGTGGAAGTCGAGTAAGATGTAGTGCGTTAGTCTATTATTGGCTTGGGAGTGATGACTTTATTTATTGTCGGTTTGAGGGGGAAGATAGGGTTTCAAGTTCTTAACACTAGAAGAATGATTTTGATTTGTTGGGTTTTCAGGTGAGACTTAATGCAACAGTGATTATTAACTCATCGCTGCTTGATATGTTATTTTAGTTGGTTAACTCTTTCGATTGGATAAGTTCATCTATTATTTTCTTGAAGTTGTTTGAAAGTCATTCTTGGTCGATATTTGGATACTATCAGTCGATTTGATTAGTTCTTCTAATCGGATAAGTCCTTTTATTATTATTTTTAGTTGTTTAAAATCAGTTCTAGACCTAGTATTTTGGTATCTTCAATCCACGTTTACTAGGTCGGCTCTGATATTATTTAAAATATTTAAATCATCGACAGTTGTATGTATATATATACGTATGTATATAGTTGTTTGTTTATAGTAAACTATTATAGTATTCTAGGCTCGGTTAGAAGGAAAATGTATTATTCTTATACGTTTCTCTAATATCAACAAATATACACTGAAACACATCTATTTTTTTAGTTCCTAATAATATGGTTAACAATCCAACTTTGTTACTGCTATAACACCAATGCTTATCGGGATGAATTCAAGTTCAATAACGAAAAATAATGTCTCGATTATTTGGGGATCGATCATTACATGTTGTTAAATTAAGAACATTAAAATAAATATTTCTTAAATTATTTTTGATAAAATCTCATTAGCTAATGCGGATCTAACCAATGAACTAACGTTACGTTCTCTTTGACTGACAAATCTCGTATCCTAAATATTTCAGTAGGTAACATATGTTCAATGGGCACTATATATATATATATATATATATATAAAGTTGCATGAGCAATATACAAGTTGGAATCTCGATTACATCCACCCGATCCTATATGAAATGAAGTTGTATTGGGAGCGCGAGGAAGGAAGGATACTGAGTACTCAATCGCACGCCTAGTTCGGAACCGGTGTCTGTTGCAGAAGTCTCTCGGATATGGCGGCAGCGATAGCAGCCGTGAAGCTTGGATCCTTCGTCAACGAGGAGGCCATCTGGTCCACCAGGATCCTGTGAAACCCCGGCGATTCCTGGTTTCCGAATCGCTGCTGCAATGGCCGGCACGGGATTCCTCCGACGTAGAGTTCGTCCTGCGCAAGGTGTTTGTGGTTATGCTCGCCTTCATATGTGGCCACCAAGATCGATCCGTCTTCCGCACTTCTTTGCACCTAATGAATCCAACACAGCAAGTGAGTCGGTCTGTCGTATGGGACATGAGTAAGCTCGATCTTTCTGTACCTTCTTCTTCACAGGACATGAAGGAGCAAAGGAGCATCTGAAGTAAGCTCTGGGGAATGGGTTGTCTCTCGTCACCTTCTGACCATACTTCCTCCACTGGTATCCGTCCTTCACCACCTGACAACGCCAAAACACCACCTGATCAATGCTCCTTTCATTTGCGACGTCGATCATCGATCGATGGAACTCACCAAGCTCGTGTTCTTCGGGTCGATCCGCACGTAGGCCTTCGAGGCGTTGGGCACGGGATCTGCTCTCACTCTTTTGCATGGGTCGTCGTCACCTGGCGTGTTCGTCTCGATCCTCTTCCTCTTCGGCAACGCAGGCACGCCGCCGCTTAGAGCAACGCAGTCCGTGAGCATGTTGCTGACCATCTCACTAAGCCTCTTGTTCTCTTCACTGATCCGGTTCAGCTCGGCTTCTAAATCTCCAAACTGTGTGCTCGCCAAACGAGCCTCTTCTTTTCTCGAAGAACTCCCTTCGACCAGCACTGAATCACGCTCTCTCTGCATAATGTTTATGCATTCAGCTTCCCTAGATCGAGCAGATTATTGGCCGTGCAAGCTAAAACTCACCGAAACTTGGCCAGGAGACGGAAGAAGGCCGACGCCGAGGTCAAGGCTGAGAGTCGCCCACCTCGAATCCATCAGAACCCAAACAGAAGATATCCAACAGGTGTAAGGAGAGGAGTGTTCTTATACAAAGAAGATGGAGACTCACAGGAAGTTGTGCAGAAATGGTGAGGTAGGAGACGCTGCATCACCAACCAGACGTCAGCTTCTGCATGTCATCAATTCAAAGCAGACTGTAACTCGGTGCACATCTCTCATGCGTCTATCCACGACAAGTTGGGATAGGAAAGAACACAGAAGCCATTCACCGGGGATCGGGAGTCAATGGAAGCATTGCGATAAGTTGACAGTGACCTTCAATCATGATGTGTATTATATCTCGAAGCGATTCAATTAACAACTTTGAAGTCTCGTCTATAGGTTGATAGGTCAAACCTGTGGTGATCTTGAAGGAGCCACTAGACCTACTACAATGCTAAAGATTGACTATGATGTCTCATTTGTTTAGTATTGTCTTCTTTTTTTGTATACATAATTCTGTAATCACAATCAATTTGAGGTCCGACATTGTAATTAATTATTGTTATTATTATTTTTTGTATAGAATAATTAGAAAGAAGATGTCAAATTGGATTTAAAGGACAACTATGTGAACACAAGCTTGAGTCTTTGAGCTTCTCAAGTCAATTGGATCTTTCAAAACCTTCGATTGCATCCACACACTAACTATGCTTGGCAATTCATCATATTGACATGGTTTTGATAGCGAGTCGACTCTTCTACATGTCCAATTCTCTTTCGTTTCTTCTCTTCGATTGGTGTAAGATTAGGTTCGATTACGCATTGGATCCTCGTAAAGTTAGGAAAGATCCAAACTCATCGTTTGGTGACGCAAAGTGGGTGGGTACGTCATACTGCTTACGACTCTCCTTTGTTAGAGTACAACAGTTGACTTAGAAGACTTGCTTTTGCGTTGACTTACGACTCTCCTCTATTTTTGCCAAAGAAAAAAAATGAAGAAAACGAAGTGCCTACGATTTGCTCTATGTGGACAATTTTCATCGTGTAAATAAATGTGGCATAGATTATGTTTAAAATCATCAAGAAACATATAAATTAACGCTAAGAATTTATACCACGTCGATAACTCAAAGCATGAACTCATGCTATCTACGTTTTTTATGCATGAAATGAATCTTTTTTTTTTTTGCTTGTTAATTAATTAATTACTTAATTTATACACTAAAAGTTTGAGTTTCTTGTCGTTTATGTCATATAAATTTTTCATAAAGCTTAAAAAAATATTTATATTTTTCATAAGATATATAGAAATATCTATAGAGCAATTAGTCGTTGTTTTTTTATAATTATTATTTTTCATTCGAACCAAACTCTTTTAGAACTTGCATTCCTCATTCTTGATGCAAACTTTTTCGTTTTTATCTTTTCACTTATAAAATCCAAAAAATACTTATCGACCATATTCTTTACTTTCAAAATAACTATTCTTTTTCGGAGACAATTGAGTTTCTCCATGACTTGGCAAATCCACATCTATGTTTAGAGTTGTAATTAGATTTTAATTAATTGGAAAAGAGCCATAAGATTTTAGTGAAAGAAAGAGGTTAGACAATTTAGATGTTCTTCTTGAGAGGGAGTACAATGAGTCTGAGATTTGAGTTTACTTTTAGACATAGAAAGAAAGTTATCATATTTATTTTTTATGTTAATTTTTAATATAATTTTGTATTATTACTTTTAAAATGTTCTTTTGATTTTTGACACCTAATGATAATTAATCACCAATATATTCTGCCCCACTCGAGACATAAAGAACATTAAATCACATGGTCCTTAGAGGACTGATTGAGGTGATCATCTCCGGTCAATGTTTATTCGATTATATACTGTTCATGTCAATCTAATTAAGAGGACAAAACAAGAAGGCATAAAAAAGGACCAAGTTTCCATGAACTTTTCATGATCAGAACAAAAGAAGCTCGATGCATCCATTTTCCACACCACCAAAAGTTCCCACGTCGCGATTCTCGTCGCCATCACCACTGCATCATCGGCTGCTATCTGCTGGTTAGATCTCCACATTAGCTTTCTCTTGCCATCATCGCATGTGTCGTCTTCTCTCGAGGTCTAACCCTACGAGACTCGGAAGCATCAGATTTGTCCTTTCGCAATAACAAGTGTCATGTCATCTCCTGTTGGTTTGGAGGGCCACTTCATTTTGAGGGACTTATTATCTCTTATAATAAAATATTTTTATTTTTTTTATTTTTAATAATTATATTAAAAATTTTATATTTATATAAAAACAATATTTAATTATATATTTTTTTTTCTCTATTTTATTGACGAAAATACAATACGTATTATCACTTACTGAAATAAAATTAAACTTTTTTTATATGATTAAAAATTAAAAGAGAAATAAGTTTTGTTGGGAAACGAAATAAGATTATGCCATTCGATTGTTTCATCTTTTCTTTTTGTGTTTTCGAAGATTTTATTAAAAAATTAAGTGAGATATTAATAGAAAGGATATCTTATCTCCTTCTATAATATTTTCTCTATAAAATTATTTTAATATTATTTTTAAGCATGACAGTAGATACAGTATTTTCGTCCATAAAATCGATGAGATTCAATTTGATATAAATATTTGATCCTACAAATATCCACGTCATCCATACGTTGACCGTCGACCTATGATTGACACGCGCGTCGCACCTCGACGAGCCAAAAGCACGCACATCAAAGCGACACCGCTAGCGGGCGAACCAAACCACGAATTGATCCGCCAAAATCGTTGTCCGGTGAAGAGGCGGAATCGCGGTCCAATCAAATCTGACGGCTGCATACGTTACCACGTAAACGAGAGCATCTGGCGGTAGATCATGCGTCAGTACGGTGACGTTATGTTTGGTACACGTACACGAAGGACCCCGATGACCAATCAGCTGTCGACAGGCATCCTATGGTCGCTTCCAGCCTCGGGCAGATGATGCGGTGGATACGGTGACGTTCCTACGTGACGATGTTGATGGATGTACATGTACGAAGGACGGCATCTACCAATCAGCTGTCGAGAGAGAGAGAGCGAGAGCGAGAGCGAGAGCTCAATCTTGGCGTAGGGTTCGGTGGGAGTAGAAACAGGAAACCCTAAATGGAGGCTGCTCTATGTAAGACGCAAGTGGAGGAAGGAGGAGGCTGGTTTCTTGAATCATCGAGTGACTTTTGCTTCCTTTTGATGCAGACTGTTGCAGAAATATCACTCCTTGGATCAAATCTCCGAATCAAGCTGAAGTTGGTGGTGGCATCCCTTCCATTTCCACCGGAGCAGATGATTCGACCTACATCTGAAATATCTCCACAGGGGGAGAAGAAGAATTACTAATTCCATCTAACATCTGAAGTTGGATGCCAAACCTCTACTGACTTTTCTACGCTAACTAAAATTCAAAGGATCTTTGATATGTTAATGATGCAAAGGTCTACTGGCATTTATTTGTACAGTGACTAATAATATTGGAAGAATTTTTCTTAGGATATCAGTCAAAGGAATTTGAGAGGGAGGGGATAAGGTCTTTTGTTTTTGGAGACTTGACGATGAAGTCAAGGCAAAATTAAAGATCAAACCAATCTGATTATTAGGTCATGCGGATATAATATTTAAAGACCCACTTCTATTAAATTAAATTAATTTATAGTATTTCTATTGAGGCTAAAAAACATTTTAAATCTATTAAATAGGACTGTAATTGACATAGTAATGTATCAATCATCTTATGGATCAATCCAATGCAAAAGGATGGAAGCTTTTCTTTGCCGGACATTTTTAGTGTATATAAAAAGCGAAAGCTGACGAAGAAAAATAAAATAGAACACCAATTTAAAAAAAAAAAAACTCAGATTTTTCAATAATTAAATAAATTGAAAAAGTTTTTGCATATCTTTTTATTAATAATTAATTAAATTCAAATACATAAATTAACTATAATAATAATAATTTTTTTTCATAATATAATATTTTATTATTTGGAATTTTAATTAAATTGTAATTATTTCATAATGATATATGTATATATTTTTTTTGATAAAGCTGGATTTAGAGATAGAAATATAGAAATTACAAAGGACCTTATCGTTATTAGCGCATGCCACGAGGTGGAACTCGGAATCCGCGTCCGGAGAAGTGGTTCGATGACGCAGCAGCCACCTTCTTCCACCAGTATTCTAACTGTACCAACCACAAACCGTAGTCTTACATCCCCTGCCGTTTACCCGCTCGTGTACCTCCGATGTCATGGTGTGGAATTGCCGCCCTGCCGCCAACGAAAAGGAAGGTTGCGAGACGGGTATCGAACATAAGAGTAAATAGTTATTTCCGTGACCTTTGCCCTAGCTTTATATCGCTGCATGCCATCTCGCGCCTGCGAATCTCTCTCCCTCTTTTATTGTTTGCATCCCACATGATACATTGAATATACATGCGAAATCGCATCGTGTCCGTTTAAACTTCGGAAGGCAGAAGTTATCAATGAAATCGACGGCGGAGATTTCCCAATTCGCATCGTCAAACTTCGAAGGTGGGAGGGACCCTCCGAATCATCGGTTAAAGAATTCGTCTTTTCTTTGTTCAAATTTACCAGTTTACCCCTATTCTCGTGTATTAATGCCACGGCATCTCTCTCCCTCGGATTTCTTCTCCCACTCCGGCGCACCATGGAGTTCGTCTGCCCTAACGACCCGACGGTATGGTCTTGCTCTTCTTCCTCTCGCTTCTTCTGGATCTTGTTTATTTCTCCAACTCTGCAAAATTGTAATCACTAGAGTCCGATGACATCCCACAAGTGTTTCAGTTTCGGTGTTCTGATGCTTGGTTTTGTTTGATTCCTCGCAATTAGAGCTAGTTTATGCGTGTTTCGGTCGACTGTTTCCCGTTCGTCTTTTGTCTTGCAGGTGTGGGATGGGAAAGGCTTCACGCAATGCTTCGAGAATATATATCCTTTTTGCTTGCTGTGCTTCCTCTGTACTCGCTTCTTATTGGTTTTCGATTCATCTTTTCCTTAAGTTTGACACGGTATTGGGGTTCGGAGCAAATATGGTGACTGTGAGTGCGGTTCTCATTCTCGGATTGACACAGAGGAGCTCTGGAAAAAATAGGGTAACTGGATTTACATTCTTTACTTTGTTATAGTCTTATTAACGGTAACTTAATCTGTTTGATCTTGTTCAGTTCCTTTTCTGAATGGACCAACAATTTCTTGTTTGGTGCTATTTATAATGCGCACTCTTTCTTGGCACTTCTTTTAGTAGACTTTTGGTTCTTACAGCACTACTTGGACCAAACATCATTATAATTTCAATAAGCTTGGTACAGTTATGCAACATTAGAGGATCAAGACTCTACACAAGTACACATATAACATCTATTTTTCAGTCATTCATAACCGTTCTTTTGTTTTACAGAATGTCAGGGTAGACCACTTAAAACTGGTCTGTTTACAAATTGTCTCAGCTTTTGGAGTTATCCTTGGTCTATACGAAATATATTTGCTTGTTAAGAACAATCTTGAAGGACATATTAGCGAGAGTCATTATTGGTTCTACCGATGCTCTCAGCTTAGTTCTTGGGTAAGCTATCTAGACCTTTTTATATATATGCCAAGATCACTTGAAATAATATCCACCCTATTCTTAACCTCTTCTATGTATCGAGCATTTCTACAGATGGTACTTCTTCTAGCCTCAAAATTGGAGCACTGGTTCTATGTGTTTTGTAATCCCATCTTGTGCTTTTGGTGGATCCTAAAGCCTCTTCTGGAGATCCCTCATCTTCTGTGGAGTTTATCATCGCTAGAGGTATTACTTAAAAGGAGACTTGAATGTATCAAACTAGGGTCCCACCAAATTCTGATATAAAATTTTATCTGATGTCATTCATTTTCTATCATGAAATCTGGAAAAAAAATATTTTCTTGATCGAAAAAGGGTTTAAAAGCATAACTGAAGTTGTAATAGTCTAAGCATTTTGCCTTTTGACAGAGGGAAATGTGAAGAGACACATTATTGTATTCTGAAATTCAATACAAAACATGTACTTTTTAAATTTTTATAGCATATCTTCATAATCAAAATGCAATTATTTATCTTAGTAACATCTACCATTGAGATTTCTTAAGAGTATGATGTAACAGGTGATTACATGTTTTAAGGAGAGTTCTTCGCTCTTAGCGGAATTCGTGTTTGGTCTTTTTGTCATTGTGATTAGATTGATGCATGCTCCCAGTTACAAGAGGTATTGTTATCTTTAGCTCATAGATCACTGGATGATCTGTTTCTGTATTTCTACTTTGTCTACTTATTACTTTATTTTTGTAATCCTTGATGTGCCTTTTGTTTAAAGAAGTGCTTGATGTTTTACATTTACTTGGTGATAGATATATAAACATATATCAAGTACATCATTTGTTGACAAAAAAAATGAAGGTCAAGATATTAATTGGGTGCTTAAAGCTTTAAATGGTATCACATTAAGGATTTCTGAGTGCTTAGGTCTGGTATTAAATTGTTAGAGTTGCAACACAGCATACAAAATTGATGAATAACAATACTTAACAATGTTGAACTGCATTAAGTATGCTTTTTCTATTATGTATTTAATACATCATATTGGCATACAAATCTTTCTAGTTTGTTGATTTTTAGTTATGGTATGCAGCTTAGTATTTTAGATCTAATTTGGAACTTCAATATTTGATTCGATCAATTTGTCTTTCCCAGTTGGATTTGTGTCATTCTATTTGTGATGTTTAGCATTAATTGCTATGGTTTTGGTTTTGTTGTTCTTGTCTTGTGGTACTGAAATTTGAGATTGTACCTAATTGGAAATTGTTTAGTGATTTAGAGAAGTTTGACAGGTTCATTCGTTAAATTATCACTTTTTTAAAGATTTGGAAGAGTTATAAGTGACTGTAAGTCTTTACAAGGGATGGCTTCTTTTAGTATACTATATAGAGTCATACTTAAATCACAATAAGGGATATGTATCCATGGTACAAGGGATGGCTTATACCATGGTATGGAGATGCTTGTCCTATTATAACACTATCAGTTTTATTTTGATGAAAGATTAAATAGCAATAACAATAACCAATAACCATATAATCAGTGGGGGATTGAGCTCAACTATTATTCCTCTCTTTTTGATTATTAGATGTTGCCTAATAATATGTAGGCAATTGCTTGTTTGACTCTGGAAAAAGAAAAACTTCTTAGTTACTTTTTTCCCTCTCTTTTTCAAATCCTTTCATGTTCAAGGATTAATTTCATGTTGTGCAAAGTCAACAAAAGGTTAAAGGAAATAATAAAGAAATCACACTATGTTAAGAGGTACCTTAGACAAAGAAAGAACAACATATGTCCACCATTATAGGCCAAAGCACCATCCATGCTAGAAACAAAGGAATGATATCTAGGGCTTGTTGATGTGATCTAGGTGGGGCTCACTTGCCTTTATGATACGTATAATATGTTGAATCTCGGATTTTGATGATGAAACTAATTGATTGTGTTTAAATGTTTGACTACATTTTGAGTGATACAGGTCTACTCGATCAGGATTAGACAATTAACGCAGGAGGAATTGACGTTGCGTCGGAGGAGATCACGTCAGGATATTGGATGGCAGAAGGCTTCGGGCGTCGGGCATCGGGCCAAGGAGAGTGAAATTGCGCCAAGGATATCGGGGTTGCGGAGGTCAACCGCCGATTGGGCAACAAGCCGCAAGAGAGGACGATGCACCGAAGAATCGGATGAAGCGCCAACCAATGACGTGCCGGGCAACAGAATGTCAATTTGCGTTATAATAATTGTCTAGATCGGAGTAGAGTGTTTGCTTGTGTGTGCAGGATTAACTACGATAACCAGAAAACACAAAGCGAGAATACCGGAGTCAAGTTCGATGGACGTTTAAGAGTCCGAAGAATCGTCGGAGATGCTGCCAGAACCAACCGAGAAGAAATCGGGAACTTGTCGGAATTTTCGGAAGTTCGCCGAAGAGATCGTCGGAGGTTCACGGAGATCACCGAGAAGGCTCGGCTACTCATTAAAGTCATCACAAGTTCGGGAGCTTGCTAGAAGCCCGTCAGCAGAAAGTTCGTCGGAAAGCTCGCCAGAACAAGACTCGACGTTCGCGGTTGAAAATTTGCTTAGGATGTGTTTTGGTTATGTAGTCCACTTGTAATTAGGATTAGGATTAAGAGATAATCCTATATCCTGGTTAGAGGCCAACTGGGCCCAAAGTCAGAGTTGGTTTAGGCTAAAAATTAAGCTAAACCAGCGAACTAGAGAGCCAAGATTGAAGCCCAACTAGTGGCTGAAAACACTGTAGTCGGGCTGAAAACACTATAGGCGGTGGCACCGCCTAGCTGGGCGGTGGCACCGCCCAACACCCGAGAGCTGGGCGGTGACACCTCCTGGCTGGGCGGTGGCACCGCCCAGCACCCGAGCCCTGGGCGGTGGCACCGCTTGGCTGGGCGGTGGCACCTCCAACAGCGGGAACCCAAAGAGAATTCAAATTTTGAAGCCCAAATTTGAATCCTCTTGAGGCCTATAAATACCCCTCAAATCTCAGCTGAGAGAACAACTTTTTGAGCAGCAAGTGTTTGAGAGAAAAGCCTTAGAAAAGTGTTAGCTTGTCTTGTTTTCAATTTGCTAGTGTTCACCTCCTTCTTTCTTGTTGAAAATCTGTAAGAGAGTGAACCGCTTGTAAAAGTTGTAAGAGGGGTATTCACCCTTCACTTTCAAGAGATTTGCTAGTGGAAGGTGGAAGCCTCATCGAAGAGGGGCCTCGCAAGTGGATGTAGGTCACTTGACCGAACCACTTTAAAAACGGCGTAATCTCTGGTTTGCATTTCTTATTGTCATTTACATTACTGCAAATCTTCTTACTTGCTTTGTTTCATCATTACCTTTGCTGCGCAACTTTAAGAATACGCTTTCAAGTTAAGCTTTTCAAGTTCCGTTCTTATCGTACGAAAAATTTGTCGAAATCAACGTTTTAATCCGCTGCACTAATTCACCCCCCCCTCTTAGTGCCACTCCGATCCTAACAATTGGTATCAGAGCCACGGTTTTCTACTTTGGTTTAACACCCAAATAGAAATGGCTCTTTATGGCTTTCAAGAGGGTCACTCTCTCATTCGTCCTCCCTTTTTCAATGGGACGGACTACACTTGTTGGAAAACTCGAATGAGAGTTTTCTTACTTTCTTTGGATTTGAATTTATGGGACATAGTCGAAAATGGATTTGAAATGTCTTCTCTCCCAATAAACCATTGGAATGATTTGGAGAAGAAGATGTTTTCTTTAAATGCAAAGGCTATGAATGCCTTATATTGTGCACTTGACAAAAGTGAATTTAATCGCGTTTCGATGTGTGACTCGGCTTTTGATATTTGGAGAACTCTAGAGGTCACTCATGAAGGCACTAGCCGAGTGAAAGAGTCCAAAATCAATATTCTTGTGCATTCTTACGAACTTTTCCGGATGAAACCAAGTGAGTCCATCGGAGACATGTACACCCGGTTCACGGATGTCATCAATGGACTCAAAGCTCTTGGTAAAAGTTTTTCTAATTTTGAACTAGTCACTAAAATCTTAAGATCCCTTCCAAAAAGTTGGGATCCAAAAGTTACGGCCATTCAAGAGGCCAAGGACCTTAAAACATTCCCTCTCGAAGAACTTATTGGGTCTCTAATGACCTACGAAATGAATAATGTGACAAAAAAGAAACTCGAGAACAACCTTCCAAATGATAGGAAGGATTTGGGACATAGAACACATGAAGACCACTCGAGCATAAGCTCAAGTGATGGTGAACTTAAACTACAAATGAAACAAAAATTAAAAAGCAAAAAGAATGGAACTACTTGCTTTGAACGCAAGAAGAACAAAAGTTGGGATGAATTGAGCTCTTCCGAAGACGAGGAGAAAATCAAGAAAGGCGAGGTGGCAAACTATGCCTCACCCTCTTACAACAATGAGGTAATCAAAATCCCACTAATTTATTTCGAAATTACATAATACTTTCTTGAGTTATTTTTAATTTAGTTTAGGATTAATTTTCTTGAAAATTGCATGTGTTATGTTAATGCAGTAAAATGTTAAATATAAATCTAATGCTTATACACCTAGTAAGATTAATCTTATATATGTGCTTGAGAAGCAAGAATTTGTATTTTGACGATTTCCATATTGATTTTCAATGACGATGCATGACTTTTGAATGGAAGGCTTGATGATTTTTTATGAACCTTATCTTTGGTTTTCAAACATGATGTATAGTTTTGACATAAGAACAAAAATTTGAAGCATGCTAATATAAAGTCAATCATATAAAGTAAAACTAAAGAAATTTTAAATATCTATAAGAATCATTCAAAATTATGTTCAATAAAACCTTACTTGATGTTGTAATGAAACCATTGAAAGTTTTGATGCTATGATTTGATGATTTTATGCATGAGATTGTAAAGTTATACATGATGATTTTTATGATTTATTGGTCTTGATGGTTTTTATGATAAAATTCATTTTTCGATCCTAAATGTTGATGCACTTTTTTATCTAGCATAAATGACATGAATTTAAATAACTAAAAAGAGAAAAGCATTGTTCTTGAAAATTATTTTTCTCTATCTTGTTGATTTATATGAATCCCTTGAAAATGATTTTGGTTTGATGATTTGAATTAGAAATGAGTTATATCAAAATCATGATATTGATTTGACAAAATTGAATGAGTTGTAAACAAATGATGATTTTTCTCTTGAATACAAATTGTAATATTTTTACATATATATTTTCATCTTGATTTCTCGATATTCGATACATGAAATTTTTCCATGAATCAAAATTCTTTCATGATGTGATTCTTCTTGGTATTCACTAAAAATGATACATTCAAATTAACCTACTCTATTTGACATCTTGATAATTTATGACTTGAATATCATGTACAATATGCTCATAATGATGATTGAGTTATTTATGAAAAATGGAAGATATAGTTTTGAAATTTTGCATGTTCGAATTTGAAAATATTTGATATGCATGAAAATATTAAACATTTTGAAACCATGTTTTAGTGTTATGCTTAATGATCATGCTTAATAAATTTCGAAATTATGGATGATGAATCTTTTACGATTTATGGATCATTGATTTTTACCATAATGAAAGTACCTTATTGATTTTTGTTGTAATAAATCTTACTCTTTCGGTTTTAAACATGATAAATGTTTTTATTTGGTATAAATGAAACAAAATCATATGTTTTGAAATAATCGAAAAGAGGATAACATTCTTGAAAATTATTTTGCTCAATCTTATTGATTTTGATGAATTCATTTGTATCATCTTTGTGAATCTCTTGGATTTTGATAATGATTTTGATGATTTAAATTTAAATAATTTTTTATTAAAATCATGATCTTGATCTCTTGAAATTCATAACATGAAATCCTTTATGAATCAACATTTTCTTTTCTATTTAAAAGGAGATTTGTCGAAATGTTTCATAGTCTTTTAGTATTCATAATCTTGACAATTATGTTTTGAAACTTTATGTAAACCAAGAATGTTCATCATGATTCTCTCTTTGAATATTTAAAGAGGAGAATTTTCTAGATGGTTCATGATTTTGATGATTGAATATTTGATATGCATGAATTGAGATCTTGCTCTCCTACCACTCTTTTTGCTATTCACCAAAAGGAAGACTAATTCTAATAAACCATGATATGCTATATGGATTTTATTGTATTCATGAAGTAAGATCTCATCACTAATTTTTGTTTATATTCCTTCATGTGATGATATGAATGTATGAAACACTTATGATATGATTTTTTATACAATTCCATGTATTCGTGAAATATTAATCTCATCACCCAATTAATTCCTCTTGATACTCCTAATGTGATGAAGTGAAATTATGCATGAAATACAAATGGGGATAAGTTTTTGGTAGGATATAATTTGACAAATTGATACCATCATGATATGAAACATTTATGATTTGCAATGATATATGCAATACTTGTGCTTTCTAATTATGATGTGATGTATTACATATGATGTAAATCATGATTTAAAATACTATGAGTTGTCGCTAAAATGATGTATTATAAATATTGATTTAATGTTTTGTATCATGAATACTCTAAATGATGAATATTTGGTATCATGATCAAAATGTTGACAAATAGTTAAAAATTTTAGTATCATGTATGATATCCTTATAATGTTGATCGATTTATTCAATATCATGCATGAATGAATATAAGGTTTTTGAAAATGTGCATATTCTAATTTGAAAATATGATGATGCACAATTAAGATTGATACTTACCTTTGTCATAATTGATGTAATGGGTCTTCCCTTCTTTTTGACAATGACAAAGGGGGAGATAGCTTGCTTGCACAAGTCAAGAAGATGCAAAAACTTGATTGCTTGCTTGCCTATCTTAAGTAGCAAAGATTGCTAACTTGCTTATTTCAAGAAGCAAAAGTTGTCTTCTTGAACATCATTATCTTGCCCATCTCAAGAAGCAAGACTTGCAACCTGCACATTGCAATAGGAAGTAAGAATCGATAGCTTACACACTTCAATAAGAAAGCTATCTTGTATTTGCTTTTGACATTTTTACTAGCTTGTATGTTACAAAACTTGCTCACTTTTTCAAATACTTTGCTAGCTTGCACTTTGTAAAGGAAGCAAAAATAACACTTCTCAAAAGAGAAGAAAAACTTACTGTCTTGAACATCTTTAATATGCTAGCTAGCATGATGTACAATTTGCTATTTTGAATATTACAAAGAAATACTATCATGCACATTGCAAAGAAAAGCAAAGTGCAATCGTGCACAAGAAGCAAGTGTTGAATTGCCATGATTGAACTTAAGAATCTTGCTATACTTTTGTGCTTATATGTTGTGATGAAAATCTCGCTTTATGTTGCAAAAACTTGTATATCTTTTAAAATAGCTAGAGCTACTTCTCCTTTTTGTTGATGACATAGGGGGAGAAGTATATTGATGACTTCATGCATTGAATTAAATATTTTATATTTGCATGATAGTTTAAATGTTTTTCATAACATGTGATGAATGTTACTTGGATTTGGGATAATCCAAGTGTTCTATCAATGGCATATTGATAGGGGGAGTTTAGTTAAACTCCGGGGAGTTAAGGTTAACTCCGTTAGTCATCAATTAGTTATCATCATCAAAAAGGGGGAGATTGTTGAATCTCGGATTTTGATGATGAAACTAATTGATTGTGTTTAAATGTTTGACTACATTTTGAGTGATACAGGTCTACTCGATCAGGATTAGACAATTAACGCAGGAGGAATTGACGTTGCGTCGGAGGAGATCACGTCAGGATATTGGATGGCAGAAGGCTTCGGGCGTCGGGCATCGGGCCAAGGAGAGTGAAATTGCGCCAAGGATATCGGAGTTGCGGAGGTCAACCGCCGATTGGGCAACAAGCCGCAAGAGAGGACGATGCACCGAAGAATCGGATGAAGCGCCAACCAATGACGTGCCGGGCAACAGAATGTCAATTTGCGTTATAATAATTGTCTAGATCGGAGTAGAGTGTTTGCTTGTGTGTGCAGGATTAACTACGATAACCAGAAAACACAAAGCGAGAATACCGGAGTCAAGTTCGATGGACGTTTAAGAGTCCGAAGAATCGTCGGAGATGCTGCCAGAACCAACCGAGAAGAAATCGGGAACTTGTCGGAATTTTTGGAAGTTCGCCGAAGAGATCGTCGGAGGTTCACGGAGATCACCGAGAAGGCTCGGCTACTCATTAAAGTCATCACAAGTTCGGGAGCTTGCTAGAAGCCCGTCAGCAGAAAGTTCGTCGGAAAGCTCGCCAGAACAAGACTCGACGTTTGCGGTTGAAAATTTGCTTAGGATGTGTTTTGGTTATGTAGGCCACTTGTAATTTGGATTAGGATTAAGAGATAATCCTATATCCTGGTTAGAGGCCAACTGGGCCCAAAGTCAGAGTTGGTTTAGGCTAAAAATTAAGCTAAACCAGCGAACTAGAGAGCCAAGATTGAAGCCCAACTAGTGGCTGAAAACACTGTAGTCGGGCTGAAAACACTGTAGGCGGTGGCACCGCCTAGCTGGGCGGTGGCACCGCCCAACACCCGAGAGCTGGGCGGTGACACCTCCTGGTTGGGCGGTGGCACCGCCCAGCACCCGAGCCCTGGGCGGTGGCACCGCTTGGCTGGGCGGTGGCACCTCCAACAGCGGGAACCCAAAGAGAATTCAAATTTTGAAGCCCAAATTTGAATCCTCTTGAGGCCTATAAATACCCCTCAAATCTCAGCTGAGAGAACAACTTTTTGAGCAGCAAGTGTTTGAGAGAAAAGCCTTAGAAAAGTGTTAGCTTGTCTTGTTTTCAATTTGCTAGTGTTCACCTCCTTCTTTCTTGTTGAAAATCTGTAAGAGAGTGAACCGCTTGTAAAAGTTGTAAGAGGGGTATTCACCCTTCACTTTCAAGAGATTTGCTAGTGGAAGGTGGAAGCCTCATCGAAGAGGGGCCTCGCAAGTGGATGTAGGTCACTTGACCGAACCACTTTAAAAACGGCGTAATCTCTGGTTTGCATTTCTTATTGTCATTTACATTACTGCAAATCTTCTTACTTGCTTTGTTTCATCATTACCTTTGCTGCGCAACTTTAAGAATACGCTTTCAAGTTAAGCTTTTCAAGTTCCGTTCTTATCGTACGAAAAATTTGTCGAAATCAACGTTTTAATCCGCTGCACTAATTCACCCCCCCCTCTTAGTGCCACTCCGATCCTAACAATTGGTATCAGAGCCACGGTTTTCTACTTTGGTTTAACACCCAAATAGAAATGGCTCTTTATGGCTTTCAAGAGGGTCACTCTCTCATTCGTCCTCCCTTTTTCAATGGGACGGACTACACTTGTTGGAAAACTCGAATGAGAGTTTTCTTACTTTCTTTGGATTTGAATTTATGGGACATAGTCGAAAATGGATTTGAAATGTCTTCTCTCCCAATGAACCATTGGAATGATTTGGAGAAGAAGATGTTTTCTTTAAATGCAAAGGCTATGAATGCCTTATATTGTGCACTTGACAAAAGTGAATTTAATCGCGTTTCGATGTGTGACTCGGCTTTTGATATTTGGAGAACTCTAGAGGTCACTCATGAAGGCACTAGCCGAGTGAAAGAGTCCAAAATCAATATTCTTGTGCATTCTTACGAACTTTTCCGGATGAAACCAAGTGAGTCCATCGGAGACATGTACACCCGGTTCACGGATGTCATCAATGGACTCAAAGCTCTTGGTAAAAGTTTTTCTAATTTTGAACTAGTCACTAAAATCTTAAGATCCCTTCCAAAAAGTTGGGATCCAAAAGTTACGGCCATTCAAGAGGCCAAGGACCTTAAAACATTCCCTCTCGAAGAACTTATTGGGTCTCTAATGACCTACGAAATGAATAATGTGACAAAAAAGAAACTCGAGAACAACCTTCCAAATGATAGGAAGGATTTGGGACATAGAACACATGAAGACCACTCGAGCATAAGCTCAAGTGATGGTGAACTTAAACTACAAATGAAACAAAAATTAAAAAGCAAAAAGAATGGAACTACTTGCTTTGAACGCAAGAAGAACAAAAGTTGGGATGAATTGAGCTCTTCCGAAGACGAGGAGAAAATCAAGAAAGGCGAGGTGGCAAACTATGCCTCACCCTCTTACAACAATGAGGTAATCAAAATCCCACTAATTTATTTCGAAATTACATAATACTTTCTTGAGTTATTTTTAATTTAGTTTAGGATTAATTTTCTTGAAAATTGCATGTGTTATGTTAATGCAGTAAAATGTTAAATATAAATCTAATGCTTATACACCTAGTAAGATTAATCTTATATATGTGCTTGAGAAGCAAGAATTTGTATTTTGACGATTTCCATATTGATTTTCAATGACGATGCATGACTTTTGAATGGAAGGCTTGATGATTTTTTATGAACCTTATCTTTGGTTTTCAAACATGATGTATAGTTTTGACATAAGAACAAAAATTTGAAGCATGCTAATATAAAGTCAATCATATAAAGTAAAACTAAAGAAATTTTAAATATCTATAAGAATCATTCAAAATTATGTTCAATAAAACCTTACTTGATGTTGTAATGAAACCATTGAAAGTTTTGATGCTATGATTTGATGATTTTATGCATGAGATTGTAAAGTTATACATGATGATTTTTATGATTTATTGGTCTTGATGGTTTTTATGATAAAATTCATTTTTCGATCCTAAATGTTGATGCACTTTTTTATCTAGCATAAATGACATGAATTTAAATAACTAAAAAGAGAAAAGCATTGTTCTTGAAAATTATTTTTCTCTATCTTGTTGATTTATATGAATCCCTTGAAAATGATTTTGGTTTGATGATTTGAATTAGAAATGAGTTATATCAAAATCATGATATTGATTTGACAAAATTGAATGAGTTGTAAACAAATGATGATTTTTCTCTTGAATACAAATTGTAATATTTTTACATATATATTTTCATCTTGATTTCTCGATATTCGATACATGAAATTTTTCCATGAATCAAAATTCTTTCATGATGTGATTCTTCTTGGTATTCACTAAAAATGATACATTCAAATTAACCTACTCTATTTGACATCTTGATAATTTATGACTTGAATATCATGTACAATATGCTCATAATGATGATTGAGTTATTTATGAAAAATGGAAGATATAGTTTTGAAATTTTGCATGTTCGAATTTGAAAATATTTGATATGCATGAAAATATTAAACATTTTGAAACCATGTTTTAGTGTTATGCTTAATGATCATGCTTAATAAATTTCGAAATTATGGATGATGAATCTTTTACGATTTATGGATCATTGATTTTTACCATAATGAAAGTACCTTATTGATTTTTGTTGTAATAAATCTTACTCTTTCGGTTTTAAACATGATAAATGTTTTTATTTGGTATAAATGAAACAAAATCATATGTTTTGAAATAATCGAAAAGAGGATAACATTCTTGAAAATTATTTTGCTCAATCTTATTGATTTTGATGAATTCATTTGTATCATCTTTGTGAATCTCTTGGATTTTGATAATGATTTTGATGATTTAAATTTAAATAATTTTTTATTGAAATCATGATCTTGATCTCTTGAAATTCATAACATGAAATCCTTTATGAATCAACATTTTCTTTTCTATTTAAAAGGAGATTTGTCGAAATGTTTCATAGTCTTTTAGTATTCATAATCTTGACAATTATGTTTTGAAACTTTATGTAAACCAAGAATGTTCATCATGATTCTCTCTTTGAATATTTAAAGAGGAGAATTTTCTAGATGGTTCATGATTTTGATGATTGAATATTTGATATGCATGAATTGAGATCTTGCTCTCCTACCACTCTTTTTGCTATTCACCAAAAGGAAGACTAATTCTAATAAACCATGATATGCTATATGAATTTTATTGTATTCATGAAGTAAGATCTCATCACTAATTTTTGTTTATATTCCTTCATGTGATGATATGAATGTATGAAACACTTATGATATGATTTTTTATACAATTCCATGTATTCGTGAAATATTAATCTCATCACCCAATTAATTCCTCTTGATACTCCTAATGTGATGAAGTGAAATTATGCATGAAATACAAATGGGGATAAGTTTTTGGTAGGATATAATTTGACAAATTGATACCATCATGATATGAAACATTTATGATTTGCAATGATATATGCAATACTTGTGCTTTCTAATTATGATGTGATGTATTACATATGATGTAAATCATGATTTAAAATACTATGAGTTGTCGCTAAAATGATGTATTATAAATATTGATTTAATGTTTTGTATCATGAATACTCTAAATGATGAATATTTGGTATCATGATCAAAATGTTGACAAATAGTTAAAAATTTTAGTATCATGTATGATATCCTTATAATGTTGATCGATTTATTCAATATCATGCATGAATGAATATAAGGTTTTTGAAAATGTGCATATTCTAATTTGAAAATATGATGATGCACAATTAAGATTGATACTTACCTTTGTCATAATTGATGTAATGGGTCTTCCCTTCTTTTTGACAATGACAAAGGGGGAGATAGCTTGCTTGCACAAGTCAAGAAGATGCAAAAACTTGATTGCTTGCTTGCCTATCTTAAGTAGCAAAGATTGCTAACTTGCTTATTTCAAGAAGCAAAAGTTGTCTTCTTGAACATCATTATCTTGCCCATCTCAAGAAGCAAGACTTGCAACCTGCACATTGCAATAGGAAGTAAGAATCGATAGCTTACACACTTCAATAAGAAAGCTATCTTGTATTTGCTTTTGACATTTTTACTAGCTTGTATGTTACAAAACTTGCTCACTTTTTCAAATACTTTGCTAGCTTGCACTTTGTAAAGGAAGCAAAAATAACACTTCTCAAAAGAGAAGAAAAACTTACTGTCTTGAACATCTTTAATATGCTAGCTAGCATGATGTACAATTTGCTATTTTGAATATTACAAAGAAATACTATCATGCACATTGCAAAGAAAAGCAAAGTGCAATCGTGCACAAGAAGCAAGTGTTGAATTGCCATGATTGAACTTAAGAATCTTGCTATACTTTTGTGCTTATATGTTGTGATGAAAATCTCGCTTTATGTTGCAAAAACTTGTATATCTTTTAAAATAGCTAGAGCTACTTCTCCTTTTTGTTGATGACATAGGGGGAGAAGTATATTGATGACTTCATGCATTGAATTAAATATTTTATATTTGCATGATAGTTTAAATGTTTTTCATAACATGTGATGAATGTTACTTGGATTTGGGATAATCCAAGTGTTCTATCAATGGCATATTGATAGGGGGAGTTTAGTTAAACTCCGGGGAGTTAAGGTTAACTCCGTTAGTCATCAATTAGTTGTCATCATCAAAAAGGGGGAGATTGTTGAATCTCGGATTTTGATGATGAAACTAATTGATTGTGTTTAAATGTTTGACTACATTTTGAGTGATACAGGTCTACTCGATCAGGATTAGACAATTAACGCAGGAGGAATTGACGTTGCGTCGGAGGAGATCACGTCAGGATATTGGATGGCAGAAGGCTTCGGGCGTCGGGCATCGGGCCAAGGAGAGTGAAATTGCGCCAAGGATATCGGGGTTGCGGAGGTCAACCGCCGATTGGGCAACAAGCCGCAAGAGAGGACGATGCACCGAAGAATCGGATGAAGCGCCAACCAATGACGTGCCGGGCAACAGAATGTCAATTTGCGTTATAATAATTGTCTAGATCGGAGTAGAGTGTTTGCTTGTGTGTGCAGGATTAACTACGATAACCAGAAAACACAAAGCGAGAATACCGGAGTCAAGTTCGATGGACGTTTAAGAGTCCGAAGAATCGTCGGAGATGCTGCCAGAACCAACCGAGAAGAAATCGGGAACTTGTCGGAATTTTCGGAAGTTCGCCGAAGAGATCGTCGGAGGTTCACGGAGATCACCGAGAAGGCTCGGCTACTCATTAAAGTCATCACAAGTTCGGGAGCTTGCTAGAAGCCCGTCAGCAGAAAGTTCGTCGGAAAGCTCGCCAGAACAAGACTCGACGTTCGCGGTTGAAAATTTGCTTAGGATGTGTTTTGGTTATGTAGTCCACTTGTAATTAGGATTAGGATTAAGAGATAATCCTATATCCTGGTTAGAGGCCAACTGGGCCCAAAGTCAGAGTTGGTTTAGGCTAAAAATTAAGCTAAACCAGCGAACTAGAGAGCCAAGATTGAAGCCCAACTAGTGGCTGAAAACACTGTAGTCGGGCTGAAAACACTGTAGGCGGTGGCACCGCCCAACACCCGAGAGCTGGGCGGTGACACCTCCTGGCTGGGCGGTGGCACCGCCCAGCACCCGAGCCCTGGGCGGTGGCACCGCTTGGCTGGGCGGTGGCACCTCCAACAGCGGGAACCCAAAGAGAATTCAAATTTTGAAGCCCAAATTTGAATCCTCTTGAGGCCTATAAATACCCCTCAAATCTCAGCTGAGAGAACAACTTTTTGAGCAGCAAGTGTTTGAGAGAAAAGCCTTAGAAAAGTGTTAGCTTGTCTTGTTTTCAATTTGCTAGTGTTCACCTCCTTCTTTCTTGTTGAAAATCTGTAAGAGAGTGAACCGCTTGTAAAAGTTGTAAGAGGGGTATTCACCCTTCACTTTCAAGAGATTTGCTAGTGGAAGGTGGAAGCCTCATCGAAGAGGGGCCTCGCAAGTGGATGTAGGTCACTTGACCGAACCACTTTAAAAACGGCGTAATCTCTGGTTTGCATTTCTTATTGTCATTTACATTACTGCAAATCTTCTTACTTGCTTTGTTTCATCATTACCTTTGCTGCGCAACTTTAAGAATACGCTTTCAAGTTAAGCTTTTCAAGTTCCGTTCTTATCGTACGAAAAATTTGTCGAAATCAACGTTTTAATCCGCTGCACTAATTCACCCCCCCCTCTTAGTGCCACTCCGATCCTAACAATTGGTATCAGAGCCACGGTTTTCTACTTTGGTTTAACACCCAAATAGAAATGGCTCTTTATGGCTTTCAAGAGGGTCACTCTCTCATTCGTCCTCCCTTTTTCAATGGGACGGACTACACTTGTTGGAAAACTCGAATGAGAGTTTTCTTACTTTCTTTGGATTTGAATTTATGGGACATAGTCGAAAATGGATTTGAAATGTCTTCTCTCCCAATGAACCATTGGAATGATTTGGAGAAGAAGATGTTTTCTTTAAATGCAAAGGCTATGAATGCCTTATATTGTGCACTTGACAAAAGTGAATTTAATCGCGTTTCGATGTGTGACTCGGCTTTTGATATTTGGAGAACTCTAGAGGTCACTCATGAAGGCACTAGCCGAGTGAAAGAGTCCAAAATCAATATTCTTGTGCATTCTTACGAACTTTTCCGGATGAAACCAAGTGAGTCCATCGGAGACATGTACACCCGGTTCACGGATGTCATCAATGGACTCAAAGCTCTTGGTAAAAGTTTTTCTAATTTTGAACTAGTCACTAAAATCTTAAGATCCCTTCCAAAAAGTTGGGATCCAAAAGTTACGGCCATTCAAGAGGCCAAGGACCTTAAAACATTCCCTCTCGAAGAACTTATTGGGTCTCTAATGACCTACGAAATGAATAATGTGACAAAAAAGAAACTCGAGAACAACCTTCCAAATGATAGGAAGGATTTGGGACATAGAACACATGAAGACCACTCGAGCATAAGCTCAAGTGATGGTGAACTTAAACTACAAATGAAACAAAAATTAAAAAGCAAAAAGAATGGAACTACTTGCTTTGAACGCAAGAAGAACAAAAGTTGGGATGAATTGAGCTCTTCCGAAGACGAGGAGAAAATCAAGAAAGGCGAGGTGGCAAACTATGCCTCACCCTCTTACAACAATGAGGTAATCAAAATCCCACTAATTTATTTCGAAATTACATAATACTTTCTTGAGTTATTTTTAATTTAGTTTAGGATTAATTTTCTTGAAAATTGCATGTGTTATGTTAATGCAGTAAAATGTTAAATATAAATCTAATGCTTATACACCTAGTAAGATTAATCTTATATATGTGCTTGAGAAGCAAGAATTTGTATTTTGACGATTTCCATATTGATTTTCAATGACGATGCATGACTTTTGAATGGAAGGCTTGATGATTTTTTATGAACCTTATCTTTGGTTTTCAAACATGATGTATAGTTTTGACATAAGAACAAAAATTTGAAGCATGCTAATATAAAGTCAATCATATAAAGTAAAACTAAAGAAATTTTAAATATCTATAAGAATCATTCAAAATTATGTTCAATAAAACCTTACTTGATGTTGTAATGAAACCATTGAAAGTTTTGATGCTATGATTTGATGATTTTATGCATGAGATTGTAAAGTTATACATGATGATTTTTATGATTTATTGGTCTTGATGGTTTTTATGATAAAATTCATTTTTCGATCCTAAATGTTGATGCACTTTTTTATCTAGCATAAATGACATGAATTTAAATAACTAAAAAGAGAAAAGCATTGTTCTTGAAAATTATTTTTCTCTATCTTGTTGATTTATATGAATCCCTTGAAAATGATTTTGGTTTGATGATTTGAATTAGAAATGAGTTATATCAAAATCATGATATTGATTTGACAAAATTGAATGAGTTGTAAACAAATGATGATTTTTCTCTTGAATACAAATTGTAATATTTTTACATATATATTTTCATCTTGATTTCTCGATATTCGATACATGAAATTTTTCCATGAATCAAAATTCTTTCATGATGTGATTCTTCTTGGTATTCACTAAAAATGATACATTCAAATTAACCTACTCTATTTGACATCTTGATAATTTATGACTTGAATATCATGTACAATATGCTCATAATGATGATTGAGTTATTTATGAAAAATGGAAGATATAGTTTTGAAATTTTGCATGTTCGAATTTGAAAATATTTGATATGCATGAAAATATTAAACATTTTGAAACCATGTTTTAGTGTTATGCTTAATGATCATGCTTAATAAATTTCGAAATTATGGATGATGAATCTTTTACGATTTATGGATCATTGATTTTTACCATAATGAAAGTACCTTATTGATTTTTGTTGTAATAAATCTTACTCTTTCGGTTTTAAACATGATAAATGTTTTTATTTGGTATAAATGAAACAAAATCATATGTTTTGAAATAATCGAAAAGAGGATAACATTCTTGAAAATTATTTTGCTCAATCTTATTGATTTTGATGAATTCATTTGTATCATCTTTGTGAATCTCTTGGATTTTGATAATGATTTTGATGATTTAAATTTAAATAATTTTTTATTGAAATCATGATCTTGATCTCTTGAAATTCATAACATGAAATCCTTTATGAATCAACATTTTCTTTTCTATTTAAAAGGAGATTTGTCGAAATGTTTCATAGTCTTTTAGTATTCATAATCTTGACAATTATGTTTTGAAACTTTATGTAAACCAAGAATGTTCATCATGATTCTCTCTTTGAATATTTAAAGAGGAGAATTTTCTAGATGGTTCATGATTTTGATGATTGAATATTTGATATGCATGAATTGAGATCTTGCTCTCCTACCACTCTTTTTGCTATTCACCAAAAGGAAGACTAATTCTAATAAACCATGATATGCTATATGAATTTTATTGTATTCATGAAGTAAGATCTCATCACTAATTTTTGTTTATATTCCTTCATGTGATGATATGAATGTATGAAACACTTATGATATGATTTTTTATACAATTCCATGTATTCGTGAAATATTAATCTCATCACCCAATTAATTCCTCTTGATACTCCTAATGTGATGAAGTGAAATTATGCATGAAATACAAATGGGGATAAGTTTTTGGTAGGATATAATTTGACAAATTGATACCATCATGATATGAAACATTTATGATTTGCAATGATATATGCAATACTTGTGTTTTCTAATTATGATGTGATGTATTACATATGATGTAAATCATGATTTAAAATACTATGAGTTGTCGCTAAAATGATGTATTATAAATATTGATTTAATGTTTTGTATCATGAATACTCTAAATGATGAATATTTGGTATCATGATCAAAATGTTGACAAATAGTTAAAAATTTTAGTATCATGTATGATATCCTTATAATGTTGATCGATTTATTCAATATCATGCATGAATGAATATAAGGTTTTTGAAAATGTGCATATTCTAATTTGAAAATATGATGATGCACAATTAAGATTGATACTTACCTTTGTCATAATTGATGTAATGGGTCTTCCCTTCTTTTTGACAATGACAAAGGGGGAGATAGCTTGCTTGCACAAGTCAAGAAGATGCAAAAACTTGATTGCTTGCTTGCCTATCTTAAGTAGCAAAGATTGCTAACTTGCTTATTTCAAGAAGCAAAAGTTGTCTTCTTGAACATCATTATCTTGCCCATCTCAAGAAGCAAGACTTGCAACCTGCACATTGCAATAGGAAGTAAGAATCGATAGCTTACACACTTCAATAAGAAAGCTATCTTGTATTTGCTTTTGACATTTTTACTAGCTTGTATGTTACAAAACTTGCTCACTTTTTCAAATACTTTGCTAGCTTGCACTTTGTAAAGGAAGCAAAAATAACACTTCTCAAAAGAGAAGAAAAACTTACTGTCTTGAACATCTTTAATATGCTAGCTAGCATGATGTACAATTTGCTATTTTGAATATTACAAAGAAATACTATCATGCACATTGCAAAGAAAAGCAAAGTGCAATCGTGCACAAGAAGCAAGTGTTGAATTGCCATGATTGAACTTAAGAATCTTGCTATACTTTTGTGCTTATATGTTGTGATGAAAATCTCGCTTTATGTTGCAAAAACTTGTATATCTTTTAAAATAGCTAGAGCTACTTCTCCTTTTTGTTGATGACATAGGGGGAGAAGTATATTGATGACTTCATGCATTGAATTAAATATTTTATATTTGCATGATAGTTTAAATGTTTTTCATAACATGTGATGAATGTTACTTGGATTTGGGATAATCCAAGTGTTCTATCAATGGCATATTGATAGGGGGAGTTTAGTTAAACTCCGGGGAGTTAAGGTTAACTCCGTTAGTCATCAATTAGTTGTCATCATCAAAAAGGGGGAGATTGTTGAATCTCGGATTTTGATGATGAAACTAATTGATTATGTTTAAATGTTTGACTACATTTTGAGTGATACAGGTCTACTCGATCAGGATTAGACAATTAACGCAGGAGGAATTGACGTTGCGTCGGAGGAGATCACGTCAGGATATTGGATGGCAGAAGGCTTCGGGCGTCGGGCATCGGGCCAAGGAGAGTGAAATTGCGCCAAGGATATCGGGGTTGCGGAGGTCAACCGCCGATTGGGCAACAAGCCGCAAGAGAGGACGATGCACCGAAGAATCGGATGAAGCGCCAACCAATGACGTGCCGGGCAACAGAATGTCAATTTGCGTTATAATAATTGTCTAGATCGGAGTAGAGTGTTTGCTTGTGTGTGCAGGATTAACTACGATAACCAGAAAACACAAAGCGAGAATACCGGAGTCAAGTTCGATGGACGTTTAAGAGTCCGAAGAATCGTCGGAGATGCTGCCAGAACCAACCGAGAAGAAATCGGGAACTTGTCGGAATTTTCGGAAGTTCGCCGAAGAGATCGTCGGAGGTTCACGGAGATCACCGAGAAGGCTCGGCTACTCATTAAAGTCATCACAAGTTCGGGAGCTTGCTAGAAGCCCGTCAGCAGAAAGTTCGTCGGAAAGCTCGCCAGAACAAGACTCGACGTTCGCGGTTGAAAATTTGCTTAGGATGTGTTTTGGTTATGTAGTCCACTTGTAATTAGGATTAGGATTAAGAGATAATCCTATATCCTGGTTAGAGGCCAACTGGGCCCAAAGTCAGAGTTGGTTTAGGCTAAAAATTAAGCTAAACCAGCGAACTAGAGAGCCAAGATTGAAGCCCAACTAGTGGCTGAAAACACTGTAGTCGGGCTGAAAACACTGTAGGCGGTGGCACCGCCTAGCTGGGCGGTGGCACCGCCCAACACCCGAGAGCTGGGCGGTGACACCTCCTGGCTGGGCGGTGGCACCGCCCAGCACCCGAGCCCTGGGCGGTGGCACCGCTTGGCTGGGCGGTGGCACCTCCAACAGCGGGAACCCAAAGAGAATTCAAATTTTGAAGCCCAAATTTGAATCCTCTTGAGGCCTATAAATACCCCTCAAATCTCAGCTGAGAGAACAACTTTTTGAGCAGCAAGTGTTTGAGAGAAAAGCCTTAGAAAAGTGTTAGCTTGTCTTGTTTTCAATTTGCTAGTGTTCACCTCCTTCTTTCTTGTTGAAAATCTGTAAGAGAGTGAACCGCTTGTAAAAGTTGTAAGAGGGGTATTCACCCTTCACTTTCAAGAGATTTGCTAGTGGAAGGTGGAAGCCTCATCGAAGAGGGGCCTCGCAAGTGGATGTAGGTCACTTGACCGAACCACTTTAAAAACGGCGTAATCTCTGGTTTGCATTTCTTATTGTCATTTACATTACTGCAAATCTTCTTACTTGCTTTGTTTCATCATTACCTTTGCTGCGCAACTTTAAGAATACGCTTTCAAGTTAAGCTTTTCAAGTTCCGTTCTTATCGTACGAAAAATTTGTCGAAATCAACGTTTTAATCCGCTGCACTAATTCACCCCCCCCTCTTAGTGCCACTCCGATCCTAACAATTGGTATCAGAGCCACGGTTTTCTACTTTGGTTTAACACCCAAATAGAAATGGCTCTTTATGGCTTTCAAGAGGGTCACTCTCTCATTCGTCCTCCCTTTTTCAATGGGACGGACTACACTTGTTGGAAAACTCGAATGAGAGTTTTCTTACTTTCTTTGGATTTGAATTTATGGGACATAGTCGAAAATGGATTTGAAATGTCTTCTCTCCCAATGAACCATTGGAATGATTTGGAGAAGAAGATGTTTTCTTTAAATGCAAAGGCTATGAATGCCTTATATTGTGCACTTGACAAAAGTGAATTTAATCGCGTTTCGATGTGTGACTCGGCTTTTGATATTTGGAGAACTCTAGAGGTCACTCATGAAGGCACTAGCCGAGTGAAAGAGTCCAAAATCAATATTCTTGTGCATTCTTACGAACTTTTCCGGATGAAACCAAGTGAGTCCATCGGAGACATGTACACCCGGTTCACGGATGTCATCAATGGACTCAAAGCTCTTGGTAAAAGTTTTTCTAATTTTGAACTAGTCACTAAAATCTTAAGATCCCTTCCAAAAAGTTGGGATCCAAAAGTTACGGCCATTCAAGAGGCCAAGGACCTTAAAACATTCCCTCTCGAAGAACTTATTGGGTCTCTAATGACCTACGAAATGAATAATGTGACAAAAAAGAAACTCGAGAACAACCTTCCAAATGATAGGAAGGATTTGGGACATAGAACACATGAAGACCACTCGAGCATAAGCTCAAGTGATGGTGAACTTAAACTACAAATGAAACAAAAATTAAAAAGCAAAAAGAATGGAACTACTTGCTTTGAACGCAAGAAGAACAAAAGTTGGGATGAATTGAGCTCTTCCGAAGACGAGGAGAAAATCAAGAAAGGCGAGGTGGCAAACTATGCCTCACCCTCTTACAACAATGAGGTAATCAAAATCCCACTAATTTATTTCGAAATTACATAATACTTTCTTGAGTTATTTTTAATTTAGTTTAGGATTAATTTTCTTGAAAATTGCATGTGTTATGTTAATGCAGTAAAATGTTAAATATAAATCTAATGCTTATACACCTAGTAAGATTAATCTTATATATGTGCTTGAGAAGCAAGAATTTGTATTTTGACGATTTCCATATTGATTTTCAATGACGATGCATGACTTTTGAATGGAAGGCTTGATGATTTTTTATGAACCTTATCTTTGGTTTTCAAACATGATGTATAGTTTTGACATAAGAACAAAAATTTGAAGCATGCTAATATAAAGTCAATCATATAAAGTAAAACTAAAGAAATTTTAAATATCTATAAGAATCATTCAAAATTATGTTCAATAAAACCTTACTTGATGTTGTAATGAAACCATTGAAAGTTTTGATGCTATGATTTGATGATTTTATGCATGAGATTGTAAAGTTATACATGATGATTTTTATGATTTATTGGTCTTGATGGTTTTTATGATAAAATTCATTTTTCGATCCTAAATGTTGATGCACTTTTTTATCTAGCATAAATGACATGAATTTAAATAACTAAAAAGAGAAAAGCATTGTTCTTGAAAATTATTTTTCTCTATCTTGTTGATTTATATGAATCCCTTGAAAATGATTTTGGTTTGATGATTTGAATTAGAAATGAGTTATATCAAAATCATGATATTGATTTGACAAAATTGAATGAGTTGTAAACAAATGATGATTTTTCTCTTGAATACAAATTGTAATATTTTTACATATATATTTTCATCTTGATTTCTCGATATTCGATACATGAAATTTTTCCATGAATCAAAATTCTTTCATGATGTGATTCTTCTTGGTATTCACTAAAAATGATACATTCAAATTAACCTACTCTATTTGACATCTTGATAATTTATGACTTGAATATCATGTACAATATGCTCATAATGATGATTGAGTTATTTATGAAAAATGGAAGATATAGTTTTGAAATTTTGCATGTTCGAATTTGAAAATATTTGATATGCATGAAAATATTAAACATTTTGAAACCATGTTTTAGTGTTATGCTTAATGATCATGCTTAATAAATTTCGAAATTATGGATGATGAATCTTTTACGATTTATGGATCATTGATTTTTACCATAATGAAAGTACCTTATTGATTTTTGTTGTAATAAATCTTACTCTTTCGGTTTTAAACATGATAAATGTTTTTATTTGGTATAAATGAAACAAAATCATATGTTTTGAAATAATCGAAAAGAGGATAACATTCTTGAAAATTATTTTGCTCAATCTTATTGATTTTGATGAATTCATTTGTATCATCTTTGTGAATCTCTTGGATTTTGATAATGATTTTGATGATTTAAATTTAAATAATTTTTTATTGAAATCATGATCTTGATCTCTTGAAATTCATAACATGAAATCCTTTATGAATCAACATTTTCTTTTCTATTTAAAAGGAGATTTGTCGAAATGTTTCATAGTCTTTTAGTATTCATAATCTTGACAATTATGTTTTGAAACTTTATGTAAACCAAGAATGTTCATCATGATTCTCTCTTTGAATATTTAAAGAGGAGAATTTTCTAGATGGTTCATGATTTTGATGATTGAATATTTGATATGCATGAATTGAGATCTTGCTCTCCTACCACTCTTTTTGCTATTCACCAAAAGGAAGACTAATTCTAATAAACCATGATATGCTATATGAATTTTATTGTATTCATGAAGTAAGATCTCATCACTAATTTTTGTTTATATTCCTTCATGTGATGATATGAATGTATGAAACACTTATGATATGATTTTTTATACAATTCCATGTATTCGTGAAATATTAATCTCATCACCCAATTAATTCCTCTTGATACTCCTAATGTGATGAAGTGAAATTATGCATGAAATACAAATGGGGATAAGTTTTTGGTAGGATATAATTTGACAAATTGATACCATCATGATATGAAACATTTATGATTTGCAATGATATATGCAATACTTGTGTTTTCTAATTATGATGTGATGTATTACATATGATGTAAATCATGATTTAAAATACTATGAGTTGTCGCTAAAATGATGTATTATAAATATTGATTTAATGTTTTGTATCATGAATACTCTAAATGATGAATATTTGGTATCATGATCAAAATGTTGACAAATAGTTAAAAATTTTAGTATCATGTATGATATCCTTATAATGTTGATCGATTTATTCAATATCATGCATGAATGAATATAAGGTTTTTGAAAATGTGCATATTCTAATTTGAAAATATGATGATGCACAATTAAGATTGATACTTACCTTTGTCATAATTGATGTAATGGGTCTTCCCTTCTTTTTGACAATGACAAAGGGGGAGATAGCTTGCTTGCACAAGTCAAGAAGATGCAAAAACTTGATTGCTTGCTTGCCTATCTTAAGTAGCAAAGATTGCTAACTTGCTTATTTCAAGAAGCAAAAGTTGTCTTCTTGAACATCATTATCTTGCCCATCTCAAGAAGCAAGACTTGCAACCTGCACATTGCAATAGGAAGTAAGAATCGATAGCTTACACACTTCAATAAGAAAGCTATCTTGTATTTGCTTTTGACATTTTTACTAGCTTGTATGTTACAAAACTTGCTCACTTTTTCAAATACTTTGCTAGCTTGCACTTTGTAAAGGAAGCAAAAATAACACTTCTCAAAAGAGAAGAAAAACTTACTGTCTTGAACATCTTTAATATGCTAGCTAGCATGATGTACAATTTGCTATTTTGAATATTACAAAGAAATACTATCATGCACATTGCAAAGAAAAGCAAAGTGCAATCGTGCACAAGAAGCAAGTGTTGAATTGCCATGATTGAACTTAAGAATCTTGCTATACTTTTGTGCTTATATGTTGTGATGAAAATCTCGCTTTATGTTGCAAAAACTTGTATATCTTTTAAAATAGCTAGAGCTACTTCTCCTTTTTGTTGATGACATAGGGGGAGAAGTATATTGATGACTTCATGCATTGAATTAAATATTTTATATTTGCATGATAGTTTAAATGTTTTTCATAACATGTGATGAATGTTACTTGGATTTGGGATAATCCAAGTGTTCTATCAATGGCATATTGATAGGGGGAGTTTAGTTAAACTCCGGGGAGTTAAGGTTAACTCCGTTAGTCATCAATTAGTTGTCATCATCAAAAAGGGGGAGATTGTTGAATCTCGGATTTTGATGATGAAACTAATTGATTATGTTTAAATGTTTGACTACATTTTGAGTGATACAGGTCTACTCGATCAGGATTAGACAATTAACGCAGGAGGAATTGACGTTGCGTCGGAGGAGATCACGTCAGGATATTGGATGGCAGAAGGCTTCGGGCGTCGGGCATCGGGCCAAGGAGAGTGAAATTGCGCCAAGGATATCGGGGTTGCGGAGGTCAACCGCCGATTGGGCAACAAGCCGCAAGAGAGGACGATGCACCGAAGAATCGGATGAAGCGCCAACCAATGACGTGCCGGGCAACAGAATGTCAATTTGCGTTATAATAATTGTCTAGATCGGAGTAGAGTGTTTGCTTGTGTGTGCAGGATTAACTACGATAACCAGAAAACACAAAGCGAGAATACCGGAGTCAAGTTCGATGGACGTTTAAGAGTCCGAAGAATCGTCGGAGATGCTGCCAGAACCAACCGAGAAGAAATCGGGAACTTGTCGGAATTTTCGGAAGTTCGCCGAAGAGATCGTCGGAGGTTCACGGAGATCACCGAGAAGGCTCGGCTACTCATTAAAGTCATCACAAGTTCGGGAGCTTGCTAGAAGCCCGTCAGCAGAAAGTTCGTCGGAAAGCTCGCCAGAACAAGACTCGACGTTCGCGGTTGAAAATTTGCTTAGGATGTGTTTTGGTTATGTAGTCCACTTGTAATTAGGATTAGGATTAAGAGATAATCCTATATCCTGGTTAGAGGCCAACTGGGCCCAAAGTCAGAGTTGGTTTAGGCTAAAAATTAAGCTAAACCAGCGAACTAGAGAGCCAAGATTGAAGCCCAACTAGTGGCTGAAAACACTGTAGTCGGGCTGAAAACACTGTAGGCGGTGGCACCGCCTAGCTGGGCGGTGGCACCGCCCAACACCCGAGAGCTGGGCGGTGACACCTCCTGGCTGGGCGGTGGCACCGCCCAGCACCCGAGCCCTGGGCGGTGGCACCGCTTGGCTGGGCGGTGGCACCTCCAACAGCGGGAACCCAAAGAGAATTCAAATTTTGAAGCCCAAATTTGAATCCTCTTGAGGCCTATAAATACCCCTCAAATCTCAGCTGAGAGAACAACTTTTTGAGCAGCAAGTGTTTGAGAGAAAAGCCTTAGAAAAGTGTTAGCTTGTCTTGTTTTCAATTTGCTAGTGTTCACCTCCTTCTTTCTTGTTGAAAATCTGTAAGAGAGTGAACCGCTTGTAAAAGTTGTAAGAGGGGTATTCACCCTTCACTTTCAAGAGATTTGCTAGTGGAAGGTGGAAGCCTCATCGAAGAGGGGCCTCGCAAGTGGATGTAGGTCACTTGACCGAACCACTTTAAAAACGGCGTAATCTCTGGTTTGCATTTCTTATTGTCATTTACATTACTGCAAATCTTCTTACTTGCTTTGTTTCATCATTACCTTTGCTGCGCAACTTTAAGAATACGCTTTCAAGTTAAGCTTTTCAAGTTCCGTTCTTATCGTACGAAAAATTTGTCGAAATCAACGTTTTAATCCGCTGCACTAATTCACCCCCCCCTCTTAGTGCCACTCCGATCCTAACAATTGGTATCAGAGCCACGGTTTTCTACTTTGGTTTAACACCCAAATAGAAATGGCTCTTTATGGCTTTCAAGAGGGTCACTCTCTCATTCGTCCTCCCTTTTTCAATGGGACGGACTACACTTGTTGGAAAACTCGAATGAGAGTTTTCTTACTTTCTTTGGATTTGAATTTATGGGACATAGTCGAAAATGGATTTGAAATGTCTTCTCTCCCAATGAACCATTGGAATGATTTGGAGAAGAAGATGTTTTCTTTAAATGCAAAGGCTATGAATGCCTTATATTGTGCACTTGACAAAAGTGAATTTAATCGCGTTTCGATGTGTGACTCGGCTTTTGATATTTGGAGAACTCTAGAGGTCACTCATGAAGGCACTAGCCGAGTGAAAGAGTCCAAAATCAATATTCTTGTGCATTCTTACGAACTTTTCCGGATGAAACCAAGTGAGTCCATCGGAGACATGTACACCCGGTTCACGGATGTCATCAATGGACTCAAAGCTCTTGGTAAAAGTTTTTCTAATTTTGAACTAGTCACTAAAATCTTAAGATCCCTTCCAAAAAGTTGGGATCCAAAAGTTACGGCCATTCAAGAGGCCAAGGACCTTAAAACATTCCCTCTCGAAGAACTTATTGGGTCTCTAATGACCTACGAAATGAATAATGTGACAAAAAAGAAACTCGAGAACAACCTTCCAAATGATAGGAAGGATTTGGGACATAGAACACATGAAGACCACTCGAGCATAAGCTCAAGTGATGGTGAACTTAAACTACAAATGAAACAAAAATTAAAAAGCAAAAAGAATGGAACTACTTGCTTTGAACGCAAGAAGAACAAAAGTTGGGATGAATTGAGCTCTTCCGAAGACGAGGAGAAAATCAAGAAAGGCGAGGTGGCAAACTATGCCTCACCCTCTTACAACAATGAGGTAATCAAAATCCCACTAATTTATTTCGAAATTACATAATACTTTCTTGAGTTATTTTTAATTTAGTTTAGGATTAATTTTCTTGAAAATTGCATGTGTTATGTTAATGCAGTAAAATGTTAAATATAAATCTAATGCTTATACACCTAGTAAGATTAATCTTATATATGTGCTTGAGAAGCAAGAATTTGTATTTTGACGATTTCCATATTGATTTTCAATGACGATGCATGACTTTTGAATGGAAGGCTTGATGATTTTTTATGAACCTTATCTTTGGTTTTCAAACATGATGTATAGTTTTGACATAAGAACAAAAATTTGAAGCATGCTAATATAAAGTCAATCATATAAAGTAAAACTAAAGAAATTTTAAATATCTATAAGAATCATTCAAAATTATGTTCAATAAAACCTTACTTGATGTTGTAATGAAACCATTGAAAGTTTTGATGCTATGATTTGATGATTTTATGCATGAGATTGTAAAGTTATACATGATGATTTTTATGATTTATTGGTCTTGATGGTTTTTATGATAAAATTCATTTTTCGATCCTAAATGTTGATGCACTTTTTTATCTAGCATAAATGACATGAATTTAAATAACTAAAAAGAGAAAAGCATTGTTCTTGAAAATTATTTTTCTCTATCTTGTTGATTTATATGAATCCCTTGAAAATGATTTTGGTTTGATGATTTGAATTAGAAATGAGTTATATCAAAATCATGATATTGATTTGACAAAATTGAATGAGTTGTAAACAAATGATGATTTTTCTCTTGAATACAAATTGTAATATTTTTACATATATATTTTCATCTTGATTTCTCGATATTCGATACATGAAATTTTTCCATGAATCAAAATTCTTTCATGATGTGATTCTTCTTGGTATTCACTAAAAATGATACATTCAAATTAACCTACTCTATTTGACATCTTGATAATTTATGACTTGAATATCATGTACAATATGCTCATAATGATGATTGAGTTATTTATGAAAAATGGAAGATATAGTTTTGAAATTTTGCATGTTCGAATTTGAAAATATTTGATATGCATGAAAATATTAAACATTTTGAAACCATGTTTTAGTGTTATGCTTAATGATCATGCTTAATAAATTTCGAAATTATGGATGATGAATCTTTTACGATTTATGGATCATTGATTTTTACCATAATGAAAGTACCTTATTGATTTTTGTTGTAATAAATCTTACTCTTTCGGTTTTAAACATGATAAATGTTTTTATTTGGTATAAATGAAACAAAATCATATGTTTTGAAATAATCGAAAAGAGGATAACATTCTTGAAAATTATTTTGCTCAATCTTATTGATTTTGATGAATTCATTTGTATCATCTTTGTGAATCTCTTGGATTTTGATAATGATTTTGATGATTTAAATTTAAATAATTTTTTATTGAAATCATGATCTTGATCTCTTGAAATTCATAACATGAAATCCTTTATGAATCAACATTTTCTTTTCTATTTAAAAGGAGATTTGTCGAAATGTTTCATAGTCTTTTAGTATTCATAATCTTGACAATTATGTTTTGAAACTTTATGTAAACCAAGAATGTTCATCATGATTCTCTCTTTGAATATTTAAAGAGGAGAATTTTCTAGATGGTTCATGATTTTGATGATTGAATATTTGATATGCATGAATTGAGATCTTGCTCTCCTACCACTCTTTTTGCTATTCACCAAAAGGAAGACTAATTCTAATAAACCATGATATGCTATATGAATTTTATTGTATTCATGAAGTAAGATCTCATCACTAATTTTTGTTTATATTCCTTCATGTGATGATATGAATGTATGAAACACTTATGATATGATTTTTTATACAATTCCATGTATTCGTGAAATATTAATCTCATCACCCAATTAATTCCTCTTGATACTCCTAATGTGATGAAGTGAAATTATGCATGAAATACAAATGGGGATAAGTTTTTGGTAGGATATAATTTGACAAATTGATACCATCATGATATGAAACATTTATGATTTGCAATGATATATGCAATACTTGTGCTTTCTAATTATGATGTGATGTATTACATATGATGTAAATCATGATTTAAAATACTATGAGTTGTCGCTAAAATGATGTATTATAAATATTGATTTAATGTTTTGTATCATGAATACTCTAAATGATGAATATTTGGTATCATGATCAAAATGTTGACAAATAGTTAAAAATTTTAGTATCATGTATGATATCCTTATAATGTTGATCGATTTATTCAATATCATGCATGAATGAATATAAGGTTTTTGAAAATGTGCATATTCTAATTTGAAAATATGATGATGCACAATTAAGATTGATACTTACCTTTGTCATAATTGATGTAATGGGTCTTCCCTTCTTTTTGACAATGACAAAGGGGGAGATAGCTTGCTTGCACAAGTCAAGAAGATGCAAAAACTTGATTGCTTGCTTGCCTATCTTAAGTAGCAAAGATTGCTAACTTGCTTATTTCAAGAAGCAAAAGTTGTCTTCTTGAACATCATTATCTTGCCCATCTCAAGAAGCAAGACTTGCAACCTGCACATTGCAATAGGAAGTAAGAATCGATAGCTTACACACTTCAATAAGAAAGCTATCTTGTATTTGCTTTTGACATTTTTACTAGCTTGTATGTTACAAAACTTGCTCACTTTTTCAAATACTTTGCTAGCTTGCACTTTGTAAAGGAAGCAAAAATAACACTTCTCAAAAGAGAAGAAAAACTTACTGTCTTGAACATCTTTAATATGCTAGCTAGCATGATGTACAATTTGCTATTTTGAATATTACAAAGAAATACTATCATGCACATTGCAAAGAAAAGCAAAGTGCAATCGTGCACAAGAAGCAAGTGTTGAATTGCCATGATTGAACTTAAGAATCTTGCTATACTTTTGTGCTTATATGTTGTGATGAAAATCTCGCTTTATGTTGCAAAAACTTGTATATCTTTTAAAATAGCTAGAGCTACTTCTCCTTTTTGTTGATGACATAGGGGGAGAAGTATATTGATGACTTCATGCATTGAATTAAATATTTTATATTTGCATGATAGTTTAAATGTTTTTCATAACATGTGATGAATGTTACTTGGATTTGGGATAATCCAAGTGTTCTATCAATGGCATATTGATAGGGGGAGTTTAGTTAAACTCCGGGGAGTTAAGGTTAACTCCGTTAGTCATCAATTAGTTGTCATCATCAAAAAGGGGGAGATTGTTGAATCTCGGATTTTGATGATGAAACTAATTGATTATGTTTAAATGTTTGACTACATTTTGAGTGATACAGGTCTACTCGATCAGGATTAGACAATTAACGCAGGAGGAATTGACGTTGCGTCGGAGGAGATCACGTCAGGATATTGGATGGCAGAAGGCTTCGGGCGTCGGGCATCGGGCCAAGGAGAGTGAAATTGCGCCAAGGATATCGGGGTTGCGGAGGTCAACCGCCGATTGGGCAACAAGCCGCAAGAGAGGACGATGCACCGAAGAATCGGATGAAGCGCCAACCAATGACGTGCCGGGCAACAGAATGTCAATTTGCGTTATAATAATTGTCTAGATCGGAGTAGAGTGTTTGCTTGTGTGTGCAGGATTAACTACGATAACCAGAAAACACAAAGCGAGAATACCGGAGTCAAGTTCGATGGACGTTTAAGAGTCCGAAGAATCGTCGGAGATGCTGCCAGAACCAACCGAGAAGAAATCGGGAACTTGTCGGAATTTTCGGAAGTTCGCCGAAGAGATCGTCGGAGGTTCACGGAGATCACCGAGAAGGCTCGGCTACTCATTAAAGTCATCACAAGTTCGGGAGCTTGCTAGAAGCCCGTCAGCAGAAAGTTCGTCGGAAAGCTCGCCAGAACAAGACTCGACGTTCGCGGTTGAAAATTTGCTTAGGATGTGTTTTGGTTATGTAGTCCACTTGTAATTAGGATTAGGATTAAGAGATAATCCTATATCCTGGTTAGAGGCCAACTGGGCCCAAAGTCAGAGTTGGTTTAGGCTAAAAATTAAGCTAAACCAGCGAACTAGAGAGCCAAGATTGAAGCCCAACTAGTGGCTGAAAACACTGTAGTCGGGCTGAAAACACTGTAGGCGGTGGCACCGCCTAGCTGGGCGGTGGCACCGCCCAACACCCGAGAGCTGGGCGGTGACACCTCCTGGCTGGGCGGTGGCACCGCCCAGCACCCGAGCCCTGGGCGGTGGCACCGCTTGGCTGGGCGGTGGCACCTCCAACAGCGGGAACCCAAAGAGAATTCAAATTTTGAAGCCCAAATTTGAATCCTCTTGAGGCCTATAAATACCCCTCAAATCTCAGCTGAGAGAACAACTTTTTGAGCAGCAAGTGTTTGAGAGAAAAGCCTTAGAAAAGTGTTAGCTTGTCTTGTTTTCAATTTGCTAGTGTTCACCTCCTTCTTTCTTGTTGAAAATCTGTAAGAGAGTGAACCGCTTGTAAAAGTTGTAAGAGGGGTATTCACCCTTCACTTTCAAGAGATTTGCTAGTGGAAGGTGGAAGCCTCATCGAAGAGGGGCCTCGCAAGTGGATGTAGGTCACTTGACCGAACCACTTTAAAAACGGCGTAATCTCTGGTTTGCATTTCTTATTGTCATTTACATTACTGCAAATCTTCTTACTTGCTTTGTTTCATCATTACCTTTGCTGCGCAACTTTAAGAATACGCTTTCAAGTTAAGCTTTTCAAGTTCCGTTCTTATCGTACGAAAAATTTGTCGAAATCAACGTTTTAATCCGCTGCACTAATTCACCCCCCCCTCTTAGTGCCACTCCGATCCTAACAATTGGTATCAGAGCCACGGTTTTCTACTTTGGTTTAACACCCAAATAGAAATGGCTCTTTATGGCTTTCAAGAGGGTCACTCTCTCATTCGTCCTCCCTTTTTCAATGGGACGGACTACACTTGTTGGAAAACTCGAATGAGAGTTTTCTTACTTTCTTTGGATTTGAATTTATGGGACATAGTCGAAAATGGATTTGAAATGTCTTCTCTCCCAATGAACCATTGGAATGATTTGGAGAAGAAGATGTTTTCTTTAAATGCAAAGGCTATGAATGCCTTATATTGTGCACTTGACAAAAGTGAATTTAATCGCGTTTCGATGTGTGACTCGGCTTTTGATATTTGGAGAACTCTAGAGGTCACTCATGAAGGCACTAGCCGAGTGAAAGAGTCCAAAATCAATATTCTTGTGCATTCTTACGAACTTTTCCGGATGAAACCAAGTGAGTCCATCGGAGACATGTACACCCGGTTCACGGATGTCATCAATGGACTCAAAGCTCTTGGTAAAAGTTTTTCTAATTTTGAACTAGTCACTAAAATCTTAAGATCCCTTCCAAAAAGTTGGGATCCAAAAGTTACGGCCATTCAAGAGGCCAAGGACCTTAAAACATTCCCTCTCGAAGAACTTATTGGGTCTCTAATGACCTACGAAATGAATAATGTGACAAAAAAGAAACTCGAGAACAACCTTCCAAATGATAGGAAGGATTTGGGACATAGAACACATGAAGACCACTCGAGCATAAGCTCAAGTGATGGTGAACTTAAACTACAAATGAAACAAAAATTAAAAAGCAAAAAGAATGGAACTACTTGCTTTGAACGCAAGAAGAACAAAAGTTGGGATGAATTGAGCTCTTCCGAAGACGAGGAGAAAATCAAGAAAGGCGAGGTGGCAAACTATGCCTCACCCTCTTACAACAATGAGGTAATCAAAATCCCACTAATTTATTTCGAAATTACATAATACTTTCTTGAGTTATTTTTAATTTAGTTTAGGATTAATTTTCTTGAAAATTGCATGTGTTATGTTAATGCAGTAAAATGTTAAATATAAATCTAATGCTTATACACCTAGTAAGATTAATCTTATATATGTGCTTGAGAAGCAAGAATTTGTATTTTGACGATTTCCATATTGATTTTCAATGACGATGCATGACTTTTGAATGGAAGGCTTGATGATTTTTTATGAACCTTATCTTTGGTTTTCAAACATGATGTATAGTTTTGACATAAGAACAAAAATTTGAAGCATGCTAATATAAAGTCAATCATATAAAGTAAAACTAAAGAAATTTTAAATATCTATAAGAATCATTCAAAATTATGTTCAATAAAACCTTACTTGATGTTGTAATGAAACCATTGAAAGTTTTGATGCTATGATTTGATGATTTTATGCATGAGATTGTAAAGTTATACATGATGATTTTTATGATTTATTGGTCTTGATGGTTTTTATGATAAAATTCATTTTTCGATCCTAAATGTTGATGCACTTTTTTATCTAGCATAAATGACATGAATTTAAATAACTAAAAAGAGAAAAGCATTGTTCTTGAAAATTATTTTTCTCTATCTTGTTGATTTATATGAATCCCTTGAAAATGATTTTGGTTTGATGATTTGAATTAGAAATGAGTTATATCAAAATCATGATATTGATTTGACAAAATTGAATGAGTTGTAAACAAATGATGATTTTTCTCTTGAATACAAATTGTAATATTTTTACATATATATTTTCATCTTGATTTCTCGATATTCGATACATGAAATTTTTCCATGAATCAAAATTCTTTCATGATGTGATTCTTCTTGGTATTCACTAAAAATGATACATTCAAATTAACCTACTCTATTTGACATCTTGATAATTTATGACTTGAATATCATGTACAATATGCTCATAATGATGATTGAGTTATTTATGAAAAATGGAAGATATAGTTTTGAAATTTTGCATGTTCGAATTTGAAAATATTTGATATGCATGAAAATATTAAACATTTTGAAACCATGTTTTAGTGTTATGCTTAATGATCATGCTTAATAAATTTCGAAATTATGGATGATGAATCTTTTACGATTTATGGATCATTGATTTTTACCATAATGAAAGTACCTTATTGATTTTTGTTGTAATAAATCTTACTCTTTCGGTTTTAAACATGATAAATGTTTTTATTTGGTATAAATGAAACAAAATCATATGTTTTGAAATAATCGAAAAGAGGATAACATTCTTGAAAATTATTTTGCTCAATCTTATTGATTTTGATGAATTCATTTGTATCATCTTTGTGAATCTCTTGGATTTTGATAATGATTTTGATGATTTAAATTTAAATAATTTTTTATTGAAATCATGATCTTGATCTCTTGAAATTCATAACATGAAATCCTTTATGAATCAACATTTTCTTTTCTATTTAAAAGGAGATTTGTCGAAATGTTTCATAGTCTTTTAGTATTCATAATCTTGACAATTATGTTTTGAAACTTTATGTAAACCAAGAATGTTCATCATGATTCTCTCTTTGAATATTTAAAGAGGAGAATTTTCTAGATGGTTCATGATTTTGATGATTGAATATTTGATATGCATGAATTGAGATCTTGCTCTCCTACCACTCTTTTTGCTATTCACCAAAAGGAAGACTAATTCTAATAAACCATGATATGCTATATGAATTTTATTGTATTCATGAAGTAAGATCTCATCACTAATTTTTGTTTATATTCCTTCATGTGATGATATGAATGTATGAAACACTTATGATATGATTTTTTATACAATTCCATGTATTCGTGAAATATTAATCTCATCACCCAATTAATTCCTCTTGATACTCCTAATGTGATGAAGTGAAATTATGCATGAAATACAAATGGGGATAAGTTTTTGGTAGGATATAATTTGACAAATTGATACCATCATGATATGAAACATTTATGATTTGCAATGATATATGCAATACTTGTGCTTTCTAATTATGATGTGATGTATTACATATGATGTAAATCATGATTTAAAATACTATGAGTTGTCGCTAAAATGATGTATTATAAATATTGATTTAATGTTTTGTATCATGAATACTCTAAATGATGAATATTTGGTATCATGATCAAAATGTTGACAAATAGTTAAAAATTTTAGTATCATGTATGATATCCTTATAATGTTGATCGATTTATTCAATATCATGCATGAATGAATATAAGGTTTTTGAAAATGTGCATATTCTAATTTGAAAATATGATGATGCACAATTAAGATTGATACTTACCTTTGTCATAATTGATGTAATGGTCTTCCTTCTTTTGACAATGACAAAGGGGGAGATAGCTTGCTTGCACAAGTCAAGAAGATGCAAAAACTTGATTGCTTGCTTGCCTATCTTAAGTAGCAAAGATTGCTAACTTGCTTATTTCAAGAAGCAAAAGTTGTCTTCTTGAACATCATTATCTTGCCCATCTCAAGAAGCAAGACTTGCAACCTGCACATTGCAATAGGAAGTAAGAATCGATAGCTTACACACTTCAATAAGAAAGCTATCTTGTATTTGCTTTTGACATTTTTACTAGCTTGTATGTTACAAAACTTGCTCACTTTTTCAAATACTTTGCTAGCTTGCACTTTGTAAAGGAAGCAAAAATAACACTTCTCAAAAGAGAAGAAAAACTTACTGTCTTGAACATCTTTAATATGCTAGCTAGCATGATGTACAATTTGCTATTTTGAATATTACAAAGAAATACTATCATGCACATTGCAAAGAAAAGCAAAGTGCAATCGTGCACAAGAAGCAAGTGTTGAATTGCCATGATTGAACTTAAGAATCTTGCTATACTTTTGTGCTTATATGTTGTGATGAAAATCTCGCTTATGTTGCAAAAACTTGTATATCTTTTAAAATAGCTAGAGCTACTTCTCCTTTTTGTTGATGACATAGGGGGAGAAGTATATTGATGACTTCATGCATTGAATTAAATATTTTATATTGCATGATAGTTTAAATGTTTTTCATAACATGTGATGAATGTTACTTGGATTTGGGATAATCCAAGTGTTCTATCAATGGCATATTGATAGGGGGAGTTTAGTTAAACTCCGGGGAGTTAAGGTTAACTCCGTTAGTCATCAATTAGTTGTCATCATCAAAAAGGGGGAGATTGTTGAATCTCGGATTTTGATGATGAAACTAATTGATTGTGTTTAAATGTTTGACTACATTTTGAGTGATACAGGTCTACTCGATCAGGATTAGACAATTAACGCAGGAGGAATTGACGTTGCGTCGGAGGAGATCACGTCAGGATATTGGATGGCAGAAGGCTTCGGGCGTCGGGCATCGGGCCAAGGAGAGTGAAATTGCGCCAAGGATATCGGGGTTGCGGAGGTCAACCGCCGATTGGGCAACAAGCCGCAAGAGAGGACGATGCACCGAAGAATCGGATGAAGCGCCAACCAATGACGTGCCGGGCAACAGAATGTCAATTTGCGTTATAATAATTGTCTAGATCGGAGTAGAGTGTTTGCTTGTGTGTGCAGGATTAACATCGGGGTTGCGGAGGTCAACCGCCGATTGGGCAACAAGCCGCAAGAGAGGACGATGCACCGAAGAATCGGATGAAGCGCCAACCAATGACGTGCCGGGCAACAGAATGTCAATTTGCGTTATAATAATTGTCTAGATCGGAGTAGAGTGTTTGCTTGTGTGTGCAGGATTAACTACGATAACCAGAAAACACAAAGCGAGAATACCGGAGTCAAGTTCGATGGACGTTTAAGAGTCCGAAGAATCGTCGGAGATGCTGCCAGAACCAACCGAGAAGAAATCGGGAACTTGTCGGAATTTTCGGAAGTTCGCCGAAGAGATCGTCGGAGGTTCACGGAGATCACCGAGAAGGCTCGGCTACTCATTAAAGTCATCACAAGTTCGGGAGCTTGCTAGAAGCCCGTCAGCAGAAAGTTCGTCGGAAAGCTCGCCAGAACAAGACTCGACGTTCGCGGTTGAAAATTTGCTTAGGATGTGTTTTGGTTATGTAGTCCACTTGTAATTAGGATTAGGATTAAGAGATAATCCTATATCCTGGTTAGAGGCCAACTGGGCCCAAAGTCAGAGTTGGTTTAGGCTAAAAATTAAGCTAAACCAGCGAACTAGAGAGCCAAGATTGAAGCCCAACTAGTGGCTGAAAACACTGTAGTCGGGCTGAAAACACTGTAGGCGGTGGCACCGCCTAGCTGGGCGGTGGCACCGCCCAACACCCGAGAGCTGGGCGGTGACACCTCCTGGCTGGGCGGTGGCACCGCCCAGCACCCGAGCCCTGGGCGGTGGCACCGCTTGGCTGGGCGGTGGCACCTCCAACAGCGGGAACCCAAAGAGAATTCAAATTTTGAAGCCCAAATTTGAATCCTCTTGAGGCCTATAAATACCCCTCAAATCTCAGCTGAGAGAACAACTTTTTGAGCAGCAAGTGTTTGAGAGAAAAGCCTTAGAAAAGTGTTAGCTTGTCTTGTTTTCAATTTGCTAGTGTTCACCTCCTTCTTTCTTGTTGAAAATCTGTAAGAGAGTGAACCGCTTGTAAAAGTTGTAAGAGGGGTATTCACCCTTCACTTTCAAGAGATTTGCTAGTGGAAGGTGGAAGCCTCATCGAAGAGGGGCCTCGCAAGTGGATGTAGGTCACTTGACCGAACCACTTTAAAAACGGCGTAATCTCTGGTTTGCATTTCTTATTGTCATTTACATTACTGCAAATCTTCTTACTTGCTTTGTTTCATCATTACCTTTGCTGCGCAACTTTAAGAATACGCTTTCAAGTTAAGCTTTTCAAGTTCCGTTCTTATCGTACGAAAAATTTGTCGAAATCAACGTTTTAATCCGCTGCACTAATTCACCCCCCCCTCTTAGTGCCACTCCGATCCTAACAATTGGTATCAGAGCCACGGTTTTCTACTTTGGTTTAACACCCAAATAGAAATGGCTCTTTATGGCTTTCAAGAGGGTCACTCTCTCATTCGTCCTCCCTTTTTCAATGGGACGGACTACACTTGTTGGAAAACTCGAATGAGAGTTTTCTTACTTTCTTTGGATTTGAATTTATGGGACATAGTCGAAAATGGATTTGAAATGTCTTCTCTCCCAATGAACCATTGGAATGATTTGGAGAAGAAGATGTTTTCTTTAAATGCAAAGGCTATGAATGCCTTATATTGTGCACTTGACAAAAGTGAATTTAATCGCGTTTCGATGTGTGACTCGGCTTTTGATATTTGGAGAACTCTAGAGGTCACTCATGAAGGCACTAGCCGAGTGAAAGAGTCCAAAATCAATATTCTTGTGCATTCTTACGAACTTTTCCGGATGAAACCAAGTGAGTCCATCGGAGACATGTACACCCGGTTCACGGATGTCATCAATGGACTCAAAGCTCTTGGTAAAAGTTTTTCTAATTTTGAACTAGTCACTAAAATCTTAAGATCCCTTCCAAAAAGTTGGGATCCAAAAGTTACGGCCATTCAAGAGGCCAAGGACCTTAAAACATTCCCTCTCGAAGAACTTATTGGGTCTCTAATGACCTACGAAATGAATAATGTGACAAAAAAGAAACTCGAGAACAACCTTCCAAATGATAGGAAGGATTTGGGACATAGAACACATGAAGACCACTCGAGCATAAGCTCAAGTGATGGTGAACTTAAACTACAAATGAAACAAAAATTAAAAAGCAAAAAGAATGGAACTACTTGCTTTGAACGCAAGAAGAACAAAAGTTGGGATGAATTGAGCTCTTCCGAAGACGAGGAGAAAATCAAGAAAGGCGAGGTGGCAAACTATGCCTCACCCTCTTACAACAATGAGGTAATCAAAATCCCACTAATTTATTTCGAAATTACATAATACTTTCTTGAGTTATTTTTAATTTAGTTTAGGATTAATTTTCTTGAAAATTGCATGTGTTATGTTAATGCAGTAAAATGTTAAATATAAATCTAATGCTTATACACCTAGTAAGATTAATCTTATATATGTGCTTGAGAAGCAAGAATTTGTATTTTGACGATTTCCATATTGATTTTCAATGACGATGCATGACTTTTGAATGGAAGGCTTGATGATTTTTTATGAACCTTATCTTTGGTTTTCAAACATGATGTATAGTTTTGACATAAGAACAAAAATTTGAAGCATGCTAATATAAAGTCAATCATATAAAGTAAAACTAAAGAAATTTTAAATATCTATAAGAATCATTCAAAATTATGTTCAATAAAACCTTACTTGATGTTGTAATGAAACCATTGAAAGTTTTGATGCTATGATTTGATGATTTTATGCATGAGATTGTAAAGTTATACATGATGATTTTTATGATTTATTGGTCTTGATGGTTTTTATGATAAAATTCATTTTTCGATCCTAAATGTTGATGCACTTTTTTATCTAGCATAAATGACATGAATTTAAATAACTAAAAAGAGAAAAGCATTGTTCTTGAAAATTATTTTTCTCTATCTTGTTGATTTATATGAATCCCTTGAAAATGATTTTGGTTTGATGATTTGAATTAGAAATGAGTTATATCAAAATCATGATATTGATTTGACAAAATTGAATGAGTTGTAAACAAATGATGATTTTTCTCTTGAATACAAATTGTAATATTTTTACATATATATTTTCATCTTGATTTCTCGATATTCGATACATGAAATTTTTCCATGAATCAAAATTCTTTCATGATGTGATTCTTCTTGGTATTCACTAAAAATGATACATTCAAATTAACCTACTCTATTTGACATCTTGATAATTTATGACTTGAATATCATGTACAATATGCTCATAATGATGATTGAGTTATTTATGAAAAATGGAAGATATAGTTTTGAAATTTTGCATGTTCGAATTTGAAAATATTTGATATGCATGAAAATATTAAACATTTTGAAACCATGTTTTAGTGTTATGCTTAATGATCATGCTTAATAAATTTCGAAATTATGGATGATGAATCTTTTACGATTTATGGATCATTGATTTTTACCATAATGAAAGTACCTTATTGATTTTTGTTGTAATAAATCTTACTCTTTCGGTTTTAAACATGATAAATGTTTTTATTTGGTATAAATGAAACAAAATCATATGTTTTGAAATAATCGAAAAGAGGATAACATTCTTGAAAATTATTTTGCTCAATCTTATTGATTTTGATGAATTCATTTGTATCATCTTTGTGAATCTCTTGGATTTTGATAATGATTTTGATGATTTAAATTTAAATAATTTTTTATTGAAATCATGATCTTGATCTCTTGAAATTCATAACATGAAATCCTTTATGAATCAACATTTTCTTTTCTATTTAAAAGGAGATTTGTCGAAATGTTTCATAGTCTTTTAGTATTCATAATCTTGACAATTATGTTTTGAAACTTTATGTAAACCAAGAATGTTCATCATGATTCTCTCTTTGAATATTTAAAGAGGAGAATTTTCTAGATGGTTCATGATTTTGATGATTGAATATTTGATATGCATGAATTGAGATCTTGCTCTCCTACCACTCTTTTTGCTATTCACCAAAAGGAAGACTAATTCTAATAAACCATGATATGCTATATGAATTTTATTGTATTCATGAAGTAAGATCTCATCACTAATTTTTGTTTATATTCCTTCATGTGATGATATGAATGTATGAAACACTTATGATATGATTTTTTATACAATTCCATGTATTCGTGAAATATTAATCTCATCACCCAATTAATTCCTCTTGATACTCCTAATGTGATGAAGTGAAATTATGCATGAAATACAAATGGGGATAAGTTTTTGGTAGGATATAATTTGACAAATTGATACCATCATGATATGAAACATTTATGATTTGCAATGATATATGCAATACTTGTGTTTTCTAATTATGATGTGATGTATTACATATGATGTAAATCATGATTTAAAATACTATGAGTTGTCGCTAAAATGATGTATTATAAATATTGATTTAATGTTTTGTATCATGAATACTCTAAATGATGAATATTTGGTATCATGATCAAAATGTTGACAAATAGTTAAAAATTTTAGTATCATGTATGATATCCTTATAATGTTGATCGATTTATTCAATATCATGCATGAATGAATATAAGGTTTTTGAAAATGTGCATATTCTAATTTGAAAATATGATGATGCACAATTAAGATTGATACTTACCTTTGTCATAATTGATGTAATGGGTCTTCCCTTCTTTTTGACAATGACAAAGGGGGAGATAGCTTGCTTGCACAAGTCAAGAAGATGCAAAAACTTGATTGCTTGCTTGCCTATCTTAAGTAGCAAAGATTGCTAACTTGCTTATTTCAAGAAGCAAAAGTTGTCTTCTTGAACATCATTATCTTGCCCATCTCAAGAAGCAAGACTTGCAACCTGCACATTGCAATAGGAAGTAAGAATCGATAGCTTACACACTTCAATAAGAAAGCTATCTTGTATTTGCTTTTGACATTTTTACTAGCTTGTATGTTACAAAACTTGCTCACTTTTTCAAATACTTTGCTAGCTTGCACTTTGTAAAGGAAGCAAAAATAACACTTCTCAAAAGAGAAGAAAAACTTACTGTCTTGAACATCTTTAATATGCTAGCTAGCATGATGTACAATTTGCTATTTTGAATATTACAAAGAAATACTATCATGCACATTGCAAAGAAAAGCAAAGTGCAATCGTGCACAAGAAGCAAGTGTTGAATTGCCATGATTGAACTTAAGAATCTTGCTATACTTTTGTGCTTATATGTTGTGATGAAAATCTCGCTTTATGTTGCAAAAACTTGTATATCTTTTAAAATAGCTAGAGCTACTTCTCCTTTTTGTTGATGACATAGGGGGAGAAGTATATTGATGACTTCATGCATTGAATTAAATATTTTATATTTGCATGATAGTTTAAATGTTTTTCATAACATGTGATGAATGTTACTTGGATTTGGGATAATCCAAGTGTTCTATCAATGGCATATTGATAGGGGGAGTTTAGTTAAACTCCGGGGAGTTAAGGTTAACTCCGTTAGTCATCAATTAGTTGTCATCATCAAAAAGGGGGAGATTGTTGAATCTCGGATTTTGATGATGAAACTAATTGATTATGTTTAAATGTTTGACTACATTTTGAGTGATACAGGTCTACTCGATCAGGATTAGACAATTAACGCAGGAGGAATTGACGTTGCGTCGGAGGAGATCACGTCAGGATATTGGATGGCAGAAGGCTTCGGGCGTCGGGCATCGGGCCAAGGAGAGTGAAATTGCGCCAAGGATATCGGGGTTGCGGAGGTCAACCGCCGATTGGGCAACAAGCCGCAAGAGAGGACGATGCACCGAAGAATCGGATGAAGCGCCAACCAATGACGTGCCGGGCAACAGAATGTCAATTTGCGTTATAATAATTGTCTAGATCGGAGTAGAGTGTTTGCTTGTGTGTGCAGGATTAACTACGATAACCAGAAAACACAAAGCGAGAATACCGGAGTCAAGTTCGATGGACGTTTAAGAGTCCGAAGAATCGTCGGAGATGCTGCCAGAACCAACCGAGAAGAAATCGGGAACTTGTCGGAATTTTCGGAAGTTCGCCGAAGAGATCGTCGGAGGTTCACGGAGATCACCGAGAAGGCTCGGCTACTCATTAAAGTCATCACAAGTTCGGGAGCTTGCTAGAAGCCCGTCAGCAGAAAGTTCGTCGGAAAGCTCGCCAGAACAAGACTCGACGTTCGCGGTTGAAAATTTGCTTAGGATGTGTTTTGGTTATGTAGTCCACTTGTAATTAGGATTAGGATTAAGAGATAATCCTATATCCTGGTTAGAGGCCAACTGGGCCCAAAGTCAGAGTTGGTTTAGGCTAAAAATTAAGCTAAACCAGCGAACTAGAGAGCCAAGATTGAAGCCCAACTAGTGGCTGAAAACACTGTAGTCGGGCTGAAAACACTGTAGGCGGTGGCACCGCCTAGCTGGGCGGTGGCACCGCCCAACACCCGAGAGCTGGGCGGTGACACCTCCTGGCTGGGCGGTGGCACCGCCCAGCACCCGAGCCCTGGGCGGTGGCACCGCTTGGCTGGGCGGTGGCACCTCCAACAGCGGGAACCCAAAGAGAATTCAAATTTTGAAGCCCAAATTTGAATCCTCTTGAGGCCTATAAATACCCCTCAAATCTCAGCTGAGAGAACAACTTTTTGAGCAGCAAGTGTTTGAGAGAAAAGCCTTAGAAAAGTGTTAGCTTGTCTTGTTTTCAATTTGCTAGTGTTCACCTCCTTCTTTCTTGTTGAAAATCTGTAAGAGAGTGAACCGCTTGTAAAAGTTGTAAGAGGGGTATTCACCCTTCACTTTCAAGAGATTTGCTAGTGGAAGGTGGAAGCCTCATCGAAGAGGGGCCTCGCAAGTGGATGTAGGTCACTTGACCGAACCACTTTAAAAACGGCGTAATCTCTGGTTTGCATTTCTTATTGTCATTTACATTACTGCAAATCTTCTTACTTGCTTTGTTTCATCATTACCTTTGCTGCGCAACTTTAAGAATACGCTTTCAAGTTAAGCTTTTCAAGTTCCGTTCTTATCGTACGAAAAATTTGTCGAAATCAACGTTTTAATCCGCTGCACTAATTCACCCCCCCCTCTTAGTGCCACTCCGATCCTAACAATTGGTATCAGAGCCACGGTTTTCTACTTTGGTTTAACACCCAAATAGAAATGGCTCTTTATGGCTTTCAAGAGGGTCACTCTCTCATTCGTCCTCCCTTTTTCAATGGGACGGACTACACTTGTTGGAAAACTCGAATGAGAGTTTTCTTACTTTCTTTGGATTTGAATTTATGGGACATAGTCGAAAATGGATTTGAAATGTCTTCTCTCCCAATGAACCATTGGAATGATTTGGAGAAGAAGATGTTTTCTTTAAATGCAAAGGCTATGAATGCCTTATATTGTGCACTTGACAAAAGTGAATTTAATCGCGTTTCGATGTGTGACTCGGCTTTTGATATTTGGAGAACTCTAGAGGTCACTCATGAAGGCACTAGCCGAGTGAAAGAGTCCAAAATCAATATTCTTGTGCATTCTTACGAACTTTTCCGGATGAAACCAAGTGAGTCCATCGGAGACATGTACACCCGGTTCACGGATGTCATCAATGGACTCAAAGCTCTTGGTAAAAGTTTTTCTAATTTTGAACTAGTCACTAAAATCTTAAGATCCCTTCCAAAAAGTTGGGATCCAAAAGTTACGGCCATTCAAGAGGCCAAGGACCTTAAAACATTCCCTCTCGAAGAACTTATTGGGTCTCTAATGACCTACGAAATGAATAATGTGACAAAAAAGAAACTCGAGAACAACCTTCCAAATGATAGGAAGGATTTGGGACATAGAACACATGAAGACCACTCGAGCATAAGCTCAAGTGATGGTGAACTTAAACTACAAATGAAACAAAAATTAAAAAGCAAAAAGAATGGAACTACTTGCTTTGAACGCAAGAAGAACAAAAGTTGGGATGAATTGAGCTCTTCCGAAGACGAGGAGAAAATCAAGAAAGGCGAGGTGGCAAACTATGCCTCACCCTCTTACAACAATGAGGTAATCAAAATCCCACTAATTTATTTCGAAATTACATAATACTTTCTTGAGTTATTTTTAATTTAGTTTAGGATTAATTTTCTTGAAAATTGCATGTGTTATGTTAATGCAGTAAAATGTTAAATATAAATCTAATGCTTATACACCTAGTAAGATTAATCTTATATATGTGCTTGAGAAGCAAGAATTTGTATTTTGACGATTTCCATATTGATTTTCAATGACGATGCATGACTTTTGAATGGAAGGCTTGATGATTTTTTATGAACCTTATCTTTGGTTTTCAAACATGATGTATAGTTTTGACATAAGAACAAAAATTTGAAGCATGCTAATATAAAGTCAATCATATAAAGTAAAACTAAAGAAATTTTAAATATCTATAAGAATCATTCAAAATTATGTTCAATAAAACCTTACTTGATGTTGTAATGAAACCATTGAAAGTTTTGATGCTATGATTTGATGATTTTATGCATGAGATTGTAAAGTTATACATGATGATTTTTATGATTTATTGGTCTTGATGGTTTTTATGATAAAATTCATTTTTCGATCCTAAATGTTGATGCACTTTTTTATCTAGCATAAATGACATGAATTTAAATAACTAAAAAGAGAAAAGCATTGTTCTTGAAAATTATTTTTCTCTATCTTGTTGATTTATATGAATCCCTTGAAAATGATTTTGGTTTGATGATTTGAATTAGAAATGAGTTATATCAAAATCATGATATTGATTTGACAAAATTGAATGAGTTGTAAACAAATGATGATTTTTCTCTTGAATACAAATTGTAATATTTTTACATATATATTTTCATCTTGATTTCTCGATATTCGATACATGAAATTTTTCCATGAATCAAAATTCTTTCATGATGTGATTCTTCTTGGTATTCACTAAAAATGATACATTCAAATTAACCTACTCTATTTGACATCTTGATAATTTATGACTTGAATATCATGTACAATATGCTCATAATGATGATTGAGTTATTTATGAAAAATGGAAGATATAGTTTTGAAATTTTGCATGTTCGAATTTGAAAATATTTGATATGCATGAAAATATTAAACATTTTGAAACCATGTTTTAGTGTTATGCTTAATGATCATGCTTAATAAATTTCGAAATTATGGATGATGAATCTTTTACGATTTATGGATCATTGATTTTTACCATAATGAAAGTACCTTATTGATTTTTGTTGTAATAAATCTTACTCTTTCGGTTTTAAACATGATAAATGTTTTTATTTGGTATAAATGAAACAAAATCATATGTTTTGAAATAATCGAAAAGAGGATAACATTCTTGAAAATTATTTTGCTCAATCTTATTGATTTTGATGAATTCATTTGTATCATCTTTGTGAATCTCTTGGATTTTGATAATGATTTTGATGATTTAAATTTAAATAATTTTTTATTGAAATCATGATCTTGATCTCTTGAAATTCATAACATGAAATCCTTTATGAATCAACATTTTCTTTTCTATTTAAAAGGAGATTTGTCGAAATGTTTCATAGTCTTTTAGTATTCATAATCTTGACAATTATGTTTTGAAACTTTATGTAAACCAAGAATGTTCATCATGATTCTCTCTTTGAATATTTAAAGAGGAGAATTTTCTAGATGGTTCATGATTTTGATGATTGAATATTTGATATGCATGAATTGAGATCTTGCTCTCCTACCACTCTTTTTGCTATTCACCAAAAGGAAGACTAATTCTAATAAACCATGATATGCTATATGAATTTTATTGTATTCATGAAGTAAGATCTCATCACTAATTTTTGTTTATATTCCTTCATGTGATGATATGAATGTATGAAACACTTATGATATGATTTTTTATACAATTCCATGTATTCGTGAAATATTAATCTCATCACCCAATTAATTCCTCTTGATACTCCTAATGTGATGAAGTGAAATTATGCATGAAATACAAATGGGGATAAGTTTTTGGTAGGATATAATTTGACAAATTGATACCATCATGATATGAAACATTTATGATTTGCAATGATATATGCAATACTTGTGCTTTCTAATTATGATGTGATGTATTACATATGATGTAAATCATGATTTAAAATACTATGAGTTGTCGCTAAAATGATGTATTATAAATATTGATTTAATGTTTTGTATCATGAATACTCTAAATGATGAATATTTGGTATCATGATCAAAATGTTGACAAATAGTTAAAAATTTTAGTATCATGTATGATATCCTTATAATGTTGATCGATTTATTCAATATCATGCATGAATGAATATAAGGTTTTTGAAAATGTGCATATTCTAATTTGAAAATATGATGATGCACAATTAAGATTGATACTTACCTTTGTCATAATTGATGTAATGGGTCTTCCCTTCTTTTTGACAATGACAAAGGGGGAGATAGCTTGCTTGCACAAGTCAAGAAGATGCAAAAACTTGATTGCTTGCTTGCCTATCTTAAGTAGCAAAGATTGCTAACTTGCTTATTTCAAGAAGCAAAAGTTGTCTTCTTGAACATCATTATCTTGCCCATCTCAAGAAGCAAGACTTGCAACCTGCACATTGCAATAGGAAGTAAGAATCGATAGCTTACACACTTCAATAAGAAAGCTATCTTGTATTTGCTTTTGACATTTTTACTAGCTTGTATGTTACAAAACTTGCTCACTTTTTCAAATACTTTGCTAGCTTGCACTTTGTAAAGGAAGCAAAAATAACACTTCTCAAAAGAGAAGAAAAACTTACTGTCTTGAACATCTTTAATATGCTAGCTAGCATGATGTACAATTTGCTATTTTGAATATTACAAAGAAATACTATCATGCACATTGCAAAGAAAAGCAAAGTGCAATCGTGCACAAGAAGCAAGTGTTGAATTGCCATGATTGAACTTAAGAATCTTGCTATACTTTTGTGCTTATATGTTGTGATGAAAATCTCGCTTTATGTTGCAAAAACTTGTATATCTTTTAAAATAGCTAGAGCTACTTCTCCTTTTTGTTGATGACATAGGGGGAGAAGTATATTGATGACTTCATGCATTGAATTAAATATTTTATATTTGCATGATAGTTTAAATGTTTTTCATAACATGTGATGAATGTTACTTGGATTTGGGATAATCCAAGTGTTCTATCAATGGCATATTGATAGGGGGAGTTTAGTTAAACTCCGGGGAGTTAAGGTTAACTCCGTTAGTCATCAATTAGTTGTCATCATCAAAAAGGGGGAGATTGTTGAATCTCGGATTTTGATGATGAAACTAATTGATTATGTTTAAATGTTTGACTACATTTTGAGTGATACAGGTCTACTCGATCAGGATTAGACAATTAACGCAGGAGGAATTGACGTTGCGTCGGAGGAGATCACGTCAGGATATTGGATGGCAGAAGGCTTCGGGCGTCGGGCATCGGGCCAAGGAGAGTGAAATTGCGCCAAGGATATCGGGGTTGCGGAGGTCAACCGCCGATTGGGCAACAAGCCGCAAGAGAGGACGATGCACCGAAGAATCGGATGAAGCGCCAACCAATGACGTGCCGGGCAACAGAATGTCAATTTGCGTTATAATAATTGTCTAGATCGGAGTAGAGTGTTTGCTTGTGTGTGCAGGATTAACTACGATAACCAGAAAACACAAAGCGAGAATACCGGAGTCAAGTTCGATGGACGTTTAAGAGTCCGAAGAATCGTCGGAGATGCTGCCAGAACCAACCGAGAAGAAATCGGGAACTTGTCGGAATTTTCGGAAGTTCGCCGAAGAGATCGTCGGAGGTTCACGGAGATCACCGAGAAGGCTCGGCTACTCATTAAAGTCATCACAAGTTCGGGAGCTTGCTAGAAGCCCGTCAGCAGAAAGTTCGTCGGAAAGCTCGCCAGAACAAGACTCGACGTTCGCGGTTGAAAATTTGCTTAGGATGTGTTTTGGTTATGTAGTCCACTTGTAATTAGGATTAGGATTAAGAGATAATCCTATATCCTGGTTAGAGGCCAACTGGGCCCAAAGTCAGAGTTGGTTTAGGCTAAAAATTAAGCTAAACCAGCGAACTAGAGAGCCAAGATTGAAGCCCAACTAGTGGCTGAAAACACTGTAGTCGGGCTGAAAACACTGTAGGCGGTGGCACCGCCTAGCTGGGCGGTGGCACCGCCCAACACCCGAGAGCTGGGCGGTGACACCTCCTGGCTGGGCGGTGGCACCGCCCAGCACCCGAGCCCTGGGCGGTGGCACCGCTTGGCTGGGCGGTGGCACCTCCAACAGCGGGAACCCAAAGAGAATTCAAATTTTGAAGCCCAAATTTGAATCCTCTTGAGGCCTATAAATACCCCTCAAATCTCAGCTGAGAGAACAACTTTTTGAGCAGCAAGTGTTTGAGAGAAAAGCCTTAGAAAAGTGTTAGCTTGTCTTGTTTTCAATTTGCTAGTGTTCACCTCCTTCTTTCTTGTTGAAAATCTGTAAGAGAGTGAACCGCTTGTAAAAGTTGTAAGAGGGGTATTCACCCTTCACTTTCAAGAGATTTGCTAGTGGAAGGTGGAAGCCTCATCGAAGAGGGGCCTCGCAAGTGGATGTAGGTCACTTGACCGAACCACTTTAAAAACGGCGTAATCTCTGGTTTGCATTTCTTATTGTCATTTACATTACTGCAAATCTTCTTACTTGCTTTGTTTCATCATTACCTTTGCTGCGCAACTTTAAGAATACGCTTTCAAGTTAAGCTTTTCAAGTTCCGTTCTTATCGTACGAAAAATTTGTCGAAATCAACGTTTTAATCCGCTGCACTAATTCACCCCCCCCTCTTAGTGCCACTCCGATCCTAACAATTGGTATCAGAGCCACGGTTTTCTACTTTGGTTTAACACCCAAATAGAAATGGCTCTTTATGGCTTTCAAGAGGGTCACTCTCTCATTCGTCCTCCCTTTTTCAATGGGACGGACTACACTTGTTGGAAAACTCGAATGAGAGTTTTCTTACTTTCTTTGGATTTGAATTTATGGGACATAGTCGAAAATGGATTTGAAATGTCTTCTCTCCCAATGAACCATTGGAATGATTTGGAGAAGAAGATGTTTTCTTTAAATGCAAAGGCTATGAATGCCTTATATTGTGCACTTGACAAAAGTGAATTTAATCGCGTTTCGATGTGTGACTCGGCTTTTGATATTTGGAGAACTCTAGAGGTCACTCATGAAGGCACTAGCCGAGTGAAAGAGTCCAAAATCAATATTCTTGTGCATTCTTACGAACTTTTCCGGATGAAACCAAGTGAGTCCATCGGAGACATGTACACCCGGTTCACGGATGTCATCAATGGACTCAAAGCTCTTGGTAAAAGTTTTTCTAATTTTGAACTAGTCACTAAAATCTTAAGATCCCTTCCAAAAAGTTGGGATCCAAAAGTTACGGCCATTCAAGAGGCCAAGGACCTTAAAACATTCCCTCTCGAAGAACTTATTGGGTCTCTAATGACCTACGAAATGAATAATGTGACAAAAAAGAAACTCGAGAACAACCTTCCAAATGATAGGAAGGATTTGGGACATAGAACACATGAAGACCACTCGAGCATAAGCTCAAGTGATGGTGAACTTAAACTACAAATGAAACAAAAATTAAAAAGCAAAAAGAATGGAACTACTTGCTTTGAACGCAAGAAGAACAAAAGTTGGGATGAATTGAGCTCTTCCGAAGACGAGGAGAAAATCAAGAAAGGCGAGGTGGCAAACTATGCCTCACCCTCTTACAACAATGAGGTAATCAAAATCCCACTAATTTATTTCGAAATTACATAATACTTTCTTGAGTTATTTTTAATTTAGTTTAGGATTAATTTTCTTGAAAATTGCATGTGTTATGTTAATGCAGTAAAATGTTAAATATAAATCTAATGCTTATACACCTAGTAAGATTAATCTTATATATGTGCTTGAGAAGCAAGAATTTGTATTTTGACGATTTCCATATTGATTTTCAATGACGATGCATGACTTTTGAATGGAAGGCTTGATGATTTTTTATGAACCTTATCTTTGGTTTTCAAACATGATGTATAGTTTTGACATAAGAACAAAAATTTGAAGCATGCTAATATAAAGTCAATCATATAAAGTAAAACTAAAGAAATTTTAAATATCTATAAGAATCATTCAAAATTATGTTCAATAAAACCTTACTTGATGTTGTAATGAAACCATTGAAAGTTTTGATGCTATGATTTGATGATTTTATGCATGAGATTGTAAAGTTATACATGATGATTTTTATGATTTATTGGTCTTGATGGTTTTTATGATAAAATTCATTTTTCGATCCTAAATGTTGATGCACTTTTTTATCTAGCATAAATGACATGAATTTAAATAACTAAAAAGAGAAAAGCATTGTTCTTGAAAATTATTTTTCTCTATCTTGTTGATTTATATGAATCCCTTGAAAATGATTTTGGTTTGATGATTTGAATTAGAAATGAGTTATATCAAAATCATGATATTGATTTGACAAAATTGAATGAGTTGTAAACAAATGATGATTTTTCTCTTGAATACAAATTGTAATATTTTTACATATATATTTTCATCTTGATTTCTCGATATTCGATACATGAAATTTTTCCATGAATCAAAATTCTTTCATGATGTGATTCTTCTTGGTATTCACTAAAAATGATACATTCAAATTAACCTACTCTATTTGACATCTTGATAATTTATGACTTGAATATCATGTACAATATGCTCATAATGATGATTGAGTTATTTATGAAAAATGGAAGATATAGTTTTGAAATTTTGCATGTTCGAATTTGAAAATATTTGATATGCATGAAAATATTAAACATTTTGAAACCATGTTTTAGTGTTATGCTTAATGATCATGCTTAATAAATTTCGAAATTATGGATGATGAATCTTTTACGATTTATGGATCATTGATTTTTACCATAATGAAAGTACCTTATTGATTTTTGTTGTAATAAATCTTACTCTTTCGGTTTTAAACATGATAAATGTTTTTATTTGGTATAAATGAAACAAAATCATATGTTTTGAAATAATCGAAAAGAGGATAACATTCTTGAAAATTATTTTGCTCAATCTTATTGATTTTGATGAATTCATTTGTATCATCTTTGTGAATCTCTTGGATTTTGATAATGATTTTGATGATTTAAATTTAAATAATTTTTTATTGAAATCATGATCTTGATCTCTTGAAATTCATAACATGAAATCCTTTATGAATCAACATTTTCTTTTCTATTTAAAAGGAGATTTGTCGAAATGTTTCATAGTCTTTTAGTATTCATAATCTTGACAATTATGTTTTGAAACTTTATGTAAACCAAGAATGTTCATCATGATTCTCTCTTTGAATATTTAAAGAGGAGAATTTTCTAGATGGTTCATGATTTTGATGATTGAATATTTGATATGCATGAATTGAGATCTTGCTCTCCTACCACTCTTTTTGCTATTCACCAAAAGGAAGACTAATTCTAATAAACCATGATATGCTATATGAATTTTATTGTATTCATGAAGTAAGATCTCATCACTAATTTTTGTTTATATTCCTTCATGTGATGATATGAATGTATGAAACACTTATGATATGATTTTTTATACAATTCCATGTATTCGTGAAATATTAATCTCATCACCCAATTAATTCCTCTTGATACTCCTAATGTGATTGAAGTGAAATTATGCATGAAATACAAATGGGGATAAGTTTTTGGTAGGATATAATTTGACAAATTGATACCATCATGATATGAAACATTTATGATTTGCAATGATATATGCAATACTTGTGCTTTCTAATTATGATGTGATGTATTACATATGATGTAAATCATGATTTAAAATACTATAGTTGTCGCTAAAATGATGTATTATAAATATTGATTTAATGTTTTGTATCATGAATACTCTAAATGATGAATATTTGGTATCATGATCAAAATGTTGACAAATAGTTAAAAATTTTAGTATCATGTATGATATCCTTATAATGTTGATCGATTTATTCAATATAATGCATGAATGAATATAAGGTTTTTGAAAATGTGCATATTCTAATTTGAAAATATGATGATGCACAATTAAGATTGATACTTACCTTTGTCATAATTGATGTAATGGGTCTTCCCTTCTTTTTGACAATGACAAAGGGGGAGATAGCTTGCTTGCACAAGTCAAGAAGATGCAAAAACTTGATTGCTTGCTTGCCTATCTTAAGTAGCAAAGATTGCTAACTTGCTTATTTCAAGAAGCAAAAGTTGTCTTCTTGAACATCATTATCTTGCCCATCTCAAGAAGCAAGACTTGCAACCTGCACATTGCAATAGGAAGTAAGAATCGATAGCTTACACACTTCAATAAGAAAGCTATCTTGTATTTGCTTTTGACATTTTTACTAGCTTGTATGTTACAAAACTTGCTCACTTTTTCAAATACTTTGCTAGCTTGCACTTTGTAAAGGAAGCAAAAATAACACTTCTCAAAAGAGAAGAAAAACTTACTGTCTTGAACATCTTTAATATGCTAGCTAGCATGATGTACAATTTGCTATTTTGAATATTACAAAGAAATACTATCATGCACATTGCAAAGAAAAGCAAAGTGCAATCGTGCACAAGAAGCAAGTGTTGAATTGCCATGATTGAACTTAAGAATCTTGCTATACTTTTGTGCTTATATGTTGTGATGAAAATCTCGCTTTATGTTTGCAAAAACTTGTATATCTTTTAAAATAGCTAGAGCTACTTCTCCTTTTTGTTGATGACATAGGGGGAGAAGTATATTGATGACTTCATGCATTGAATTAAATATTTTATATTTGCATGATAGTTTAAATGTTTTTCATAACATGTGATGAATGTTACTTGGATTTGGGATAATCCAAGTGTTCTATCAATGGCATATTGATAGGGGGAGTTTAGTTAAACTCCGGGGAGTTAAGGTTAACTCCGTTAGTCATCAATTAGTTGTCATCATCAAAAAGGGGGAGATTGTTGAATCTCGGATTTTGATGATAAAACTAATTGATTGTGTTTAAATGTTTGACTACATTTTGAGTGATACAGGTCTACTCGATCAGGATTAGACAATTAACGCAGGAGGAATTGACGTTGCGTCGGAGGAGATCACGTCAGGATATTGGATGGCAGAAGGCTTCGGGCGTCGGGCATCGGGCCAAGGAGAGTGAAATTGCGCCAAGGATATCGGGGTTGCGGAGGTCAACCGCCGATTGGGCAACAAGCCGCAAGAGAGGACGATGCACCGAAGAATCGGATGAAGCGCCAACCAATGACGTGCCGGGCAACAGAATGTCAATTTGCGTTATAATAATTGTCTAGATCGGAGTAGAGTGTTTGCTTGTGTGTGCAGGATTAACTACGATAACCAGAAAACACAAAGCGAGAATACCGGAGTCAAGTTCGATGGACGTTTAAGAGTCCGAAGAATCGTCGGAGATGCTGCCAGAACCAACCGAGAAGAAATCGGGAACTTGTCGGAATTTTCGGAAGTTCGCCGAAGAGATCGTCGGAGGTTCACGGAGATCACCGAGAAGGCTCGGCTACTCATTAAAGTCATCACAAGTTCGGGAGCTTGCTAGAAGCCCGTCAGCAGAAAGTTCGTCGGAAAGCTCGCCAGAACAAGACTCGACGTTCGCGGTTGAAAATTTGCTTAGGATGTGTTTTTGGTTATGTAGTCCACTTGTAATTAGGATTAGGATTAAGAGATAATCCTATATCCTGGTTAGAGGCCAACTGGGCCAAAGTCAGAGTTGGTTTAGGCTAAAAATTAAGCTAAACCAGCGAACTAGAGAGCCAAGATTGAAGCCCAACTAGTGGCTGAAAACACTGTAGTCGGGCTGAAAAACACTGTAGGCGGTGGCACCGCCTAGCTGGGCGGTGGCACCGCCAACACCCGAGAGCTGGGCTGGTGACACCTCCTGGCTGGGCGGTGCACCGCCCAGCACCCGAGCCCTGGGCGGTGGCACCGCTTGGCTGGGCGGTGGCACCTCCAACAGCGGAACCCAAAGAGATTCAATTTTGAAGCCCAAATTTGAATCCTCTTGAGGCCTATAAATACCCCTCAAATCTCAGCTGAGAGAACAACTTTTTGAGCAGCAAGTGTTTGAGAGAGAAAAGCCTTAGAAAAGTGTTAGCTTGTCTTGTTTTCAATTTGCTAGTGTTCACCTCCTTCTTTCTTGTTGAAAATCTGTAAGAGAGTGAACCGCTTGTAAAAGTTGTAAGAGGGGTATTCACCCTTCACTTTCAAGAGATTTGCTAGTGGAAGGTGGAAGCCTCATCGAAGAGGGGCCTCGCAAGTGGATGTAGGTCACTTGACCGAACCACTTTAAAAACGGCGTAATCTCTGGTTTGCATTTCTTATTGTCATTTACATTACTGCAAATCTTCTTACTTGCTTTGTTTCATCATTACCTTTGCTGCGCAACTTTAAGAATACGCTTTCAAGTTAAGCTTTTCAAGTTCCGTTCTTATCGTACGAAAAATTTGTCGAAATCAACGTTTTAATCCGCTGCACTAATTCACCCCCCCCTCTTAGTGCCACTCCGATCCTAACAATTGGTATCAGAGCCACGGTTTTCTACTTTGGTTTAACACCCAAATAGAAATGGCTCTTTATGGCTTTCAAGAGGGTCACTCTCTCATTCGTCCTCCCTTTTTCAATGGGACGGACTACACTTGTTGGAAAACTCGAATGAGAGTTTTCTTACTTTCTTTGGATTTGAATTTATGGGACATAGTCGAAAATGGATTTGAAATGTCTTCTCTCCCAATGAACCATTGGAATGATTTGGAGAAGAAGATGTTTTCTTTAAATGCAAAGGCTATGAATGCCTTATATTGTGCACTTGACAAAAGTGAATTTAATCGCGTTTCGATGTGTGACTCGGCTTTTGATATTTGGAGAACTCTAGAGGTCACTCATGAAGGCACTAGCCGAGTGAAAGAGTCCAAAATCAATATTCTTGTGCATTCTTACGAACTTTTCCGGATGAAACCAAGTGAGTCCATCGGAGACATGTACACCCGGTTCACGGATGTCATCAATGGACTCAAAGCTCTTGGTAAAAGTTTTTCTAATTTTGAACTAGTCACTAAAATCTTAAGATCCCTTCCAAAAAGTTGGGATCCAAAAGTTACGGCCATTCAAGAGGCCAAGGACCTTAAAACATTCCCTCTCGAAGAACTTATTGGGTCTCTAATGACCTACGAAATGAATAATGTGACAAAAAAGAAACTCGAGAACAACCTTCCAAATGATAGGAAGGATTTGGGACATAGAACACATGAAGACCACTCGAGCATAAGCTCAAGTGATGGTGAACTTAAACTACAAATGAAACAAAAATTAAAAAGCAAAAAGAATGGAACTACTTGCTTTGAACGCAAGAAGAACAAAAGTTGGGATGAATTGAGCTCTTCCGAAGACGAGGAGAAAATCAAGAAAGGCGAGGTGGCAAACTATGCCTCACCCTCTTACAACAATGAGGTAATCAAAATCCCACTAATTTATTTCGAAATTACATAATACTTTCTTGAGTTATTTTTAATTTAGTTTAGGATTAATTTTCTTGAAAATTGCATGTGTTATGTTAATGCAGTAAAATGTTAAATATAAATCTAATGCTTATACACCTAGTAAGATTAATCTTATATATGTGCTTGAGAAGCAAGAATTTGTATTTTGACGATTTCCATATTGATTTTCAATGACGATGCATGACTTTTGAATGGAAGGCTTGATGATTTTTTATGAACCTTATCTTTGGTTTTCAAACATGATGTATAGTTTTGACATAAGAACAAAAATTTGAAGCATGCTAATATAAAGTCAATCATATAAAGTAAAACTAAAGAAATTTTAAATATCTATAAGAATCATTCAAAATTATGTTCAATAAAACCTTACTTGATGTTGTAATGAAACCATTGAAAGTTTTGATGCTATGATTTGATGATTTTATGCATGAGATTGTAAAGTTATACATGATGATTTTTATGATTTATTGGTCTTGATGGTTTTTATGATAAAATTCATTTTTCGATCCTAAATGTTGATGCACTTTTTTATCTAGCATAAATGACATGAATTTAAATAACTAAAAAGAGAAAAGCATTGTTCTTGAAAATTATTTTTCTCTATCTTGTTGATTTATATGAATCCCTTGAAAATGATTTTGGTTTGATGATTTGAATTAGAAATGAGTTATATCAAAATCATGATATTGATTTGACAAAATTGAATGAGTTGTAAACAAATGATGATTTTTCTCTTGAATACAAATTGTAATATTTTTACATATATATTTTCATCTTGATTTCTCGATATTCGATACATGAAATTTTTCCATGAATCAAAATTCTTTCATGATGTGATTCTTCTTGGTATTCACTAAAAATGATACATTCAAATTAACCTACTCTATTTGACATCTTGATAATTTATGACTTGAATATCATGTACAATATGCTCATAATGATGATTGAGTTATTTATGAAAAATGGAAGATATAGTTTTGAAATTTTGCATGTTCGAATTTGAAAATATTTGATATGCATGAAAATATTAAACATTTTGAAACCATGTTTTAGTGTTATGCTTAATGATCATGCTTAATAAATTTCGAAATTATGGATGATGAATCTTTTACGATTTATGGATCATTGATTTTTACCATAATGAAAGTACCTTATTGATTTTTGTTGTAATAAATCTTACTCTTTCGGTTTTAAACATAATAAATGTTTTTATTTGGTATAAATGAAACAAAATCATATGTTTTGAAATAATCGAAAAGAGGATAACATTCTTGAAAATTATTTTGCTCAATCTTATTGATTTTGATGAATTCATTTGTATCATCTTTGTGAATCTCTTGGATTTTGATAATGATTTTGATGATTTAAATTTAAATAATTTTTTATTGAAATCATGATCTTGATCTCTTGAAATTCATAACATGAAATCCTTTATGAATCAACATTTTCTTTTCTATTTAAAAGGAGATTTGTCGAAATGTTTCATAGTCTTTTAGTATTCATAATCTTGACAATTATGTTTTGAAACTTTATGTAAACCAAGAATGTTCATCATGATTCTCTCTTTGAATATTTAAAGAGGAGAATTTTCTAGATGGTTCATGATTTTGATGATTGAATATTTGATATGCATGAATTGAGATCTTGCTCTCCTACCACTCTTTTTGCTATTCACCAAAAGGAAGACTAATTCTAATAAACCATGATATGCTATATGAATTTTATTGTATTCATGAAGTAAGATCTCATCACTAATTTTTGTTTATATTCCTTCATGTGATGATATGAATGTATGAAACACTTATGATATGATTTTTTATACAATTCCATGTATTCGTGAAATATTAATCTCATCACCCAATTAATTCCTCTTGATACTCCTAATGTGATGAAGTGAAATTATGCATGAAATACAAATGGGGATAAGTTTTTGGTAGGATATAATTTGACAAATTGATACCATCATGATATGAAACATTTATGATTTGCAATGATATATGCAATACTTGTGCTTTCTAATTATGATGTGATGTATTACATATGATGTAAATCATGATTTAAAATACTATGAGTTGTCGCTAAAATGATGTATTATAAATATTGATTTAATGTTTTGTATCATGAATACTCTAAATGATGAATATTTGGTATCATGATCAAAATGTTGACAAATAGTTAAAAATTTTAGTATCATGTATGATATCCTTATAATGTTGATCGATTTATTCAATATCATGCATGAATGAATATAAGGTTTTTGAAAATGTGCATATTCTAATTTGAAAATATGATGATGCACAATTAAGATTGATACTTACCTTTGTCATAATTGATGTAATGGGTCTTCCCTTCTTTTTGACAATGACAAAGGGGGAGATAGCTTGCTTGCACAAGTCAAGAAGATGCAAAAACTTGATTGCTTGCTTGCCTATCTTAAGTAGCAAAGATTGCTAACTTGCTTATTTCAAGAAGCAAAAGTTGTCTTCTTGAACATCATTATCTTGCCCATCTCAAGAAGCAAGACTTGCAACCTGCACATTGCAATAGGAAGTAAGAATCGATAGCTTACACACTTCAATAAGAAAGCTATCTTGTATTTGCTTTTGACATTTTTACTAGCTTGTATGTTACAAAACTTGCTCACTTTTTCAAATACTTTGCTAGCTTGCACTTTGTAAAGGAAGCAAAAATAACACTTCTCAAAAGAGAAGAAAAACTTACTGTCTTGAACATCTTTAATATGCTAGCTAGCATGATGTACAATTTGCTATTTTGAATATTACAAAGAAATACTATCATGCACATTGCAAAGAAAAGCAAAGTGCAATCGTGCACAAGAAGCAAGTGTTGAATTGCCATGATTGAACTTAAGAATCTTGCTATACTTTTGTGCTTATATGTTGTGATGAAAATCTCGCTTTATGTTGCAAAAACTTGTATATCTTTTAAAAATAGCTAGAGCTACTTCTCCTTTTTGTTGATGACATAGGGGGAGAAGTATATTGATGACTTCATGCATTGAATTAAATATTTTATATTTGCATGATAGTTTAAATGTTTTTCATAACATGTGATGAATGTTACTTGGATTTGGGATAATCCAAGTGTTCTATCAATGGCATATTGATAGGGGGAGTTTAGTTAAACTCCGGGGAGTTAAGGTTAACTCCGTTAGTCATCAATTAGTTGTCATCATCAAAAAGGGGGAGATTGTTGAATCTCGGATTTTGATGATGAAACTAATTGATTGTGTTTAAATGTTTGACTACATTTTGAGTGATACAGGTCTACTCGATCAGGATTAGACAATTAACGCAGGAGGAATTGACGTTGCGTCGGAGGAGATCACGTCAGGATATTGGATGGCAGAAGGCTTCGGGCGTCGGGCATCGGGCCAAGGAGAGTGAAATTGCGCCAAGGATATCGGGGTTGCGGAGGTCAACCGCCGATTGGGCAACAAGCCGCAAGAGAGGACGATGCACCGAAGAATCGGATGAAGCGCCAACCAATGACGTGCCGGGCAACAGAATGTCAATTTGCGTTATAATAATTGTCTAGATCGGAGTAGAGTGTTTGCTTGTGTGTGCAGGATTAACTACGATAACCAGAAAACACAAAGCGAGAATACCGGAGTCAAGTTCGATGGACGTTTAAGAGTCCGAAGAATCGTCGGAGATGCTGCCAGAACCAACCGAGAAGAAATCGGGAACTTGTCGGAATTTTCGGAAGTTCGCCGAAGAGATCGTCGGAGGTTCACGGAGATCACCGAGAAGGCTCGGCTACTCATTAAAGTCATCACAAGTTCGGGAGCTTGCTAGAAGCCCGTCAGCAGAAAGTTCGTCGGAAAGCTCGCCAGAACAAGACTCGACGTTCGCGGTTGAAAATTTGCTTAGGATGTGTTTTGGTTATGTAGTCCACTTGTAATTAGGATTAGGATTAAGAGATAATCCTATATCCTGGTTAGAGGCCAACTGGGCCCAAAGTCAGAGTTGGTTTAGGCTAAAAATTAAGCTAAACCAGCGAACTAGAGAGCCAAGATTGAAGCCCAACTAGTGGCTGAAAACACTGTAGTCGGGCTGAAAACACTGTAGGCGGTGGCACCGCCTAGCTGGGCGGTGGCACCGCCCAACACCCGAGAGCTGGGCGGTGACACCTCCTGGCTGGGCGGTGGCACCGCCCAGCACCCGAGCCCTGGGCGGTGGCACCGCTTGGCTGGGCGGTGGCACCTCCAACAGCGGGAACCCAAAGAGAATTCAAATTTTGAAGCCCAAATTTGAATCCTCTTGAGGCCTATAAATACCCCTCAAATCTCAGCTGAGAGAACAACTTTTTGAGCAGCAAGTGTTTGAGAGAAAAGCCTTAGAAAAGTGTTAGCTTGTCTTGTTTTCAATTTGCTAGTGTTCACCTCCTTCTTTCTTGTTGAAAATCTGTAAGAGAGTGAACCGCTTGTAAAAGTTGTAAGAGGGGTATTCACCCTTCACTTTCAAGAGATTTGCTAGTGGAAGGTGGAAGCCTCATCGAAGAGGGGCCTCGCAAGTGGATGTAGGTCACTTGACCGAACCACTTTAAAAACGGCGTAATCTCTGGTTTGCATTTCTTATTGTCATTTACATTACTGCAAATCTTCTTACTTGCTTTGTTTCATCATTACCTTTGCTGCGCAACTTTAAGAATACGCTTTCAAGTTAAGCTTTTCAAGTTCCGTTCTTATCGTACGAAAAATTTGTCGAAATCAACGTTTTAATCCGCTGCACTAATTCACCCCCCCCTCTTAGTGCCACTCCGATCCTAACAATTGGTATCAGAGCCACGGTTTTCTACTTTGGTTTAACACCCAAATAGAAATGGCTCTTTATGGCTTTCAAGAGGGTCACTCTCTCATTCGTCCTCCCTTTTTCAATGGGACGGACTACACTTGTTGGAAAACTCGAATGAGAGTTTTCTTACTTTCTTTGGATTTGAATTTATGGGACATAGTCGAAAATGGATTTGAAATGTCTTCTCTCCCAATGAACCATTGGAATGATTTGGAGAAGAAGATGTTTTCTTTAAATGCAAAGGCTATGAATGCCTTATATTGTGCACTTGACAAAAGTGAATTTAATCGCGTTTCGATGTGTGACTCGGCTTTTGATATTTGGAGAACTCTAGAGGTCACTCATGAAGGCACTAGCCGAGTGAAAGAGTCCAAAATCAATATTCTTGTGCATTCTTACGAACTTTTCCGGATGAAACCAAGTGAGTCCATCGGAGACATGTACACCCGGTTCACGGATGTCATCAATGGACTCAAAGCTCTTGGTAAAAGTTTTTCTAATTTTGAACTAGTCACTAAAATCTTAAGATCCCTTCCAAAAAGTTGGGATCCAAAAGTTACGGCCATTCAAGAGGCCAAGGACCTTAAAACATTCCCTCTCGAAGAACTTATTGGGTCTCTAATGACCTACGAAATGAATAATGTGACAAAAAAGAAACTCGAGAACAACCTTCCAAATGATAGGAAGGATTTGGGACATAGAACACATGAAGACCACTCGAGCATAAGCTCAAGTGATGGTGAACTTAAACTACAAATGAAACAAAAATTAAAAAGCAAAAAGAATGGAACTACTTGCTTTGAACGCAAGAAGAACAAAAGTTGGGATGAATTGAGCTCTTCCGAAGACGAGGAGAAAATCAAGAAAGGCGAGGTGGCAAACTATGCCTCACCCTCTTACAACAATGAGGTAATCAAAATCCCACTAATTTATTTCGAAATTACATAATACTTTCTTGAGTTATTTTTAATTTAGTTTAGGATTAATTTTCTTGAAAATTGCATGTGTTATGTTAATGCAGTAAAATGTTAAATATAAATCTAATGCTTATACACCTAGTAAGATTAATCTTATATATGTGCTTGAGAAGCAAGAATTTGTATTTTGACGATTTCCATATTGATTTTCAATGACGATGCATGACTTTTGAATGGAAGGCTTGATGATTTTTTATGAACCTTATCTTTGGTTTTCAAACATGATGTATAGTTTTGACATAAGAACAAAAATTTGAAGCATGCTAATATAAAGTCAATCATATAAAGTAAAACTAAAGAAATTTTAAATATCTATAAGAATCATTCAAAATTATGTTCAATAAAACCTTACTTGATGTTGTAATGAAACCATTGAAAGTTTTGATGCTATGATTTGATGATTTTATGCATGAGATTGTAAAGTTATACATGATGATTTTTATGATTTATTGGTCTTGATGGTTTTTATGATAAAATTCATTTTTCGATCCTAAATGTTGATGCACTTTTTTATCTAGCATAAATGACATGAATTTAAATAACTAAAAAGAGAAAAGCATTGTTCTTGAAAATTATTTTTCTCTATCTTGTTGATTTATATGAATCCCTTGAAAATGATTTTGGTTTGATGATTTGAATTAGAAATGAGTTATATCAAAATCATGATATTGATTTGACAAAATTGAATGAGTTGTAAACAAATGATGATTTTTCTCTTGAATACAAATTGTAATATTTTTACATATATATTTTCATCTTGATTTCTCGATATTCGATACATGAAATTTTTCCATGAATCAAAATTCTTTCATGATGTGATTCTTCTTGGTATTCACTAAAAATGATACATTCAAATTAACCTACTCTATTTGACATCTTGATAATTTATGACTTGAATATCATGTACAATATGCTCATAATGATGATTGAGTTATTTATGAAAAATGGAAGATATAGTTTTGAAATTTTGCATGTTCGAATTTGAAAATATTTGATATGCATGAAAATATTAAACATTTTGAAACCATGTTTTAGTGTTATGCTTAATGATCATGCTTAATAAATTTCGAAATTATGGATGATGAATCTTTTACGATTTATGGATCATTGATTTTTACCATAATGAAAGTACCTTATTGATTTTTGTTGTAATAAATCTTACTCTTTCGGTTTTAAACATAATAAATGTTTTTATTTGGTATAAATGAAACAAAATCATATGTTTTGAAATAATCGAAAAGAGGATAACATTCTTGAAAATTATTTTGCTCAATCTTATTGATTTTGATGAATTCATTTGTATCATCTTTGTGAATCTCTTGGATTTTGATAATGATTTTGATGATTTAAATTTAAATAATTTTTTATTGAAATCATGATCTTGATCTCTTGAAATTCATAACATGAAATCCTTTATGAATCAACATTTTCTTTTCTATTTAAAAGGAGATTTGTCGAAATGTTTCATAGTCTTTTAGTATTCATAATCTTGACAATTATGTTTTGAAACTTTATGTAAACCAAGAATGTTCATCATGATTCTCTCTTTGAATATTTAAAGAGGAGAATTTTCTAGATGGTTCATGATTTTGATGATTGAATATTTGATATGCATGAATTGAGATCTTGCTCTCCTACCACTCTTTTTGCTATTCACCAAAAGGAAGACTAATTCTAATAAACCATGATATGCTATATGAATTTTATTGTATTCATGAAGTAAGATCTCATCACTAATTTTTGTTTATATTCCTTCATGTGATGATATGAATGTATGAAACACTTATGATATGATTTTTTATACAATTCCATGTATTCGTGAAATATTAATCTCATCACCCAATTAATTCCTCTTGATACTCCTAATGTGATGAAGTGAAATTATGCATGAAATACAAATGGGGATAAGTTTTTGGTAGGATATAATTTGACAAATTGATACCATCATGATATGAAACATTTATGATTTGCAATGATATATGCAATACTTGTGCTTTCTAATTATGATGTGATGTATTACATATGATGTAAATCATGATTTAAAATACTATGAGTTGTCGCTAAAATGATGTATTATAAATATTGATTTAATGTTTTGTATCATGAATACTCTAAATGATGAATATTTGGTATCATGATCAAAATGTTGACAAATAGTTAAAAATTTTAGTATCATGTATGATATCCTTATAATGTTGATCGATTTATTCAATATCATGCATGAATGAATATAAGGTTTTTGAAAATGTGCATATTCTAATTTGAAAATATGATGATGCACAATTAAGATTGATACTTACCTTTGTCATAATTGATGTAATGGGTCTTCCCTTCTTTTTGACAATGACAAAGGGGGAGATAGCTTGCTTGCACAAGTCAAGAAGATGCAAAAACTTGATTGCTTGCTTGCCTATCTTAAGTAGCAAAGATTGCTAACTTGCTTATTTCAAGAAGCAAAAGTTGTCTTCTTGAACATCATTATCTTGCCCATCTCAAGAAGCAAGACTTGCAACCTGCACATTGCAATAGGAAGTAAGAATCGATAGCTTACACACTTCAATAAGAAAGCTATCTTGTATTTGCTTTTGACATTTTTACTAGCTTGTATGTTACAAAACTTGCTCACTTTTTCAAATACTTTGCTAGCTTGCACTTTGTAAAGGAAGCAAAAATAACACTTCTCAAAAGAGAAGAAAAACTTACTGTCTTGAACATCTTTAATATGCTAGCTAGCATGATGTACAATTTGCTATTTTGAATATTACAAAGAAATACTATCATGCACATTGCAAAGAAAAGCAAAGTGCAATCGTGCACAAGAAGCAAGTGTTGAATTGCCATGATTGAACTTAAGAATCTTGCTATACTTTTGTGCTTATATGTTGTGATGAAAATCTCGCTTTATGTTGCAAAAACTTGTATATCTTTTAAAATAGCTAGAGCTACTTCTCCTTTTTGTTGATGACATAGGGGGAGAAGTATATTGATGACTTCATGCATTGAATTAAATATTTTATATTTGCATGATAGTTTAAATGTTTTTCATAACATGTGATGAATGTTACTTGGATTTGGGATAATCCAAGTGTTCTATCAATGGCATATTGATAGGGGGAGTTTAGTTAAACTCCGGGGAGTTAAGGTTAACTCCGTTAGTCATCAATTAGTTGTCATCATCAAAAAGGGGGAGATTGTTGAATCTCGGATTTTGATGATGAAACTAATTGATTGTGTTTAAATGTTTGACTACATTTTGAGTGATACAGGTCTACTCGATCAGGATTAGACAATTAACGCAGGAGGAATTGACGTTGCGTCGGAGGAGATCACGTCAGGATATTGGATGGCAGAAGGCTTCGGGCGTCGGGCATCGGGCCAAGGAGAGTGAAATTGCGCCAAGGATATCGGGGTTGCGGAGGTCAACCGCCGATTGGGCAACAAGCCGCAAGAGAGGACGATGCACCGAAGAATCGGATGAAGCGCCAACCAATGACGTGCCGGGCAACAGAATGTCAATTTGCGTTATAATAATTGTCTAGATCGGAGTAGAGTGTTTGCTTGTGTGTGCAGGATTAACTACGATAACCAGAAAACACAAAGCGAGAATACCGGAGTCAAGTTCGATGGACGTTTAAGAGTCCGAAGAATCGTCGGAGATGCTGCCAGAACCAACCGAGAAGAAATCGGGAACTTGTCGGAATTTTCGGAAGTTCGCCGAAGAGATCGTCGGAGGTTCACGGAGATCACCGAGAAGGCTCGGCTACTCATTAAAGTCATCACAAGTTCGGGAGCTTGCTAGAAGCCCGTCAGCAGAAAGTTCGTCGGAAAGCTCGCCAGAACAAGACTCGACGTTCGCGGTTGAAAATTTGCTTAGGATGTGTTTTGGTTATGTAGTCCACTTGTAATTAGGATTAGGATTAAGAGATAATCCTATATCCTGGTTAGAGGCCAACTGGGCCCAAAGTCAGAGTTGGTTTAGGCTAAAAATTAAGCTAAACCAGCGAACTAGAGAGCCAAGATTGAAGCCCAACTAGTGGCTGAAAACACTGTAGTCGGGCTGAAAACACTGTAGGCGGTGGCACCGCCTAGCTGGGCGGTGGCACCGCCCAACACCCGAGAGCTGGGCGGTGACACCTCCTGGCTGGGCGGTGGCACCGCCCAGCACCCGAGCCCTGGGCGGTGGCACCGCTTGGCTGGGCGGTGGCACCTCCAACAGCGGGAACCCAAAGAGAATTCAAATTTTGAAGCCCAAATTTGAATCCTCTTGAGGCCTATAAATACCCCTCAAATCTCAGCTGAGAGAACAACTTTTTGAGCAGCAAGTGTTTGAGAGAAAAGCCTTAGAAAAGTGTTAGCTTGTCTTGTTTTCAATTTGCTAGTGTTCACCTCCTTCTTTCTTGTTGAAAATCTGTAAGAGAGTGAACCGCTTGTAAAAGTTGTAAGAGGGGTATTCACCCTTCACTTTCAAGAGATTTGCTAGTGGAAGGTGGAAGCCTCATCGAAGAGGGGCCTCGCAAGTGGATGTAGGTCACTTGACCGAACCACTTTAAAAACGGCGTAATCTCTGGTTTGCATTTCTTATTGTCATTTACATTACTGCAAATCTTCTTACTTGCTTTGTTTCATCATTACCTTTGCTGCGCAACTTTAAGAATACGCTTTCAAGTTAAGCTTTTCAAGTTCCGTTCTTATCGTACGAAAAATTTGTCGAAATCAACGTTTTAATCCGCTGCACTAATTCACCCCCCCCTCTTAGTGCCACTCCGATCCTAACAATTGGTATCAGAGCCACGGTTTTCTACTTTGGTTTAACACCCAAATAGAAATGGCTCTTTATGGCTTTCAAGAGGGTCACTCTCTCATTCGTCCTCCCTTTTTCAATGGGACGGACTACACTTGTTGGAAAACTCGAATGAGAGTTTTCTTACTTTCTTTGGATTTGAATTTATGGGACATAGTCGAAAATGGATTTGAAATGTCTTCTCTCCCAATGAACCATTGGAATGATTTGGAGAAGAAGATGTTTTCTTTAAATGCAAAGGCTATGAATGCCTTATATTGTGCACTTGACAAAAGTGAATTTAATCGCGTTTCGATGTGTGACTCGGCTTTTGATATTTGGAGAACTCTAGAGGTCACTCATGAAGGCACTAGCCGAGTGAAAGAGTCCAAAATCAATATTCTTGTGCATTCTTACGAACTTTTCCGGATGAAACCAAGTGAGTCCATCGGAGACATGTACACCCGGTTCACGGATGTCATCAATGGACTCAAAGCTCTTGGTAAAAGTTTTTCTAATTTTGAACTAGTCACTAAAATCTTAAGATCCCTTCCAAAAAGTTGGGATCCAAAAGTTACGGCCATTCAAGAGGCCAAGGACCTTAAAACATTCCCTCTCGAAGAACTTATTGGGTCTCTAATGACCTACGAAATGAATAATGTGACAAAAAAGAAACTCGAGAACAACCTTCCAAATGATAGGAAGGATTTGGGACATAGAACACATGAAGACCACTCGAGCATAAGCTCAAGTGATGGTGAACTTAAACTACAAATGAAACAAAAATTAAAAAGCAAAAAGAATGGAACTACTTGCTTTGAACGCAAGAAGAACAAAAGTTGGGATGAATTGAGCTCTTCCGAAGACGAGGAGAAAATCAAGAAAGGCGAGGTGGCAAACTATGCCTCACCCTCTTACAACAATGAGGTAATCAAAATCCCACTAATTTATTTCGAAATTACATAATACTTTCTTGAGTTATTTTTAATTTAGTTTAGGATTAATTTTCTTGAAAATTGCATGTGTTATGTTAATGCAGTAAAATGTTAAATATAAATCTAATGCTTATACACCTAGTAAGATTAATCTTATATATGTGCTTGAGAAGCAAGAATTTGTATTTTGACGATTTCCATATTGATTTTCAATGACGATGCATGACTTTTGAATGGAAGGCTTGATGATTTTTTATGAACCTTATCTTTGGTTTTCAAACATGATGTATAGTTTTGACATAAGAACAAAAATTTGAAGCATGCTAATATAAAGTCAATCATATAAAGTAAAACTAAAGAAATTTTAAATATCTATAAGAATCATTCAAAATTATGTTCAATAAAACCTTACTTGATGTTGTAATGAAACCATTGAAAGTTTTGATGCTATGATTTGATGATTTTATGCATGAGATTGTAAAGTTATACATGATGATTTTTATGATTTATTGGTCTTGATGGTTTTTATGATAAAATTCATTTTTCGATCCTAAATGTTGATGCACTTTTTTATCTAGCATAAATGACATGAATTTAAATAACTAAAAAGAGAAAAGCATTGTTCTTGAAAATTATTTTTCTCTATCTTGTTGATTTATATGAATCCCTTGAAAATGATTTTGGTTTGATGATTTGAATTAGAAATGAGTTATATCAAAATCATGATATTGATTTGACAAAATTGAATGAGTTGTAAACAAATGATGATTTTTCTCTTGAATACAAATTGTAATATTTTTACATATATATTTTCATCTTGATTTCTCGATATTCGATACATGAAATTTTTCCATGAATCAAAATTCTTTCATGATGTGATTCTTCTTGGTATTCACTAAAAATGATACATTCAAATTAACCTACTCTATTTGACATCTTGATAATTTATGACTTGAATATCATGTACAATATGCTCATAATGATGATTGAGTTATTTATGAAAAATGGAAGATATAGTTTTGAAATTTTGCATGTTCGAATTTGAAAATATTTGATATGCATGAAAATATTAAACATTTTGAAACCATGTTTTAGTGTTATGCTTAATGATCATGCTTAATAAATTTCGAAATTATGGATGATGAATCTTTTACGATTTATGGATCATTGATTTTTACCATAATGAAAGTACCTTATTGATTTTTGTTGTAATAAATCTTACTCTTTCGGTTTTAAACATGATAAATGTTTTTATTTGGTATAAATGAAACAAAATCATATGTTTTGAAATAATCGAAAAGAGGATAACATTCTTGAAAATTATTTTGCTCAATCTTATTGATTTTGATGAATTCATTTGTATCATCTTTGTGAATCTCTTGGATTTTGATAATGATTTTGATGATTTAAATTTAAATAATTTTTTATTGAAATCATGATCTTGATCTCTTGAAATTCATAACATGAAATCCTTTATGAATCAACATTTTCTTTTCTATTTAAAAGGAGATTTGTCGAAATGTTTCATAGTCTTTTAGTATTCATAATCTTGACAATTATGTTTTGAAACTTTATGTAAACCAAGAATGTTCATCATGATTCTCTCTTTGAATATTTAAAGAGGAGAATTTTCTAGATGGTTCATGATTTTGATGATTGAATATTTGATATGCATGAATTGAGATCTTGCTCTCCTACCACTCTTTTTGCTATTCACCAAAAGGAAGACTAATTCTAATAAACCATGATATGCTATATGAATTTTATTGTATTCATGAAGTAAGATCTCATCACTAATTTTTGTTTATATTCCTTCATGTGATGATATGAATGTATGAAACACTTATGATATGATTTTTTATACAATTCCATGTATTCGTGAAATATTAATCTCATCACCCAATTAATTCCTCTTGATACTCCTAATGTGATGAAGTGAAATTATGCATGAAATACAAATGGGGATAAGTTTTTGGTAGGATATAATTTGACAAATTGATACCATCATGATATGAAACATTTATGATTTGCAATGATATATGCAATACTTGTGCTTTCTAATTATGATGTGATGTATTACATATGATGTAAATCATGATTTAAAATACTATGAGTTGTCGCTAAAATGATGTATTATAAATATTGATTTAATGTTTTGTATCATGAATACTCTAAATGATGAATATTTGGTATCATGATCAAAATGTTGACAAATAGTTAAAAATTTTAGTATCATGTATGATATCCTTATAATGTTGATCGATTTATTCAATATCATGCATGAATGAATATAAGGTTTTTGAAAATGTGCATATTCTAATTTGAAAATATGATGATGCACAATTAAGATTGATACTTACCTTTGTCATAATTGATGTAATGGGTCTTCCCTTCTTTTTGACAATGACAAAGGGGGAGATAGCTTGCTTGCACAAGTCAAGAAGATGCAAAAACTTGATTGCTTGCTTGCCTATCTTAAGTAGCAAAGATTGCTAACTTGCTTATTTCAAGAAGCAAAAGTTGTCTTCTTGAACATCATTATCTTGCCCATCTCAAGAAGCAAGACTTGCAACCTGCACATTGCAATAGGAAGTAAGAATCGATAGCTTACACACTTCAATAAGAAAGCTATCTTGTATTTGCTTTTGACATTTTTACTAGCTTGTATGTTACAAAACTTGCTCACTTTTTCAAATACTTTGCTAGCTTGCACTTTGTAAAGGAAGCAAAAATAACACTTCTCAAAAGAGAAGAAAAACTTACTGTCTTGAACATCTTTAATATGCTAGCTAGCATGATGTACAATTTGCTATTTTGAATATTACAAAGAAATACTATCATGCACATTGCAAAGAAAAGCAAAGTGCAATCGTGCACAAGAAGCAAGTGTTGAATTGCCATGATTGAACTTAAGAATCTTGCTATACTTTTGTGCTTATATGTTGTGATGAAAATCTCGCTTTATGTTGCAAAAACTTGTATATCTTTTAAAATAGCTAGAGCTACTTCTCCTTTTTGTTGATGACATAGGGGGAGAAGTATATTGATGACTTCATGCATTGAATTAAATATTTTATATTTGCATGATAGTTTAAATGTTTTTCATAACATGTGATGAATGTTACTTGGATTTGGGATAATCCAAGTGTTCTATCAATGGCATATTGATAGGGGGAGTTTAGTTAAACTCCGGGGAGTTAAGGTTAACTCCGTTAGTCATCAATTAGTTGTCATCATCAAAAAGGGGGAGATTGTTGAATCTCGGATTTTGATGATGAAACTAATTGATTGTGTTTAAATGTTTGACTACATTTTGAGTGATACAGGTCTACTCGATCAGGATTAGACAATTAACGCAGGAGGAATTGACGTTGCGTCGGAGGAGATCACGTCAGGATATTGGATGGCAGAAGGCTTCGGGCGTCGGGCATCGGGCCAAGGAGAGTGAAATTGCGCCAAGGATATCGGGGTTGCGGAGGTCAACCGCCGATTGGGCAACAAGCCGCAAGAGAGGACGATGCACCGAAGAATCGGATGAAGCGCCAACCAATGACGTGCCGGGCAACAGAATGTCAATTTGCGTTATAATAATTGTCTAGATCGGAGTAGAGTGTTTGCTTGTGTGTGCAGGATTAACTACGATAACCAGAAAACACAAAGCGAGAATACCGGAGTCAAGTTCGATGGACGTTTAAGAGTCCGAAGAATCGTCGGAGATGCTGCCAGAACCAACCGAGAAGAAATCGGGAACTTGTCGGAATTTTCGGAAGTTCGCCGAAGAGATCGTCGGAGGTTCACGGAGATCACCGAGAAGGCTCGGCTACTCATTAAAGTCATCACAAGTTCGGGAGCTTGCTAGAAGCCCGTCAGCAGAAAGTTCGTCGGAAAGCTCGCCAGAACAAGACTCGACGTTCGCGGTTGAAAATTTGCTTAGGATGTGTTTTGGTTATGTAGTCCACTTGTAATTAGGATTAGGATTAAGAGATAATCCTATATCCTGGTTAGAGGCCAACTGGGCCCAAAGTCAGAGTTGGTTTAGGCTAAAAATTAAGCTAAACCAGCGAACTAGAGAGCCAAGATTGAAGCCCAACTAGTGGCTGAAAACACTGTAGTCGGGCTGAAAACACTGTAGGCGGTGGCACCGCCTAGCTGGGCGGTGGCACCGCCCAACACCCGAGAGCTGGGCGGTGACACCTCCTGGCTGGGCGGTGGCACCGCCCAGCACCCGAGCCCTGGGCGGTGGCACCGCTTGGCTGGGCGGTGGCACCTCCAACAGCGGGAACCCAAAGAGAATTCAAATTTTGAAGCCCAAATTTGAATCCTCTTGAGGCCTATAAATACCCCTCAAATCTCAGCTGAGAGAACAACTTTTTGAGCAGCAAGTGTTTGAGAGAAAAGCCTTAGAAAAGTGTTAGCTTGTCTTGTTTTCAATTTGCTAGTGTTCACCTCCTTCTTTCTTGTTGAAAATCTGTAAGAGAGTGAACCGCTTGTAAAAGTTGTAAGAGGGGTATTCACCCTTCACTTTCAAGAGATTTGCTAGTGGAAGGTGGAAGCCTCATCGAAGAGGGGCCTCGCAAGTGGATGTAGGTCACTTGACCGAACCACTTTAAAAACGGCGTAATCTCTGGTTTGCATTTCTTATTGTCATTTACATTACTGCAAATCTTCTTACTTGCTTTGTTTCATCATTACCTTTGCTGCGCAACTTTAAGAATACGCTTTCAAGTTAAGCTTTTCAAGTTCCGTTCTTATCGTACGAAAAATTTGTCGAAATCAACGTTTTAATCCGCTGCACTAATTCACCCCCCCCTCTTAGTGCCACTCCGATCCTAACATAATAATCATAAACTTCCGTGGATTAGTGTAAAGGACAACTCTCTGGATTTGGGGTGTGAAGGGGATGGTGGGCTAGAAACCATAGAGGGAAAAAGAAGACTGCAGGAATAAACTCACAATTTAGGAAGAACAAACAACTCTAGGTTAGCCGGTGTATGAATAACATAAATGTTCTGTTCATGTTTTTTGATTCAAAACTCCCTGTTTGCTTCTAAACAAAAGACCATGTTATATATGACAAAACCTGCATAATCATATTCAAAAGGAGATAACCAACACATATGGTTTGTGTTTCTGATTACTGTTCATGCTAGAGTACCAGTATGGGTAAAGTAGTTCCTTATTTTATTTATTCTTTCCTTTGACTTCAAGAAATACTAAATGAACATAGACATAATAAAAATTTTAGAAAACATCAGCAACTTTACCATCCTATCCAAGTTAAAATAGAATAGAAACTTATCTAATTGTTCATCCCAAATGGCTAACAAAAATAGTCCAAAATCCCTAAAAAATGAAAGAGACTCAATTTAATTTAAACTCCATATCAAGGTAGGCGGTACGTACTGGTCCGATGGCATACTGGTACGTGGATCGCCCGCTACCGGGTGGAACGAAAAATAATATAAATAGTTTATATATATAATATATATTATATATATATATATATATATATATATATATATATATATATATATATATATATATATATATATATATATATATATATATATATATATATATATATATTTTAGAAAAAGGCGACGTTCGGTGACGTCGTCGACGGGGAAGGAAAAGGCGACGTCGTCGAGGCGATGCGACGTCACCTTTTAAATAAAAATAAATAAATAAATAAATAAATATAAATAATCTTATATATATATATATTAATTTATATATATATATAAACGAGGTGACGTCGCTGAAGCGACGTCGCCCCGCTTGGGAGAAGAGAGAGGCGATGTCGCTGAGTTATATATATATATATATATATATATATATATATATATATATATATATATATATATATATATATATATACCGAGCGGTATACCGCTCGGTATATCGCTTGGTATATCGTTTCGTACCGTACCGAGCAAACATCGAAACGTCGGTACGGTACAGTATTGCGAACCTTGCTCCATATCATAAGAAAAAGGGAAGAGTTAAAAATATCCTTGTAGGATTCTGCCAATCAATTTGATAACTAAAATCCTCTTATATATATAGGCTCAACCTAATACAGAAAATGGTAGCTAATGCTCTGAAATGATGGTTGGTGCAGTTAAATTATCATGGCAATCTTGCATCATTTACAAATGATCAAGTAGACGTACAATGGGATCTTGAATTGAAGGTTGTGGAGAGTCCTGTGTACCTATGTTCAACCTCAACTTACACTGAGTATGTGCCATTCTCATCCACAACAAAAAGGATCCTAGAGTTCGTTCCTTTGCCATGAGAGATCATCTCCAGGTAGAAAGCTAAAAGTAATTGTAATTTCATAAATATCGCTAAGATCATTGGCCCTAGTCCCAAGTAAACAACTAGCTTTTTGAAGTTTAGTAAGAATCCAAAAGAGGCTGTACCCATATTCTGCATTCATATAAGCAGTGCTTAAGCTTCAAACCAACAAACTTGGTTATATAGCTATAGAAAATGATTTTTGCTAGGCAATCAGCTCAGCAATATCTTTGATGCTTCACCTGTTTTGTCTCATGGCCACAAACATCTTTAATCAATCTTATGTAGAAACAATGCTTATTGTATTTTATTTATGCTTGCAAGTGGCAACAATAAAGCCAAACATCTGCTATATTTTCAGGAAAGTTGACTTTATAGAGGATCCTCTTCTCTCATGCAATACAGAGACAAAAGAAGGTCAAACTGAATGTCTGGTATGTTCACTTCCTCACGTATATTTACACTGGATATGGTATTCTGATTGTTCTTATTTGAATGCTGGTTATGGATGTGTATTTTTTTTTTACCTGATTTAGTGATATGCAACAAATATAGAATTTCTTTTTTAAAATATCTTTACTCAAGATGTACATATGGATTTATCTCTACTGTGATTTCTTACTCTTGATTCTCAGAAGTTATTGTTTTTAGCATTGTTTGATGTATCACCTGAAATAATACAAAACGGGTGATACGTACTGGTGTGCCAGCTTATCAGTATCCGGATGAGCGTCATTTCAGGGGTATGTAGGAAACATTCCAGAATATGGTCAGTACAGATGATGCATTCATGCTGTATCAGGTGATATAGGTCGGTACTGGTCGGAATTTGAACCCAAATTGGGTCAAGTTTGAATTGATCGTTGGGGCCTCTTCTGGGCTTTAAATCCCCGCCCTCCCCTCTTTATCACTCACCATCACTCAGTCTCTCATTTTTACTCTCTTTCTCACACTCACTAGTGGTTAAAGTTCCTATTCAGTATCAAACTATTGATTTGGATAGAAGATAAATTCCTATTCATTTATGCCTTAGACACTCTATTCTTATTTAAATACAATAAAATTGCCATTAAATTGTAGAAAAAAACTTAGAAAAGGATTTTTTTTGAATTTCAGATCATTTTTTGGTCTTTTTTCTGAAAACCGGTATGTACCAACATATTGACATATGGTAGCGGGTACTGACCAGAACGTACTGGTCCATTCATGAATCGCTATCACCGGCCGGCACGATATAGTGGTCCATGGTATCCGGTGCATACAAATTGTTCTCATGCTTCATTTCTTGAGTTATAAAAGGAAGTAGTATGGATATCTTGTTTAATGAGATATTTTCATGGCTTATGTTTATTAAGTGATGTATTGTGTGCTGTGTTGCTTTATAACAAAATTTTAATGTTGTGGTATCATTAGAAGAAGGATTCTGATGGGCATTGCTATACATATGTTAACATGGTCTTTAAAGTGTTAATGTGGTATGTATTTAGACTTTGACTTTGTGAAGTTGGCATCTGAATTTGTAATAGGTTTGCCTGAGAAACCTATATTATTAATCTAGCTCAAGGATTCATGTGTTGTCAGTCAGTCATGAGTGTTGGCATAGGGTTGCCATCATACTTTACTATGTCATATATTACATGCCTGGTTAACTGTTGACTGTTGAGGTACATGGTAATCCATGGTGTTTGATACTTAGGGAAGGCTTATTATGCAATAAGCCCTTGAACCATGCTGGTATCTTTCCAAAGTTGTCCCAACCAGCATCAGCTTAGGCATGTTAGTAGAATGCTCAGCTGTTCTTTAGTGGAGTCTTCTATATAATTATTAGAATGCTTCATACAAGATGTAGCTACAAATTTATAGAGAATAAGGAAAAAAAATTAAGGTTCTTACCAGTGATTTAAAAAGCGCTAGGCGTCAAAGGCGCCAAGGTCCAAAAACGCTCGAGGCGCTAGGCGCTCGCCCAGGCGCTCACCCGAGCGAAACGAGACGCTAAAATATAAAAATATATAATATAATTAATAAATATAATTATTTAAAATTTTAAATAAAAATATGCTATTAAATTAAGAAAATATATTAACAATATTAAAAATTAATCATTTCAAATAAACTTAATATTAACAGTATACTGTATACTGAGCCTGCTGACTGAGAAACGAGGAAGCAGCGGCGAGCGACGACAGTGGCAGCGGCGAGCAGCGGTAGCGGGAGCAGGAGCGGCGAGCGGCGACAGAGGTAGCGTTTGCGAGCAGCGACAGCGGCGAGCAGCAGGAGGCGCGAGCGGCGACAGAGGCAGCGTTTGCGAGCAGCGACAACGGCAGCGTTTGCCAACAGCGACAGCGGCGAGCAGCGAGATCGGGATCGGGAGTGGCAGCGGCAGCGGGTTAGGGTTGGGTAAGGGTTATATCGGTTTAGTTGGTTCGATTGAACCAACTAACCAACCGAACCAGGACCGAACCAGACCTAAAATCCTGGTTCGGTCGCCTTGGTTTACCCAGGCGCTCGCCCGAAGTGCCCAACGCCTGGGCTCGGGCGAGCGCCCAGGCGGCGCCTGGGCTCGGGCGAGCGCCCAGGCGGCGCCTGGGAGATTAGCGAGGCGCTCGGGCCTCGCCTCGCCTTGCCCGAGCGCCTAGGCGAGCGCCCGAGCGCCTTTTTCAATCACTGGTTCTTACCCTACGTAGGACACACAATGAGAAGCAACAATCTCTACAACTCAAAATATTAAAAAGAGCATCTAGGAACTAATAGAGTGACTTTTTAGTTTCAAACTCCATTGATCAATCTCAAGGTCTCCGAAGCAAGGAATGAAACTTGAGTTTGACTTTGGTTTCTATTTCTATGATTGAACAGTCTTGGATTTAATGTTTTGGCTTCTTAAGTGCATTAAAATTTTTAATAAAAACATAGGTTAAAATAAAATGAAAAATAAGCAAAACATGAAAAGGTCGATAATTTATTGTGTTATAAAAGGGTGAACTAGAGCATGAGTCTCCTGCATTGCAGGGTCTAGGGAGGGTCAATGTATGTGCCCTTACCTCTATAAGTTGATTTGATGAAGAACACTAGTCTTCTAAATCACAAGCCATTAACATTATCATTGTACTACCTACTACCTAGGCTACTCTCAATCCTAGATAGTAGATATATCTTCTGACATCATTCATGATTCATAATTTCAAATAGTTGTAATGTGAGGCAAGGAAATTATTTCTTTAGGCAAGGGCAATTGAGGAACTTGTAAGCTTAAGAAACTAAAAGAGTATTAGTGTTATGTGTTCATTTTCATTTAGATTATGTTAAAAAAAAAAGGGTGGCACAATTAACAAGGTTCCTCCCAAGGTGGGATTTTGAAAGGGTCAATATGCATAATCTTATTTGTACAAGTAGAGAGATTGATCTTAAGTTTTGAACCTTAGTCATGCTGGTTGCAAAGGAGCAACTTTACTATGATACACAAGGCTTGCCCTCTTACCCAGCTCATGTATTAATAATTAATAATAAGGGAGCCCCATGTTAGCCTGGACTTAGAGATTCTTTTTGTCTTCTTTCTTCTATTCTTTTGGGAGGTTGGATGGGTGGGTAGGGGGGTTGAGAGCAATGGGCATGATCAACTCAAGTCCACACACTTGATGTCCTTTTGTTGGGAGTCTAAGGACAGTTAAAAAAAAACACATTTATCTTGTTATTAATGGGATCTTGGATTCTTGCAGAAGGTAGCCAAAAAAAAATTATTACAAGCTAAAGGAATTTTGAAGAAGATCATTGATTTTAATTGGATTTGAAGACAGAAGCTGGGCTGGGAAAGGTTGATTTGTGTGGCTTTCTTGAGGAAAATGTGTGTGTCTCCCTCATTTGTGCACCCTCTCACAAAGGTTTTACATCAGTTTTACATTGAAGGTGCCAAAACATTATTGTTTCAATAGATCTTGCTGAAACTAGATGTTTCTGATATTTGGCCTCGGTTCAGCACGGATGCAGCTGGAACTTAAAATTATGCTCTAGTGCATGAACTTCACAATCTATGAATTCAGCAGCATCATGGATGGTAAATTTGGAGCTCAAATAGTCTCTAATAAAGGTTCTATAGATGGTATAACGGTTAACTTATTTTTTAAAGTGGGTACTTGTTTGTTTTTGATACAATGATAAGGTTGCTCCCTTGCGACCTTGGAGATCCCTCCCCAGACCTTGTATTGGCGGGAGCCTCGTGCACTAGGATGCTTGCTTTTGTCAAACTTCATATTGCTTTATGAATTAGGGTCCAAATTTGTTATGGTACTGTTTGTTGGTTTGTATCCTCAAGATTATGATGCTTGCTGTTTTTTAATTTGTAATTCGCTAATAATGTACTAGTCCTGTTTGTAGTAAAGCTTATCAAACTAATAGTCTTCAATTTTTCTTTCTTAATAGATAACTTTGGCAAGTCAATTCTGTTTGTATCTGCAAAGGAATTTGCTGCCTGAAATGTTTCTTCTTTTTTATTTGTATTATGCCATTTTGGCTTATGATACTAACCTTATTTCTTCTGTCAACTCTTAGGATGGGAAATCTGTCAGCTGTTGGCAGCTTCTTATGTTCAAATTTGTTAACATGATGATGGATATTGGTGTGACCAGGCAACTTGATTTTCAAGATTTAGTTCCATTGCCTTGTGAGCTTAAGCCTTCTTTATGTCATACTGCATTATTGGATTGCTGGAAAGCTGAGATGAATAAGCATTACTCCGATCCGTCGCTGTTTAGAGCTATGTACCATGCATATGGTTGGCCTTATTTGCGTCTAGGTTTGCTAAAGGTTTTGATTCCTTTTTCATCGAAACAATATAAATATTTAATTTTTGAGTACTTACGAGTTACAACATCTTTGCTTTTCTATGCTCTTTCATATTTGCTAAACATAAGACTTCTTTAGTTTTGGCTTAGAACTAGGTTTTTGAAGTTTTGTTTTTTTTAAAAATTTGACTAAATAATATTCCTCACTCGGTAAAAATGTGAGATGGTTTTAACTTCTGAAGGTTTTAGCATGTCTTATATTTGCATGGTCGCATTGTCACGAACGGTCGTTGCGCACCCGCAACAACTCCGTTCAACGAACCGTTCGTCGCTCACACCTGCATGTACAGCTGCTTGACAACATGTTTTCTCTTGGTTTTGGGTCATTTTTCTTGTAAATATGTAAGTTCGAACAAGCTGCAGCGTTACAAAGTGACCGCTCACCGAACCGAGCAAAACAACCCCAAAACAGCTCCGTTTTCGCGTGCTGCGGGAGGGTTGCGGAGAACTGCCTCCGCTCACCAAAATGTCAGCCATCTCAGACCCCTAGAACCCCCCGGGTGGCACAGGGCTGGATGGGGCTTCGGTTATATACCGGGCGTTGAACTCTCTTTCGCAAGTTCGCACGTGACCTTTACGGGAACTTGTCTTCGCGCCCGGGACCAGGTGAGCGGCTGTTTGTGGGCTTGCAGCTGTTCGTTCATCCTTAAAAGCCTTGTTTTTCTCCCTCTCCCTCTTTTCTCTTGTGCACACAAGGTGTTCGTCGAATTGCTTGAAAAGCTTCCCTTTTCGCGAGACTTCGGGACTTGTCCGTTGTTCGTTCTTTCGAACTAACCAACTTTCTCTTTTACAGGTCCTTCGGGACCTGCGAGAGGTTACAAAGTGGGCTGATCCTTGCGAAGCAAGATCGCAAGGGCGAAGCGCGACTTAGCCAACGCAAGCTAAGTTCGCGTCTTTGCCACAAGGGTAACTCGCGACTTAGGCAACGCAAGCTAAGTTCACGTCTTTGGCCGCAAGGGTGCCTCACGCCTTAGGCAATTCCAGCTAAGGTCGTGACATTGTGGTATCAGAGCGGGCAAGCACTTCGAGCGAACAGCGAATGAACTTCGCAACTTCGCCATGGCAAAGCATCGTGGCAAATCAAGTAAGACGGGGCAAGCCGGACCCTTGCCCCAGGCAGCCGTAGGTGGGCTGCATGTGCACACTTGCTCTCATGCTGTTGGAGCCGCTCAAGAGGAGCGCGACAGCGAACAAGATGAGCGAGAAGTTGGCTACTCTCCGCGAGCGGAGGAAGCGCAATCTGGTGCGCTAACTGGGAAAAAGAGTCACAAGGAGAGACTCACAACGGCGGAAACCCGCCTGGATGTTCTGGAGGCGAGCATGGAGGAACTCTACCATGGCCAACAAAGGCTTGTTGGGGTAGAGAGCTCGCAAGAGGAAGCGGAGTCCAGGATCGACAAGGTCGAGGCCCTAGTCGACCGACTGTCTGACGACACCAAAGACTCCGTGCAACACTTACAGGATGTTGTGGTGGAACTCACTGCTAAGGTGGCCATGCTCACAAGAACACTAAATGCGGGAGGAAGCAACACCCGCGTTGCACCGCCACAAAATTTGAGGGCACCTGAGCCTCATGGATATGGAGGGGCCAGAGATGCCAAAGAGCTCGAGAACTTTCTGTTCGACATGGAGCAATACTTCCGAGCTACGAGGCCCGATTCTGAAGATACCAAAGTTTCTATAGCAACAATGTATCTGAACGGAGATGCGAAACTTTGGTGGCGAACTCGTTGGGAGGAGATCCAACAAGGTCGGTGTCGAGTCGACACATGGGAGGACTTGAAGCGGGAGTTGAGAACTCAGTTCCTACCGGAGAACACAGAGTTCGTCGCAAGAAGGAGGTTGAGACAACTCCGCCAAATTACCACCATCCGAGACTATGTGAAACAATTTTCTGCACTAATGCTGGACATACAGGACATGTCCGAGAAGGACAAGTTGTTCAGCTTCCTTGATGGTTTGAAACCATGGGCTCAACAGGAGCTAAATCGAAGGAATGTTACCGATGTGGTCGGGGCAATAGCTGCTGCAGAAAGTCTCACCGACTTTGTTTCCTCTGAAGACCCAGCAAGAAGGAAACAATCTTCAGGCAATCGCCCTCCAAAACATTCTCGAGGGAAGGAGCTCGGGGGCGAACAAAAGAAGAAGAGCTCCCACAAAGGGCCAAACCCGAAAGGCAAGGCCTCAAAACCTGGAGGATGCTTCTTGTGCGGAGGACCGCACATGGTAAGGGAGTGCCCACAAAAACAGGCACTCAATGCTTTGACAGCTTCCATCCACCCCCCCCATCAGACCCCTAGAACCCCCCGGGTGGCACAGGGCTGGATGGGGCTTCGGTTATATACCGGGCGTTGAACTCTCTTTCGCAAGTTCGCACGTGACCTTTACGGGAACTTGTCTTCGCGCCCGGGACCAGGTGAGCGGCTGTTTGTGGGCTTGCAGCTGTTCGTTCATCCTTGAAAGCCTTGTTTTTCTCCCTCTCCCTCTTTTCTCTTGTGCACACAAGGTGTTCGTCGAATTGCTTGAAAAGCTTCTCTTTTCGCGAGACTTCGGGACTTGTCCGTTGCTCGTTCTTTCGAACTAACCAACTTTCTCTTTTACAGGTCCTTCGGGACCTGCGAGAGGTTACAAAGTGGGCTGATCCTTGTGGAGCAAGATCGCAAGGGCGAAGCGCGACTTAGGCAACGCAAGCTAAGTTCGCGTCTTTGCCACAAGGGTAACTCGCGACTTAGGCAACGCAAGCTAAGTTCGCGTCTTTGGCCGCAAGGGTGCCTCACGCCTTAGGCAATTCCAGCTAAGGTCGTGACAGCATGGGGAAGTATATCCTTCATCACTAGAGGGTTTTTGTGATTATCTTGAGCTTGTTCTTCCAGTATGGACTTATTTGATGCAAAAACAATGAGTTTTATCTCCAATATTATCCTCCATATTGTTTTTCTTAACATTAATATTCTTCCTTTTAGATAGCATAGAATGAGAAGGAAATACTCCCACCATGGGGGGCTTTTGCATGGGCTTTGCTATATGTCATGTATCCTTTTCAATCTGTTCTTGATAAACTATTTTGTAGCGATTCTTGTTACTTCAAGTTTTCGTTTAATGCTAATTTATAGGCATCTTATTGGATTATCAATCCTAAATTCTGCAGAAGGCATTCATAATGTCAATAGGATTGGTGTTACTTAGCTATTTTCGTGAAATTTTTTAACCCATTTTCTCATACTTCATCTAATTTTAAAGAGCATTGTAGGAGATTTAAATCATGGATTCAAGTATCTCAATGTACCAGACTATACTGGAGTGTTCCTATTTCTCATTTTATCTCACTATGTTGACACTTCAACTTTTTCTTTTAATTTTTTTCTAGTGATTTACTAAAGTATACTTTCATGATTTCATCCAAAGTGGCCCCATATAGGGTTGGTACACCATATTCAATTCCTTGGTTTGGCTCTAAGTTACACCTTATATGAGTAATTCACTGAAATGCAGATGAAAATCACATTCCTGCTCATAGATTTATAGTTTGTTCGGACAGGTAGGTACTGGGCTGTCACGCACTTAGCTGGTTTTGCCTAAGTTGTGTGGTAGCCTTGCGTGTCCGTCCGCAAAGATCAGCCTCCCCGAAACCTTCTATGGTCTCTTAGGACTCACAAAAGAGAAAACGAGTTAGAGAAAGCATCTCATTCGGGATCCACAAGCAATCATTTCAGTAAAAACTTCATAGCTAATGCAAATTACAAACATACTTCATAAGCTCTGAACGGTCACACAACAAAGAATCCAAAATGGTCCACTACAGACCAAAATTCCCACAAGTGCCCATGTGACACAACCTTTGTTTGCAAGCCTAAGATGGCCATCAAAGTCAAAGAAAATGGGGCTGCGAAGCCTACTATCAGCCCTTTACATGCTATACAAAGTATGAACAAAATCGAAAGACACAGATATATATGAGCATTACATCAAACATCCTTTTTATAGTTTTATTCGTGACAAGGCGGTACACACGAGTCTGAGAACTTATTCTGTCACAGACAGCCTGAAATGCTTATTTTGTTTTTTTTTCTTGTAAATGCCCCTATTGTCTAGATCTCTTGACTCATGAGGGTTCCTCTCTTCTGTCAGTTGCTTGACCACCAACATCACTGTTGGCTGAAATATTGTTAGCCTCAAGTGCAATTTTCTAATTACGTTACTTATTGCATAAGCTTTTCATAATGCTCTTTATGGTACATCTGTCCTTTATATAGTGTTAAATAACACTTGTCGATGACTGGTATTTGCTTTAGTTTTTCAGTGTGCTGCTTTTCACCTGTTTAAGAAGTCTTTTTTTCACATTCCATTAAATTTAAATCATCATTGTGTATCTTGAAAGCTGAAACACTCAATTCCAACTTTCATTGATTTTTTTATTTTCATATTATGCAGGCATTAAATGATGGTGTTGGCTTTATTGGTCCATTGCTCCTTAACAAACTTATTAGGTTTCTTCAGCAAGGTGAGGAACCATACAATGCATATGTGAAAATAGAAACAACATCCTGTTATTTCTAGTGTCGCTATGTTGTGACACACGTGTATGTATAGGTATACAAACCTAATATGTTCTCTTTGTTGATTGCAAGCTTAATTAAGCCCAGTGTCTTGCTCAAATATTTCTAAAAAAGGAAGATAAATGAAAAAGTTCATTGAAGTAGGAGTTTTTGCTATCAAGGATTTACTATCCAACATACTTGGGAGTAGTTGATGCAGGAAAGGAAATAAATCAACATTTTTGTGTTGATATTTGCATCTGAGTTGTCAAATCAAGGATTATCTTCTTAAATACTGCCAACTGATTGAAAAAAAAAAAGTAAAGTTAGATTTGTTTAATATTGTCAGAATTTGGTGGTGAACATTTCGATTTGTTGGTCAGGGTACATTGCACATACTATATAACGACCCAATAGGCCAATAGTGCTGATATTTATTAATGAAGAGTCAAAGACATTTAATAATGAACTCCTAATTGCATAAGATAGACTAAAATGTTGACGTAACCTTTCAACTTTCATATTCGGTTCAAGTCAATAAGATAGGATGAGGCATATGATTATATTGTATTGCTAACATTCTATTGAAAACCTTGTTAAATGGTCTAGGAGCAGATAAAATGGCATGAAGTCAAGGTAATTGATATTGAAGCAATGAATTAAAACATCAGGGTCCAACCAAAAAAGGGATTTGGACTAGGTATTTTATTTAGTGATATTCTTTTTTTTATTTTTTGTAGCTTTTGATAGTTTTTTGTTTTCTTTTTCTCCCACCTTCCTCTCTCTATCTCGTATTCTTTCTCTCAACATCGCTTCTCACCTTCTCCATCTCTTCCTCCTTGTCGCCTTTCGATTGCTTCGCCAACATTGCCTCATTGTGTTGCCACTGTGCTACATCACCACTTCCTCTTCTCCCTCTTGTCACGGCCTTAGCTAGAATTGCCTAAGGCGTGATGCACCCTTACGGCCAAGATGCGAACTTAGCTTACGTTGCCTAAGTCGCGAGGCACCCTTGTGGCAAAGGCGCGGACTTAGCTTGCGTTGCCTAAGCCGCGCTTCGCCCTTGCGATATTGCTCCGCAAAGATCAGCCCACTTGCAACCTCTCGCAGGTCCCGAAGGACCTGTAAAAGAGAAAGTTGATTAGTTCGAAAGAACGAGCGACAGACAAGTCCCGACGTCTCGCGAAAAGGGGAAGCTTTACAAGCAATTCAGCGAGCACCTTGCGTGCACAAGAGAAAAGAGGGAGAGGGGGAAAACAAGGACTTTAGACGGTTGAACGAACAGCTGCAAGTCCACAAACAGCTGCTCACCGGGTGCTAGGCGCGACAACAAGTTCCCGTCAAGGTAACGTACGAACTTGCGAAAGGTTGTTCAACGCCCGACACTATACCGAAGCCCCATCCAGCCCTGTGCCACCCGGGGGGTTTAAAGGGGCTGAGATGGCTGACGTTTTGGTGAGCGGAGGCAGGCTGCAGAAAACAGCCCGCGACACACGAAAACGGAGCTATTTTGGGCTGTTTTGGGGTTGTTTTGCACGGTTCGGTGAGCGGTCGCTTTGTAGCAGTGTAACTTGTTCGAACTTACATTTTTACAAACAAAATAACTCAAAACCAAGGCAAAACAGGCTGCCAAGTAGCTGTACATGTAGATGAGAGCGACGAACGGTTCGTTGAACAGAGTTGTTACGGGTGCGCGATGACCATTCGTGACATTCTCCCCCACTTAAACTGTCGACGCCCTCGTCGACGCTTATTTGTAGTTGTTGATGATTGCTTCTTCATGTCGTAGGGCGTCTTCGAGCTCCCAACTGGCTTCAGTTCGGGGAAGCTTTCGCCACTTCACCAAGTATTCTGTCTGCTCAGCTCCATTGGGTAGCTTTATCTTGCGGTCCGCCAGAATGGTTTCAACTCGCTTCTCGTAGGAGGCTGTGATGGGAGGTAGCCGATTTGGAACACTTCGGGAAGCATCTTGCGGATCCGAGTGGTAAGCTTTTAGGTTGCTGGCGTGAAGAACGTTGTGAATTTTGAACCACGTCGGCAGCTGCAACTTGTAAGAAACGTTGCCTACCCTGCTGATAATTGGGAAGGGCCCTTTATACTTGCGCATCAATCCTTTGTGGACTTTGTTCCTAAAGAATTGGAGTGATGCTGGTTGGAGCTTTACCAACACCAAATCGCTAACTTTGAACTCTTGTGGTCGCCTTCCCAAGTCTGCCCACTTCTTCATCCTTTTTGCCGCCTTCTCCAAGTAAGCCCGCGCAATATCTGCATTTCGGTGCCACTCCTTTACGAAGTGGTAGGTTGACAGACTGCTCCCAATATACCCAATTGCCATGGTGTGCGGAGTCGACGGTTGTTGTCCTGTAATGATCTCGAATGGGCTCTTGTTGGATGCAGAGCTTCGCTGCAAGTTGTAGGAGAATTGGGCAATGTCCAACAGCTTCACCCAATCTCGTTGGTTGGCACTCACGTAGTGCCGAAGATATTGCTCCAGGAGCGAGTTTATCCTTTCAGTCTGGGAGTGGAGGCTTGTGGAGAAGTATAACTTTGACCCGAACAATTTGAATAGCTCGGTCCAGAATTGTCCCAGGAACCGAGCGTCTTGATCACTAATGATATTGTGCGGGACTCTCCAATACTTCACCACATCCTTCATCATCAACTTGGCCGCCTCTTCTGCTGAACAGTGTAGGGGAGCAACAATGAAAGTTGCATACTTTGAAAACCGATCGACCGCCACGAGTATCGATCCAAGTCTCCCTACAAGTGGCAAGCTTGATATGAAATCCAAGGAAATGCTCTCCCACAGCTCCAAAAGTCCTATCGGCTTCCGCTGCTCCACCTTGTCTTATTGGCAAGTAAGACATGTTCGAACATATTCCTCCACATCAGTCCCCATCTTCGGCCAGTAGAAGGCCCTCTCCACGAGAGCCAACGTTCTGTGAATGCCTGGGTGTCCAGCCCAAAGGGAATCGTGACACTCTCTTAAGAGTTCACGCCTCAAATTGTCCACTCGGGGAACATAAACCCTATTCCCTTTTGTGTAAACGAGTCCCTCCTTGTCACGGACTTAGCTGGTTTTGCCTAAGTCGTGCGGCACCCTTGCGTGTCCGTCCGCAAAGGTCAGCCTCCCCGAAGCCTCTCATGTCCCTTAGGACCCACAAAAGAGAGAACGAGTTAGAGAAAACGCCTCATTCGGGATCCACAAGCAAACATTTCCGAAAACACTTCATAGACAATGCAAATTACAAACAAACTTTACAAGCTCTGAACAGTTGCACAACAAAGGGTAAAATGGTCCACTACAGATCGATAATCTCTCACAAGTGTCCACATGACACAACCTTTATTTATAAGCCTAAAACGACCACCAAACCCAACTAAAGTGGGACTATTAAGCCTTCGACTGTCCCTCTACATGCTAGGCAAAGTATGAACATACCAAAAGACACAGACATACATAAGCATTACATCAAACATCCTGTTTAGAAGTTTGTCCGTGACATTCTCCCCCACTTATTCCTTCGACGTCCTCGTCGAAGCCTTTGCCGACACTGTAACTCCTTGCCTTTGCTGAGTCTTCAATCTTCTGCTCCAGTTGCAATGCGCCTCTTGGCTCCCAATTGCTCTCCGCTGCTGTTTTTGAGTAGTCGAACCTTTTATCCGCCATGCTGCTTCAACTCACCAATGACTCTGACTCTGGTGTGGGGTTGGCTGAGTTGTATTGATCCATGTTGATTCCTGCGGATCCTCTAGATGAAGGAAAAGACCATCCTTACTATGCGCCAGTCTTTCAAATGCCTTATGCTGCTTGAACTGGGTGGATGCTTATTGGAGCTTTAACGAGCATCGCCTCGCAAATTTTCAAAGTTTTTGGTCCTTCCTCCACAAAATTTGTTCATCGACTCTTCTTTCACTTAGTTGTCACTTCCAAGTAGATTCGCATCACTTCCGCTTTCGATTGACATTCTGTAGATAAGAGAATTAGGGTACTCGGTTTCGCCCATTCTTTTAAGGGTTGAGAAGACAAAGGTTACTTGACTTCGCCTGCCTCCTCGAGGTTGTTCTCCATGCATCGAGCTGGTTACTGGCCTTCGCCTGCTCTTTGCTCACACTTCTGAAGCACTTGAAGTGTTTGCACTTCTTGCGTTGAGTTAGTTACTGTGATTCACCTTCTCAATGCGACGTCGCCCCGCCTAGGGAGAAGAGAGGTGATGTTGCCGAAAAACTTTTTTTTTGTACTTTATATATATATATATATATATACATATATATATATATATACATATACATACATATATACATATATATATATACCGAACGGTATACCGCTCGGTATACTACTCCATACCATACTGAACAAATCTCGAAACTCCGGTACGGTAGTATTTTGTTATATTTCAATCCTTGGATCAAAGACTAGTCATTTATTAGTGATATCAGATATTCAAAGAATCTAAATCCTAGCCACCTGCTTTTTGTCATATTTTCTTGTATGTATAATATTTTTTGTCCACTATTTAATTTTTGAAATTTTATAAACTTTACTTTTTGATGGTGTAGTGATCTTTCTAATTTGGTACAAGTTGGTGCTATAACTAATGCTGTATATTTTTCTTCTTGTTCTTCAAAGCACTTTCTTGGCTGATCTTTATTGCACTTTGGGAACTGAAAATTTCTAATGATTATTTCTCCATTTTTTCAGGTTCTGGTAGTATGGATGGATATATTCTCGCAGTATCCTTGGGTTTTACGTCCATCATAAAGTATGTATAGATACAAACAGCTTTAAGTATTTACAAATTTTGTTATTTGCTGATTTGTTTATACTTAAATTCATGGAAAACCTTTAATTTTTTCTTGCGGAAACACATGTAGGGAACTTTAGGTAATGTTACTGTTTGCTTACCTAGTACTAGTCCTTGATATCACATGTTCTCCACATTATACTAGCCACTACCTTCACAATCAATCATGTGTGTTTATGCAACATGTCATCCTAATACTTGTTGGATAAGCCTGTCATATAATAAATGTTTTATTGTTGTACTTTTATTTGCTGGTATCCATGACGTCTTCTAAAAATTAATTCCTATGACATCAAATTGCCGTGCATTTAATGTGTCAGGACAGTAGATCTTGAATTAGTTTTTTCTTGTACGTTCTAAGAAATTCTTGACATCAGGGCTCATATTATTCTTCTCTTTTTTTCATGGTTTTATATTAAAGTAGTTCTTCTGGCCAGAACGTATTTGAAAATTTTGTGTTCTGAATGTACCTACATATTTTGGACATGATGTGTAAGATATCACTAAAAAAATGTGTCATAGATATCGAGGCTGGGAAAACAATTTTAACTAAATCCGATGAATTGTCAGAATTATTTGATTGTCTTGTTTCTACAGCAGTTGCTACTCATTATTTAGCTCAACTTTTACAATAAGGTGGGTAGATGAACTAGACAATGGGGAGACTGACAAGGCCAAGGGCAATTGAGAATTTGAGACAGTTGCATGCTGAGGCGGTGAAAGAGGGAGAAAGGGCTATGGGGAGAGATGGAGAGCGACACAATAAGAGGGGATAAGGATAATTGTGAGTCAGTTTAGCCTCAACCCTTTTTTTTCCTTCATCATTACCATTAAATAGACTGATATGCCTTTGAGAGCACGGAAGGATTGTTAGTATCGAGGACTGATATGCCTTTTTTTTCCTTCATCATTACCATTAAATAGACTGATGTGCTCCAAAGAACAAAATTTGTGCCAGTTCTCTTCATGTTGGCTACTTCAAGCAGGTCAACAAATTTCTGGCCTGTTAAACGAGACCTAAGCAGTTTTAAGCACTTGATATAATAAGTGAACCAGACCTTCCAGGGGTTTTGTTTCTGGTTTTCAGGCCTGGCCAACATAAATATGAACATTGATCTACAGGTCTCTCAGAAGTCAGAACCACCCAACACCAGCATGGATGAACCTTCTTTCGTAAATGGATCAGACAACATAATGGAAACAATCACAATTGTGTAAAGACTGACTTTCTGTTTGATACTCGTGTATAATCTGATGGACTAACAATTGAAGTCATGCTTGTTATTTAATTTTTAATGGTTAGTGAATATGGACAATTACTTTTCCCGTCCTCCAGTTCGGTTGCTTTTTGGCATTTATTGTTTTTGCTAGTCATTTTCTTAATACCTGGTCCATCAGTTCAGCTATGCATTTGTATGACATGCTTGTCACTGGATTGAAATTAATCTGATCTTAGATTCAACCTTTGGTTTTGTAGTATTCCATCTTGGAAAGTCAAACTGTTCCACCTTGAACTATAAAAAGAATGTTCTTGGCTAGCAA